>NW_027122506.1:0-600000 GCF_030686945.1 Centruroides vittatus | reverse complement strand
AGATAGCTGTGGTAGATGCCTTCGATTGTTTTACATATATTTTTTAAAGTTCCAAGCAAGATCGCCCATATTTTACGCCGCCGTATCTCATCATTACAATGTTCCCTCTAAGCAGCTCAAATTGTTGCCGCGCATGAGAATTTATGTGCCGCAGGCAAGCATGCACACTGATTTGAATTGTTGTCTACTTATTCCTCACTCCTTCTGCAACGTGATTATTGCTACGTATATTTCGATTAAATAATTGAAAAAAAGATGATATTTTGTATGGAAGTATGTTTTAAAATAAACTTTAATCTCTACTTTATAACTTATTATTTTAATTTTTATAGGAAAAAATAAGATTATATATATATATATATATATGTTCAGGAAAATTTTTTACTCAGAATCAGCTCAGCAAAAATGTGTTTTTGCTCAGAGAAGTACATGTTCCACTCAGCTACAAAACTAATTAGAGGGAACATTGCTCATTAAACACATCGAAAAATTTAATATAAAAGAAATTCAATGCAGTCTTAATCAATATGCTCATGCACTTGATTTTCTACTAAACCGGTGGGAATTTACAGAATTTCTTAGTTTATTACTAAGATACGTTCCTTTGATTAATTGCACAAAACTAGTTTAATTTAAGGTATGATTTTAATAAGCAATTCAATGAAATTATATTATTTTCATAGCAATGTTCATATTTTATCTTATTATTGTTCTTGGATTAATTTAAACTTACCTGAAAATAAAGAATGTATCAGTTATTGTGAGTGATTGTGTAGCAATTTCTATTGCAGGATTATCAAAAATATTTGCAACGTTGTATATGTTTTCTGAAAAACAAGAATAATAAATTAGTCTATCAGGATTATTATATCGGAGTATAATTCTAACATTGCTAGAAGAATTACACTTTTTAAATGTGAAATAGCAACACTACAAGAAAATGCACGTAGCTACACGCAAATTGAAGAACAGGTAGAGGTAACAAAGATATGAAAATGATTCAGTTTGCGTACGTATTGAGTCACGCCATACTCAATTTCGGGCTAAAAGACTAGCAGCCGGCTGGGGCCGTAAATGCTTCTCCGATAGCATCTATAATAAGCGATCAGCGCCAATCGAACAACGAAGAACAATAGAAAATGCTTCGGAGACCACTGTTTAACGATTGGATAAAAAGAATTTATCCTGGAGCTGCGCGACCGCGGTTTATCGATGCATACAGTTGCCTCGCGTGTTGGGCACAACGTCAGTACCATCCAAGGATGTGTGGCGCGATGGACGTAGAGACATCTGCCAACACTCAGAAGCAAAAGAGGAATTTAAATATATAATTTTAATGCAAAGAGAAAAAAGTTAGAAACACATGCTCATCACATATGGTTAGGTCTTCGTGGGTGAAGCGGCGCAGGAGGACCTAACCACGTGATAACTTCCAACAGAGGAGCCGGACGGCCAAGCTGTCATGGTGATAGCCTATTGATTTGGGATACTGAGATCGAATTCGGTCTGATCGAAAAATCCCCAAAAAATTTACAGGGATGGGCTGACCCGAGATGTCGGACCCCCGTCTCTCACCACCCGGCTGCCCCATTGTCGGCCTGGCCGTTAAAAAAAACCTCTTTTACCGTGTATTTTGACGGATTGGAACCCTTGAAAGTTTTGAGTTTTCTGAATTTTTGTAACATTTTTATGTTCTTTTTAGATTTTACTTTTCCGTAAGAAGTCTGCTAAAACATTACACGCCATTGTGTGAGGCTAATGTAGCTTTATTGTATTAAATATTTTTTAAAATAAAATTTCTTGAATAATTTCAGAATGTATGATATTGAAATATGATTGAATATTTATATTTACTTTTATATACGAGAAAATTTTTATGTTAATTTATAAAACTTTTGTTACCTACCTGACGTAATGAGGTTTCTACTTATGTATACGAAAACATGACCGAATATTAGTATACAAATTGTAAAGAATTTAATGCCGAAAATGAATCTCGTTTTGTCATTAAAATCGGTATTTGTTAATTTTTTCAGAGAAGCACAAATAGAAACAGAGTATAAAATCTTCAGATATTGATCTGAAAAGAAAGAAATATAATTTATTAATTAAAACAATGAAAATTTTCAAAAACATAATATACCGAAAAAGTATTAAATTTCATAAATTAAAATTTAGTTTAAGATAGGTGCATACAGGTGTTACTACACTCGAAGAAAGTTTCTAATGAAGGTTTTCTTGCGTTAATAATTATCTCGTGTTATTTGGTTTTTCTACTTAGAATTTGGAAACAAAGAAAAAAAAAAGATTATTTCGAAATTATTTAAAATGTTTAATTTCTTACATTTTTCTTTGCTGACAGGAATGAAAAATTCAAAGAATATGTCCAATATAGTTCCAAGAAGAACCCAAACGATGAAAAAACCAAACGCACCTCTGCAAAGAAGAAAGTTATGCTTTGAATATTAAACTATATAAACTGTGAAAAAATTATATTTCAAATTAATTTCAAAATTACGTTTTTTGTAATTTTTATGACATGAACTATTTACTTCTTATTGAATATTTCAATAAAAAATAAAAAAGTTTAAAGATTATAGAAATTCATAATTTCTTAATGTTATATAATAAGTGATTTATTTAAAATATTTTTTATTAATTTTTGTTATATTTTGCTAGAAAAGAATTTTATGAATACGTATCGCAATTTTGTCTTCCTCTTTTTCCTAGCATTGTTCAGCTCGAAGCAGGTGTCACTCGTGGTATTATTAGTTGTAACTCATCTCATTGAGCAACAAGAAATTCAAAATATTAACGGCGTTTCGAATCTCGAGTAAAGATCTTATTCGTAAATGCAAATTTACTAATTGAATCTCATCTCTTTCAAATGGATTTTTATAATATAAAAAATGTAACGGTTTAAAATTCTAACGAACACGTCTGGGATTTTAAAAGTTAATGAGTTCTTGGCTAGTGAAATTTATGATCTCGTTCTGATGTGGATGCTGAACTGGTTTTTACATAATAGAAACGTAAATATTCTTGTGAATACATAACCATTCACAGAAAAGCTGAACAATTAAGACAACAGTTGGGACATCATACTAACTCAAAGAAAAACTAATGGAAAATTGTGAAATTTTACATTAATAGGTCAATTAAATTTTCTAAACGAACTCAATTCTTTAAGCCTATACAAGACGTGCCAATGTCTTTGAAACATTGCTCGAACTACTGTTAATTAACATGTGTACGAAAATTGTATTGTTGATAGTCCGATAAGCCATATTTGCTTATAAATCACAAATCATCATAAATCGTTTTAAAAACAGTGTTTTAATGTCAAAAAAATATATTTAATTTTTTATTTTTATGTAACAAATATTTTGCACTCCATACAATTAGGAAGACAAGAAACGTTCTCGAGCTCTTGAGGAGCTTCCTTAAACTATATTGTTCACAAAACACGATGAAAAATGTATTGTTAATAAAATATTTGACGAGATAAAATGCAGTGTTTTTAGAACAATAGAGTTATGTTATTGACATTATAATATTTATATATAAATAAAATAACTTACAAACAGATTTTTTGACTGTATGAAATTTCGATTCTTTCATATTTTTCTTTACAGAAATCGACTTTTGCCTGAAGCGGGAAAGAAGTAACTAAAATAGAAAATAAAAATTTGTATAAATCGTATTCTTATGTAAACTGGTCATTTATAAATATATTATTTACAAATTTCGTTTAAATTGCTAATTACTCTAAAATTTCCAAAATAAAATAAATGTCAAAACATAAAATACCATCAGGTAAAATAAATATAAAGAATAATAAAAATATATATCAGTTATTTTATTACAGTCAAACCTCGATATAGCTTCCGTTTACAGTGTCATATTCGCAAAGCTTACGAAGTACTTATAAAGGCATTGAAAAACAGTGTTTCACTCTTCCTTTTTGTATGTCCTCAAAGAGCCATTTTTCTGTAACTATGATGGCTTCTGTCCAGCCCACAATAGATGTAGGTTGCAGATATATGATATATCCTTTAAGATTACTCATAAGATATTCTACGGTTTCTGAGTTGTGCTCCAACTCTGGTTTTTCAGGACAGAATGACTTTTTGTTTCATAATGTTATATAAATATCGTTCAGTATCTATGAATTACTGAGTGTAAACTATTGAATTTCAAACGATCATTTAAATCAGTATATAATATAAATTCTGACTCGCAAACTGAAACAAGTATATACTGTACATCTAGGGCTGTCCGAAATCCAATTATTATGAGCAATTCCTCAAAGAGTTTTAATGAAAGTATGTCTTGTCCTGCCCCTTATCTGCCAGCCGGTCCCATTAGGGATCTGGTCAATTACGAAATTTCGCTATTCAGAAGCGCGCTAGATCGAGATTCGAATATAGGAGTTATGAAAATTGTTCAAATTAATAATAATGTACACAACAGTTATAAAATTAATGTGTTCTCATAGAGTTTGATTAAAAATAGTCGTGTTTCACGGATTTATTTAATTAAAAAATAACCTTTAAATAACTTACGCCATTGGAAAATATTATCTAAATCCTTTTCACTACATAGAGTCGGAATACATAAGTCAAGTCGCAAGAATGCATTTCTAGCTTGCGAGACTTCCACGTACACATTTCCTTTGAAAGGTTTCTGAAAAAATTAAATTAAACAAAGCAAATTTAATTTCGTGTTGCATTACACACCCGTATACAAATTCTAAAGCTAATGTATAATATATAAACTCGTTTTGCTGACATTTCTAAGAAAGCACGATAATTGCGGTTTATTGCAAATTATTGATTCTGTGATATTTTTCAAATTGACGACAATTAATGGTTCAGTGGATACGGATTACTAATACATAGGCAGGGGCGGACTAAGGCCTAGGCAACCTAGGCACGTGCCTAGGGCCCGTAATTTTTGGGGCCCGAAAATTAAGTTTTTAATTTTTTAATTTTTATAATTAATTTTCATTTTTATTTAACAGAAAAACGTGATATTCATAATTATAGCTGAAACGTATCCAAATTATGCCGAATCGTTGATTGATAAAGTCGACAAGTGTGGACGAGCGTTCCCGTGCTTATGCATCCATGCCCGCGAGTGTCGATGTGTGTAAATACGATCGAGCCTTTACTATGCACGTGTTTAAAAAGTCAAACGTAGCTATTTAAAATCAGTGTCTCCTGAACGTATTGCATCTTATGTGAGTTGTGATTGAAAATTGTGCAATTAAGACTTAAGTACCTAGACTTGATTGCAAATAGATTGTTTTGGATTCATAGTTAATACTTTCTGGAATTCCTAAAATAAAAATGTAAGCTTTTATAAAAGTATTACATTATTTAATTAAAATAATATATAATATAAAATACCACAAATTGTGATTTTGTTTGTGATTGTGATATTGAGTAAAAATAAATTTAATTGAAGATCATTTTCTTCTTTCTTTTTAGTACGTGGTCTTTAAAATGAGTTCCTATAAACATTTAAGTGGAAGTGAAAAAAGAAAACGAAAAGCAGATCGAGATAAAGTGGCAAAACAAATGAAAAGATCGTTGGACAAATTTTTAACTGTAGATGGAGAACAATTACAACAATCGTCATCATTTTCACAAATTTCACCTGCTCAAACTCCAGAAACATCATTTGTGTCCGAAACTATTCTGCAAAAAGACCAGCAGGAAAAACCAAGCAATTCCGTTTGTGAAGATGAAACAAAAGGAGAAAATATAAATTTAAAATCATCTCAAAGTAATGATGAAACTAAGAGTTTTGTAAACGATATTGCATTATGGCCAGAATACTTAACAGACGCCATGCGAGAGTATTATATAAAAAATCCACCAAAATCAATAAATGGATCTTTGGAATCATCTTCTATTCGATGCAACGAAGGGTCAAAACAAATCACAAGAAAATTAACTATTGCCTCCTTCTTCAGAACTATTAATAGCGGGAAAAAAGTTAAAAGAGATTGGTTGGCTTATACTGAAACCAACAACTTATTGTACTGTTACGTCTGTAAATTATTTTCCAAGCAAACAACGCTAATGACAAAAGGGACGAATGATTGGAAAAATGTACATAAAAAATTGTCAGAGCATGAAAACTCCAGTGACCACATTAACTCCATTTTAATTTTTATAACAAGATCTAAAATTACCGGACGCATTGACACTGAACTGGAAAAACAAATTATAAATGAAAAAAAATATTGGAGGGAAGTACTTAAACGTGTGGTAGCGACAATCAAATTTATTTCTTCATACTCTTTAGCGTTTCGTGGTAAAAATGAAGTGTTTTTTAGTGAAAATAATGGTAATTATATAGGTGCTTTGGAATATTTATCCGAGTTCGATCCATTTTTGCGGGAACACATGAAAAAATATGCAAACTGCGGCACCGGTACTATAAACTATTTGTCGTCTACAATATGTGATGAATTTATTTCTATTATATCGAAAGATTTACAACTCACAATAGTGAACGAAATAAAGGAAGCCAAATTTTACTCTCTAATTATTGATTCAACACCTGATATATCTCACGTAGATCAGCTGACCGTCATTATTCGCTATGTTCTTCCAAGTGGTATAAAAGAAAGATTTTTGGGATTTCTACCTATATTTTCTCATACGGGTGAAAAGTTGGAGAAAGTTATTTTAGAATTTTTAAATAATATAGATTTAGACATCACTAACTGTCGGGGACAGAGTTATGATAATGCGTTTAATATGTCAGGTAAATATAAGGGACTCCAATCCAGAATAAAACAACATATTTTTTCTGCCCATTTTATACCATGCGCAAATCATTCATTAAATTTAATTGGAAACGCTGCTGCCGAAAGTTGCATGGAAATGACCACTTTTTTCAATATCGTTCAGGAATTGTACGTATTTTTTTTCAAGTTCTACACATAGGTGGAATGCATTACAAAAATTTTGTAAGAGCAAACACTTGAGTATTAAACCTATTTGTGACACCAGGTGGTCTGCTCGTTCCGATGCTGTGAAATCCTTAAAGGAAAATTATGAAGAAATTAAACATTGTTTACGTCATTTTTCCTCAAACAAAGATGAAAAACCATTAACAAGGTCCGAAGCTGCCGATTTACATAAAAAACTTGATACATTTGAGTATGTACTGTTACTTACTATATGGGAAAAGATTTTAGAGAGAATAGATGCTTCAAACAAGACTCTTCAACAAAAAGACGAATCCCTAAATACAGCAGTTTTAATATATGATTCATTGATAGATTTCATACAAACTGTTAGAGATGATTTTGACAATTTAGAAAAAGAAGCAGAAAAAGTTAAAGATATTGCATATACTAATGATAAAAAACGGCAGAAAATACGAAAACTATTTCATGATGAAATTCCAGAACATGAAATAAGATTCAGTGGCAAAGAACATTTTAAAGTTAATATTTTTTTTGTTGTATGCGATTCTTTAATTAGCAACATTAAAAAAAAGATCTGAGGGATATAAAACTATTAACAATAAATTCAAAACAATTTTTCATGATAGTGATGTTAGTGACTCTTCAATAGAGGAATTAAAATGTTATGAACAAGATTTAAACCTAGCAGAACTGAAAAATGAAGTATTACAATTTAAGACTTTTATAAGTAAAGAAAATATTATTTCGCCTGTATCCATGTGGTCATTTATTCAGGAAAATAATATTATTTCAACATTCCCTAATTTAAACATAATTCTGAGAATTTATTTAACCCTTCCAATAAGCAATGCAAGCGGTGAAAGATCATTCTCAGTAATGGCCAGAATAAAAAATTTTTTAAGATCCACATTAGGCCAACAAAAATTAAATAGTTTATCATTACTTTATATAGAAAAAGAGTTATTAAATAACTCTATTAATTATGACAAACTAATTGACGAGTTTGCAGAATTAAAAGTGAGAAAAAAGGCAATATAACTAATCAATCTGGGTATATTTGTTTAAGTATTATTGTTTGTTTTAATAAATTATGTTTATTTAATTTTTGTACATGTATATTATTTTTTTCCTTTTTTTTGGAATCTGATAATTAAATAGAACTACATACTATATGCTTTAAAACCAAACTACCAAACGCAAAGTATGTGTCATGACTGAAAAATAGGCCCGGAATTACAATGTTGCCTAGGGCCCGCTTTAGCCTTAGTTCGCCACTGTACATGGGCGATCTGTCAAGGGCACTTCTCCAGGAAGGAGTTTGCATGAAAAATTAATCTCTTGAGATGTGAAACACATGAAGATAACCTGGAAAACTTTATCTGCTTAGCATAACCGCGAAGAGCAAACTCGTGACTGTCAGTATTTTGTGATTTTATTCACTTTGCCACTGTGGATACTGAATAAGTTCGTACTATAGTTACTTCGGTACAACTAGTAAAGTAAATTTATTCTTATAGAGTATCCTTCGTTTATAAAGTTTTCTCTGTTTTTTTTTCTTTTTGAATAAATCAAAGAAGAAAATAATGGAAATAAAGAAATTTCAAGAAGTGCTATTATGCCATCTGTTTCTTTCTGTGACTGTTCTTGTACTCCTCTTGGTACCAAGTTTAATACGCGTTATATATACCAACTACTCCAATTCTACAGTTGTGTCTTTCTCGAAAATACAAATTCTAGATATATTAAGCATCTAGTATTTAATGATTTGTTCACAATTATACTTCTTTTATATTAATTGGTAGTTTCCTTTCAGTTATTTTTTCTTAAAATTTAATATTTTTTTCATTTCTGTGGGTCTACTACGAAAAATTACGAATAAATATCAGTCACTAAAATGTGTCCTTCTAATAATATTTTGATTTTTATAAATTTTATCATAAGCTCGCAACTGAACATTAGAAATGAGTAATTTCTACACGGCTTATTTCATAATTTTTACATAATATACTGTACATCAAGTAGTGTATAATGTATATGATGCAAACTGACATACAGTAGAGAGTCGTTAATCCGAACCCCGGTTATCCGAATCGCCGGTTATCCGAACGATTTTCAGTCAGACTGTGTCTTGCTAAATCGAACGTTTTTGATACTAGATTTACTTATAAAGTATAATTTTTTTATGTGGTATACGAAAATTTCAATCAAATTGGAACATAATTGACTCCTGTAAAATTTTTAAAAACTCTATTGGTTGTTTTCTATGACATCAGCAGGTTTTTTCATTTTTTTATTCAGAAAAATTTTTTTCTCATACGTTTATTTCGGTCCCCTCTTATTTTAATAGCATAAAAACCATAAATATTATGTTATATTTGAACAGATGCGGTAAGTTAGCTCCTCTCCAGCTTTAGACTACAGCTGTGAAATTTCACGCCTTGTTAAATGAAATAACACTTCCTGCAGCTATATTTTTCAAATAAAATCATTATTTAACGATTATTTTTAACTTTTTAATGTTAGATTCGTATTTAAGTGGAAATAATTAATTAATATAAAAATTAAAATTCTTAGAAGATTTTTTCCCCATTAGGTGTTGCAGAAAAAGGTTCAAGGAGTTAAAAAAGCAATTCCTACTTATTTCGTACGGTTTAGAGTTATGAGACTTTTTTTATGCGGTCCCAATTCACCGCATAAAAAAATATTTTTTTAATTGTGTTGCGAAAACTATTTTTTATAGCCACTCGTGAAGTTTCGCGCGATTTTTTTTAATGCATTTTCTTTTATGCGGTCCCTATCCCCCGCACAAAAACAGGTTTGACTGTATTTATTTTATTTGTACAAAATAAAGAAATAATTTTTAACAATACAATAGCCTCGATTATTATTATAAAAATTTTGGTTCTTGTTCTTGTTCTTGTTCTTGGGTTTATGTTGAAAGGTATGGCCGTTGTCGGCTTTTCTTCCGATGCGCCGCCTGGTGGTTAGGCGAAGCGGCCGGTCTTATATATGTACCGCTCAAGGGCTGAGATGTGGTGGCTCGGGTCTAAACCCGCGTGTGGCCAGTAAAGTTGGCTGAGGTGGCGAGTCTGGTTCAGGTTCAAAGAAAGGGCTTGGCCCAACTCCCGACGGGCCTCGTTGTACGCCGGACACACCAGCCAAAAATAAAATTTTGGTTAGGCTTAAAATAAACGAAAATTGAACACGAAGCGACACGCAGCGGAGAAAAATTTGAACATCGGACAAGTTATATTTTTTCGTACATAATCGGTTATCCGAACAAATCACTAATCCGAACAACTCCAGTCCCCAATTGATTCAGATAAACGACTCTCTACTGTAATTAGATGACATCTGATATTCGATTTATACTGAATGTCAGCAGGTAAAAGAGTACAGGAAATCTTTCCTCAAAATGGTTATTGTCCGGATAAGATCGATAAAAACGAACACAATGCAATGAATAAAGTACTAGTAAACGAGGTAAGTTTATATTTAGATAAGGACACAAAGGCATATTAACTGAATACAATGCAATTACGCAGTCATTTGGCTAAAAATTTATTTCGCTATTCGAGGTAAGCTAATTATGTCAAGGTGTATTAATCGAATCAAACGAGTGCCATCTTGAACGTCTACAGAAAAAGGCACTACAGGGTGTAAGAAGCTCCAAAATTCTAATCCGGACTGTATTAATTGCCGGTAGGCAGATTTTCACCGATGCACATACCTAGTGTTCTACTGCCATTCTAGCTTTGTGAATGCTTCGTGTTTCTATGAAATGCACATTGTACATCTGGCATTCCCTTGCTGCTCATCCGATTATGTCAGAGAAGTTAGTGAATTGACATTTTAAACACCAGAAATTAGACATTAATAATATTATTTTATAACAGCTTTAATTTGAAATATTTTTATTGAACACACTTTTTAATTTTTGGTACCTTTTACTCTGTAGGCACTAAAAGGACCCGTTTTACATACTCATCATGGGTTTGGTCAAAATATTTGAATATTTTCAAGGTGAATTTTAAAAAGTTTCAAAGTGGCGCTTATTGTGTACTGGCGTAATTAGCTTAACGAAATAACAAATGCGAAATGATCAATGTTTTCGGCGAATTCATTACTCACATTACATCAAGTATGCATCGAACTTGTTTAGTGCAATTCCCATTTTGAAAGGATCTTTACAGAATCTACTATAGTGACATATTTGCAGTACCGACATACATGATATGAAGCATACAGTACTAATACATAAATATATATTTTAAAATAAAATACTTACAAGTAAATATTTAGATAATTTTATCATTCTATTACTTTCTTCGAGTTCTTTCATAATATGGTATTTAAAAGGATGCATTCGTATATTTACAGCACAGTACCGTCCTCGAATTGTGTTAGCATTTTTGAGCGATTTTCTTGTTTTCATGTCATCAGCTTCAAGATTCAGGCACTGGTCATAGTCACCTTTAAACCAGAAAGTTCCACTAAACAATCCAGACGCTTTTCCAATTGAATCAATCACTAGAAAGTCAAAGTAAAATTTTAATAATAATCCATTTATAATCATTTACAATTCTCAGTTTACTATCAATTGTACAGTGGATTATAGGAATGCTTCTGTGATTTTTTTTCTAACGAGAAAAGTCGAAGTCGAGATCAAAGTAGAAAATTGGGAAAAATCTGATAAAGAAACGACCTAAATCGAAAAAAATAATAACAGTACAGTGAACCATAAATACACATTAAAAATTCATAATTTTACGCATGTTTAGTTATAAATTATCTTTATGCCAGTAGCACTGAAGAAAACGAAAACGAAACTGTGAGAACCCCGGCTAGTTTAATTCAGCTAATTAAGAACTCGATTTAATATTATAAATTTCATTTAGTGAAAATTATAAGAAAAGAAAGTTCAATGTTTTAGATATCCATAAAGAACTTCGGTACTTTTCCCACGAATTATACTTTAGATTGAAATAGAAACAACATCGCGAATTAGAGCAATCGAAAACCTCACCAAAAATGGCATTGAAATGCTGGGGAAATGGCCACAAATAAACGAGTAGGGAACAGATGTCGCAGAGTGCCTGCCAACAAAATCGCGTGTGCTTACTCTTGCCATGCTCCATTTTCAATCCTTTTCGACCTCCCGCCATTCACCCTCATTGTAGCCGCTTCGAACTAACATTCGATTGTAAACACTACAGTCAAGGACTTTTGGATTCTGAACCCACATTAACCAGCGAAAGACTCTTCTGTTCTTCAAGAAGCCGAAGTCGATTTTTCACCGATTCAGGTATTTACCGACACGCATCCGAATTTGTAGGCTTCCTCTCCCCACGCGCTAAAACTTAGACTCTTCCATTTACATTACACTTTGTAAATTTTTAATGAACTTTTAAAATAAATTATTGTTATTTAATATATAAAAGCCTAGCTGAGTGCGTTATTTCCTGCAGACTGCTGTTGACTCTCTCCTCTAGTTCGAACTCGTTTGTTTACATACGTGATAGCATGAGCGAGATTATATTACGCAAGTTCGCAGCAAGGTCTATATATGAAACTCAAAACATGCGTACTGGAGCCGTCATTTTGGAACTTTTTGAGTCGAATGTTTAAAACAAACTTGTACGAGCAGTCAGTTTTATACTAATCAATCTAATTTATGCAATTTTAGTTTAATTAATGTTTTATAAAACTGACTGCTTGTACAAGTTTGTTTTAATTATAGGACTCAAAAAGTCCCAAAATGACGGCTTCTGTACGGGCGTCCTGACCTTCTTATATAGACCTTGAGTCACAGTGGTGTCAGTCCTGACTTTGGCATTGCTGACCTAACGGTTACAAAACGATTAATTCAATATGCAAGAAGAAGAAACATTTTTCTATTACATTTATCATAGAGTTAAAGAACCTCTATTCTAATTGGACGACGTTATCTAGCTACGGTTCCTAACATCTTACTGAACGGCTGTCGCCGTCACGAGAAGAATAGAAACTTTTAAAGACATAATTTAAACACTCAATTTTCAGAAGACTGGTTTTCGCAAATGAGTCCTATTGTTTGGAAAAGGAGCAGTTTTTTGAAGGACTGCGTGTTTTTCAAGATTTGTTTGAATCAGAAACCCAAAAGTCTGGCTTTTTTCTCGTTAGTTTTACACTGTAGAATCTATTTCAGAAAGTTCTTTCCAGCATCTGGATACAGGTTGTAGTATGCCATTATGACAAACTACAGAAGTAAAATGTGTGCAAAAATTTAGGAAGTTGATGAGAGTCAAAAATGAACTGACATGATTTTATTGTTAAAAAAATTCTGTATTTGACACTGTACAGTGCATGATTCGGTAATGTCGTAAAATCAAGTTTCAGAATTGTTTTAATAGGATTGTTTTTGAATAGAAAACACAATCGGAGACATTTGAGAGTAGTTTTTGTTGAAAGATAGATCACATTTCAGAAGATATGCCAAAAGAATAGCTTAAAAACTGGTGTTAACCTTTTAACAGTGGAACAGTCAGACGTGACGCTACCTCTTAGTTGTGGAGAAAAAGCGTGGGAAATTTTTTAAGAATTTTTCCACGCGTTTTTCTCGTTTCCGTTTAGGAAAAAAAATTTAAACAATTACGTCTAGTAAAGAAAAAATCGTTCTTTATTGTCATATAATTTTTTTATATATGAATTTCACGGTAATTTTTTGCTAAATTTTTTTTCAAATTTTTATTAAATTCTTTTTTGATTTTTTATCCGTTACGATTTTTCCAAAAGTTTTGAATTTATTTTCAATTTTATATAATTTTTTAAAGTTTTAAGCATTTAAGTGATGACGATTTTTATCAATCTGCGAATCAAATTCAAGAAAAGGTAACAGTTAACGAATTTCATCCACAACAATAGATGATGTAAAGGTTATAATGTTTACAACTACGACGCCTGGCTGCATTTCTCCCCAGACTAAAATGTGGGTAAAGGTAACGTAACAATTTATTATTTGACTCAAAACTGGACATTGGTTTATTTAGGTTAATTAACAGGTAGTCAATAAAAAAACACTTTTTAAAAGTTAATTATTCAGAAAAAGTCAGTTAGCTTAAAAGTTACGAATTAAAAAATATATATACCCGAAACGTTTAGTTATATTTATATTTATCAGAGGAACAAATTTGCTTTAATATAGCTGGTGATGATTTTAAGTAAGAATGAAACTCTTGGCACATTTTTTAATATTCACCTTAATTATCAACATCGCCTTTAAAACTGAAATTTGTAACTAGGTCTTCTCAGATGGCTACAATTTGTTCATCATAGAAAATACTTTTTCTACTGGAGCGTTTGTAGCAGGCAAACATAAAATATATTCAATTAAAATAGAAAAGTTTTCATGGTGAAGATTGTTGGCTTGAAAATGTTTAAATACTTCCACCCAACGAGTTTCCGTGGAAACATTTAGATTATTCTATTCGGTTACTTTATCCGATGTAATGTAGTTACAAATTAACGAAAATTCGTCAAAAACTTCTGCATCTTTATTACAGTCAATATATTCCTTTTCAATTAATACATCCAGAGATTTTTGGATGTCTTCCCATGCGGGGACCTTTTTTAAATCTGCCCAATAAAATATCTCCATTTCTTTGGTAAGAAAGCAAGTCCACTGCTCCAGATATTCATGGCTTGTTTGATAAAATTCTGTAGCCGCCCTTTTCACAAACTCTTTATCTATGTCAGTAACATTATCACTCCAATAACCACCACCTTATAAGTTGTCGAGGGAATTTTTAATTAAGAAAACTAACGTTTTCGATCTATTCCATAGATCATCCTCAGGTTTAAACTGGAATAGATCGAAAACGTTAGTTTTCTTAATTAAAAATTCCCTCGACAACTTATAAGGTGGTGGTTATTGGAGTACATATTTTTGCTGAGTACGTTTATGTTCAGTAACATTATCTTTCGATTTCACTATTAATTGACGGACCATAAATGGAAGAAACTGATTGATCTGTTTCTGAGTCTAATTGTCTTTTAGTTGATTGATTTCTTTTGCAGCTTCAATTGCTGATACAGTCTGACCTTCCAGTTTCAATACAGCTTGATGAAAACTTGCTGACAGAGCGTGTAAAAAATAAAGCCACAATTCGGATGTGGGATCTTCAAAAAGTTTTTTAGTAACAGGGGACATTTTACAATACTCAAAAAGTAGTTTTTTAATTAATGGCTGATACATTTTTAAAACTCTTTCCAAGGCAGGCATAAGAGCAAGCCATCT
Organism: Centruroides vittatus; assembly: GCF_030686945.1. Lineage (NCBI taxonomy): Eukaryota > Metazoa > Arthropoda > Arachnida > Scorpiones > Buthidae > Centruroides > Centruroides vittatus. The sequence continues at coordinate 584,776 of NW_027122506.1, read as the reverse complement.
AGTTTTGCCATAGCCGAACATTTGTTGATATTCCGTTTCAGTTTCGGCGCAAAACTTTTTTAGAGCTTCAACTCGAATCGTGTAAATATAAAAAATGAATATATCTTCACAATAATGCTTTCGTAATCTAAGGGTAGCCTGTCTGCAGCAGATTTTATTGCATTGTGAATTACATGGGCTCCACATCCAATACCTATCAATGGCTTTTTCAGTGATGATTGCAATTTTGTTAACACATTGTTAGTTCCTCGCCTAGCCGCACCTCCGAAATTGACGTTGGCATTGTCTCCACAAAATGCCACGACTTTTGTGTCAAATTATTATCTGTCAACACTTGGTTTAAATAATCGACAATGATGTCAGCAGTCTCACCTGGTTGGTCTTGGAGATCTAAAGTTTTTACTTGCACACCTACAAAAGGTTGAAAAAAGCGCACTAGAATAGAGTATATTTTCTTGTTACCGTGGTTTGAAGCGTCGTTTAGTGTTGTAATAGAATTGGACTTATCAAGATCATCTTTTAATTCTTTCATTGCTGTAGGCATCAAAACATTTACTACAATAGCTTCTGATTTCGTACGCGCGCAAGTAAATTTGGGATCAAAACATGATTGAATTAATTTCGACGCACAATCATTATAGCGAAAACTGTGGTTTTCTTGTATCGTGTGATAAGCCCAGACGCCTTCTGCCGCGGCGATATCCAAATCCTTTAAAGTTGGTGCGTCCGATTTCTTGAAAAAGGTTAACATCGAAGAACTCGAAGCGGCGGTACGATCGGCATTTTTATGTTTTTCAGACTTTAAATGCTGTTCAATATCACTGGCACCACCATGGGAAACGCTAAATTCTGTACGACACTTTTCACATCTGACATCTGAGGGAGTATTTATTTGCTTGATAAACGGATATTTTGCTTGTAAGTTAACATTGAACGTACACTTGCGTTTCGGCATTTTAACTTATGATTCCAAAACAAAAGAAGTTTAAGTTATTTACTAGGTACACGAGCATCAAACAACAACAAAACAAATATCGAGAAGTGAGCGAACGAAAAATCTGCCAAATAATTATTCAACAAAGCGCGAGCGATGACGTCTTCGCCACTCTCGGCTATCGTCGCGTCAACCGACGACGCGGTTTGCTCTCGCACACCGATCGTGTCCGGCCGCTGGCACGACGGCCATCCGACTGGCTCGACTACTCAAATTTTCGCGCGGTTTCAGAAAACGGGACAATTTTGCGTCCCAGAGTTCATTTCGGGGACACCGGGACTCGTAACTCTAAAAAAGGACAGTCCCGTTCAAAACGGGACGTCTAGTCACGTTAGGTAAAGGTCGTCTGGTGTTCTACTTTCTGTAGAAGTGACGTAATCATTGTAAATAAAAGAAAATTTCAGTATATCTTTTATTTAAAATTTTAAAATTCGTTGTTCAAATTTACACTGAAATATTAAAGCGGATTAAAATATTAGCATTTTGTAAATAAACTTACTTGACATATCATAAATTTAAATAAATTAATCTTTAAGAAACAACAAAACAATAAAAAAAAACGTAAAAATATTTTTATATCCATCTTCACATTTATAACATGTTCTTGTCATTGACCGATATTTAATTTTAAAACAATTTTCATCATTGGCATGCATCAGAAAAAAAAGCATAACTTCCCTAAAACACTTCACTGAGAGGGTCCGCTTCTCTCTGAAAAAGCCGACGGTTTTATGTCAGCGATCCAATGTGTGACCTACTTTCTCTAACGTAGTAAAACAAAGTAAGTTGCAGTACAACAATGCACATAAACACAAATAAATTAGTAGCCCAATAATACATACTTTCATTTATATCCATATGTTATATCCAAAAGTAAGTTCTCCCAAATTGTCGAAAAATAAATTATTTTCAACTTTTCTTTTGTAAAGTAGCATATTCTGAAAAACAAGTTCTATATTCAGAGTAAAATTTCCACCTTTTATCTGTTAAAAACAACGCAAAATGTATAAATCCACGTAATAAAAAATTATCGCAGTGAACTTCGAAAAAACGAGAAACACGGAAACACCGAACACCAAACCGCACTCTTCAAAATTCTGCCGCGAACTGATTCATATAGTAATGCTCCTGTGAAAAATTTCATCACATGATGAAAAGTTTTTGAATAAAAGCTAAAAGTTTTAAAAAATTCTTTCATGAAATCCGATGAATTTAATTAATACACAATAACTAAATCTGCTTAATAAAGATTAATAATTTACCACTATAATTATGCAAATTAGATATAAAAAAGATCACTGCACAAATTCTTCAGCCAACTATATGTCATGGGAAAACTTACCACGTCAAATGCGATTGAAGCTTTCCCACTAAACACTGAAAATTTTATATAATTATTTAATTAATTCAGTCAAATTTAAATAATATAAAATGTTTAAATCTGTTTAATAAAGATTAGTAATGTACTATCACTAATATGCAAATTAGATATGACAAAGATCAATGTGGGAAAATTCCCGCCAAGATAAAAATAGCTTTCAGTCACGTGATCACCAAGAAATACGAAGAAATATGTCTAAAGTTTAAAATTTGTGTACATATTAATAAATTTTAACGTTTCATCGTTTAAAATTTAATGTTTCTGTAAAAATTAGTAAACTGTAACAAATTTCATCGAAGACAACAGAATAATTTTCAGCTTATAAAAACTCTACAATAAATGATTATTTCTTCGAAAGACGTCGATATGAACGAATAAATAATAAATATGTAATAATGCTTTTATCCAGTTTAAGTGGATATTGTAAAAATTAAGCTATTTAATTTGTTTGGCCTTTATAATTTAGTTTCCGAATATTTTACTGTGAAATTCCATTTAGTAAACAGAAACAAAGACAAGCTATTAATTATAAACAGGACAATAGAATAATTTTTACGTAAATTGGGTGTAAATACAGAAAAAACGAATTATATCAAAGATGGGACAAACAAGCTTACATCCCCAGAACAGAGCTTATAATTCGTTGTCATTTTCAGCCTGTTTCTACTTCGATGTTTTATGTTGGTAAAAAGTTAATGTTTTAAGATGTTCTTAGTGAAGAAAGATAAAAGTATCGAAATATAATATTCACACACACAAAACTATTCATGTATGTCGACATTAAAAATTTGAAAAGAATTATAGAATGTTTTCGATAGTCATATCGTGTGATTGTCTGTTTTTCTGGCTTATTTTGTTTTTCTACGTGAAAATAAGATATCTTTTATAACTACTGATAATATAAACATTTTGTTTCGTTATATATTACCTTCAATTACAGATGCAAACTTTAACACATGGAGCATGTGAGAAAGTATTATTGTATCGATTACTACATTTTTATGAATACATCTGAGACTGATGACAATATATATTAACCTAGTTTAAGTGTCAATATTTTATTTAGAATCATTTTAAACGTTATTATTACATCAAATTATGAAATGGAATGTTCCAAGTATAAGAGTAAGAGAGAGGGGAAAGAAGCCATGCGTGGGAAAAAAATGTTTTTTATCTAAATTATAATAAAATTTACTTATATTTACGAGAAATATCGATAATTTTCTTCTGGAAAAATGTATCTTGATAAAATAATTATCTATATGAATGAAACTTTCAATAATACATTAGTTACAATGACTGACATTCCTTTCTTACCCTTTCTGTAGTATGTCTTGTGTATTAAACATAGTTTCCTAGATTATAGCATAATAATGTGTAAAAAAACGGAAAATTCTGTTAATTCGTAAACGCAGATACTATCACATAACAAGCATACTGTATCCTCTGTATATTTAAAGTCAGTTATTCGCGATTGAATTTTTCTAAATAAACTTGTTTAATCCGTAATTTATTTGACAGAAAGAAATTGTTTATGGCTGTATTTCATATATCTAATGTTTTTCTCGTGATATTATTTCTAATATCGGAAAAAAATATACATTTCTAATATGGACATACATCAATATTTTTAATTCTGATTATTATATTTCAATACTTTTATCTTTCTTCACTAAGAACAATGTACTTTTGTTTTAAAAAATTAACTTTTTACCAAGATAAAACAATCGAAGTGGGAACCAGGCTGAAAATGACAATGAGTATATGAGCTCTGTTCGAGGGATGTAAGCTTATTCCACTCATCTTTGATATAATTCGTTTTTTTCTGTATTTACACTCAATTTACGTAAAAATTATTCTATTGTCCTGTTTATAATTAATAGCTTGTCTTTGTTTCTGTTTAGTAAATGGAATTTCACAGTAAAATATTCGGAAACTAAATTATAAAGGCCAAACAAATTAAATAGCTTAATTTTTACAATATCCACTTAAACTGGATAAAAGCATTATTACATATTTATTATTTATTCATGCATATCGACGTCTTTGGAAGAAATAATCATTTATTGTAGAGTTTTTATAAGCTGAAAATTATTCTGTTGTCTTCGATGAAATTTGTTACAATTTACTAATTTTACAGAAACATTAAATTTTAAACGATGACATTAGTTAAAATTTATTAATATGTACACAAACATTAAACTTTAGACATATTTCTTTGTATTTCTTGGTGATCCTGTGACCGAAAGCTATTTTTATCTTGGCAGGAGTTTTTCCACAGTGATCTTTGTCATATCTAATTTGCATATTATTAATAGTACATTACCAATCTTTATTAAACAGATCTAGACATTTTATATTATTTAAATTTGACTGGATTAGTAAAATAATTATATAAAATTTTTAGTATTTTGCAGGAAAACTTCAATCGAGATGACATAAGAGTCATCCATGGTTTGCGGGAGAATTTGCGCAATGATCTTTTTTATATCTAATTTGCATAATTATAATGGAGAATTATTAATCTTTATTAAGCAGATTTAGTTATTGTGTATTAATTAAATTTATCGGATTTCATGAAAGAATTTTTTAAAACTTTTAGCTTTTATTCAAAAACTTTTCATCATGTGAAGAAATTTTTCACAGGAGCTATATGAATCAGTTCGCGGCAGAAGTTTTAAGAGTGCGGTTTGGTGTTTCTGTGTTTCTCGTTTTTTCGAAGTTCACTGCGATAATTTTTTATTACGTGGATCCATACATTTTGCGTTGTTTTTAACGGATAAAAGGTAGAAATTTTACTCTGAGTTTAGAACTTGTTTTTTCAGAATATGCTACTTTACAAAAACAAAAGTTGAAAATAATTTATTTTTCGACAATTAGCGAGAACTGATTTTTGTTTGAATATAAATGAAGGCATGTATTATAGGTTTACTAATTTATTTCTGCATATAATTATCCAGTTTTAATTTTGAGACATTTATAAACACTAAAAACCATAAGCGTGTTATTTAGACATGTCTACCAATTTAGTGCTAAAACGCAGAACTACGTCAAAGAAGAATACAAACTTTAATTAGCAAGTAGTCCCTTTATTAGCAAATTAATTTGTTGGTAGATTTTTTTTACATTTAAAGTGTAATTAGATGAAACTAAATGGATGTGAACATAGAAAGTAGAATATGGCAAGACTAATAGAAAAAACTATTACTACATATTACTCGATCAGAAAAATTTATACTTGAAGAATTTTGTTTTGATAATTATGACCTAGGGTTTATGTCGAAAATATTTTTAGTTATATTTGTAATTACAGTTACAAATTATGTAAAATTCAGCTTGATATAATAATATATCATTCGAATAGTAATGACGCTTAAATATTTATAGGATTAATTGAAGTTTTCGAATTTTGTTTGAGGAAACTGAGGAAGGCAAGAGTATCGACAGTTGTATAATGAACTGAATTTAAGTAAATTAGTGACTTTGTATGTTTCGATGTAGTTTTTTATAATATTACGATATACGAACTTTCGATTTTGTAAATTGTATTATACTAAAAAATAAAGTTTTTCGTTACTCTCCTACTTAATGATGTATTTATAATGTTTCTGAACTAAATAATACTTATTAAATTGAAATCCAAGCTTTACAAAGTACTATGAATATTAGAGAAGACCGTTTTACTATAAACTACTACGTCTTACTACAGCTTACTCTAATGTTGATTTTACAAAAAGTAGGTCAGACCAGGACCGTTAGACTAATGACGTAGGCTGTTTACTTTTTAAGGTTGCATCGGTGCTCTCCCGATAGCGTCATTTACAGAAGTCGCACCTACTTTTTTCTGACACGAGCCAATTAGGAATATTAATTTTTTTAACCAATCAGATGACAACGGGAAATTTAAATTCGATTTATGTCGATAGATGGCGGTCTAAAATTTCATATTTATCTTAATTTTCTTTGTTTTATTGTAATTTCTCGAGAACTAAAGGATATTCCAAAACAAAGTAGGAGAACCCAACTACTTGTGAAAATTCTACGACTTCACGAAATGGTCCAGGTATTTTGTAAGAATTTTTTACGAGTATAGTCGTCCCTCACCACTGCTACTCGATCGCCTTGGACGACTATTCTCGTCCCTCACTGTTAAGAGGTTAATAGAAGAAAATTTCAACGCTTGCTAAATGGCGTCATGAGCTGTATGTTAAATTCTTACTGTAGCGAAATCTAAAGAACTATTTGATGTAATTGAAGAAATTCATCACAAAGACATTCTAGATTCTCAAACAAATACTAAATACTACTACTAGCGATACCGCATAGATATTTTTTTTCAAAACCGAGTAATTTTCGTACTCCATGATTTTGGTTCGATAACGATACCCGTATCGATACTTTTCCTCGAATATCGAATCCGGTATCTTATTTTTTTAACAGACAAGTAAGGTGAGGCCGAAACAGAATTTTTCGCTATTTTCTATTAAGATAAATTATATAAGATTTATGTAATAATTTACTAAAACAATAGCAGCAATAAGAATAAATATTTGTTTTTAAATATAATTTTCAACAATTTAAAAAAATAATATTTTAAATAAATTTTATGTAACAACTTTCATTCACATTCGAACGTTAAATAAACTATAATTTTCGAAAATATTAAAATATATCATATTAAATTTATAATTCATATTATCTAAACAATAAATTTATGAGTATAAGTATTAGTTACAGATATTTTATAATATTAATATACAGTCATACACCTGGTTTCGAACTTAATTCGTTCCTAAAAGTTATTCGAAAACCGAGTTTTCAGCCAAAACAAATTGTCAAATAAAAAGCAATATAATATTAATTAATCCGTTTTCGATTCCGAAAACAAAGTGTTTTTTTATCGTGTGAGATTTATTTGGTGCAAAAAATACCTACAAATGCAATATAATATTATATAATAGTATCTATATCTATATACGATGTATACAATAATATATATGTGATGATCAATGAGCTGGCCACGTGAATTTTTTCGGTTCTTCTGACGTGTCTAGTGCTTAAACAAAAGCTAATAGAAGCTTATTTTCCGAATAAAATTCTGGCAGTATGTCCAATTTCCATCAACCGATTGATATACATAATCCGTTCCAGGAGTTTGTTCGCTATCCGAATTGTTCATTAACCGATTATCGATTTACCTAAGTTTTTATGGGAATTTGATTAATTCGTTTGGAGACCTTCCAAAAATAAAAATTATACATTCTTACTACGTTTATTTACATGTAATAATATAAATACATATATACACAGTCTTGCATTCTTATTAGCATTTTTTTTCCGTTTCAGGGTGTTAAAGAATCTGTCTAATGTCGATTGCTTTTCTCTTTTTTTCCGGATTTTTCAGAAGTAGTTAATAGCATTGTAATTGTAGAGATCGCCAAGCTTATTACCCTCAACCTGGTTTGGATACCATTTTAAGACCGTCGTTCTGACATCCTCCTAATTCTTCAAAAGATGTTTAATAGCAGATATAGGCATTAATCATTTTTTTCAGAATAAAACATACTTCGCTGAGTTTCTTAGTGTTCTTCGTTCAAGAGATCTTGACGTTATATCTGTGTCAGGTTTCATTATAAGCTCATCAATGTTCTTTATATCTAAGATGTGATTTCTGTTTACGCTTTAGCTGCTTGAGACTTCTTGATTATACCATATGAGAGTACCCGTACGGGAGTCGACCTGGAGGTCCGAATGTGAAGTATCAATCGAGAAATTAAGAATCGCCTTTTCAGACGCGAATAGGAGGAATTGAATGTCTCGATTGAACAATCGAAGTCTTTTTAAAACTATTTGAACAATAGAAAAAACCAAAGTCAAGAAAAACGCGGCGAGAGAGGAGTTGTATTCAGTCGCCACCTTGACCTCTCCCGCGTCCTCCATCGGGTTTCGAATTGTCACCAGGTGACGATGAGAGCTCAATGAAGAGGCGACTTTGGAGGAAAACTAATAAAACGGCGCGTTTCAAGGACGTTCTTCATTCTTGTTTTCTGGTTGATGGTGCTCGCCATCAGAATTCGCCACCTGTAGGCCAACAACGACTGACTAGTCGACGCCCGAACTAACCATCACTCTTAGAGATATCGTATTTCTACCAGATTCACCCTTCTACCGAACCTTCAATTCGAAACTGTGACGCACGCCCCGGGTCCGTCCACCGAAACGTACGTCGTCGAGGGACAGAGAACTTCAGACCAAACGTTAAACACTCAGCCAAAAGAAGAGAAAGAAAAACTTTTTATTCGCTCTCAGAGCTGGGTTTTGTCCAAGCTTAAAAGAAAGTTGTAAGAAAACAAAACTCTAATGTTATATTATTTTAAATTGTTACGTTTTAAAAATTATTATTATTATTATTATTGCAAATCAGCACAATTTAATTTTATAATTAAACTAAATATAATAATAATAAGGCAAAGTTTAATTTGCCTTATAGTTAAAATAAAATTAATTTATTTAAGATTCATGTTAGTATAGCTAAAGATATTTCGGTGTTATATTATTTGAAGTTGTCATGTTTTAATTTACTCTGACATTAGGATAAATTTGATAGCTAAACACAATATATTAAACTTATTGTTAAAATAAAATTTATTTACAAACTGTTCAAATAACTTATAATTCCTTCTTTTCATCTGTAGAAAAATGGCTGAAGGATTCAGCGAAAAAATGCGTCGCCGACTCTCCGAAGAATATGGGATAGGAGCTGATGGCTCCAATAACCCAGCTTTATCCGACAGCATAACACTCCAGTTTTCTTGGATAGAGTCCGATTATGGCAAATTACAAAGAGGGTGGACATGGAGTCGGGGAAGAAGACAGAGAATTATGTCAAACAAGCAGTTGACAAGTGTGGCTGCATTACCACGAGGTCGAACTCATATTAATAAATTTTGATATTAATAATCTGTAAGTAGCAAATTAATACCATATTATGAATAAAATGAAACTACCATTTAATGAGTATAATCAGAGAATCATTTTCCAGAGTTTATCAGTTAAATAAATATTATTTCAAAGAAATAAATGAATTTTAATATAATCCATATAGTAATTCACATTTTTATGAGTTGGTTTAATCACACAGTATAAATTCGGTTTGAAGATTTAATATTTATTATTATTATTGCTACTGTACAATTTGAGTTAGATTCTTATAATATATCTTTTACTTTTATTTCGTTTCAGTAACTATATATATATATTTAAAAAAAAAAAAAAACATAAGTTTCATTTTAATTCAATTACAATATATATTTTAAAAAATATATTTTAATAGATTTTACATTAACAATTTGGTATATCAATGAACATTTTATATACCGTATTTTACGGACTATAAGACGCACTTTTTTCTCCAAAAAATTGCCTCCAAAATTCAGGTGCGTCTTATAGTTTGTAGCATCTTATAGATATTTTTTTTTTTAAATTGTTTAAAAATTAAAGTGCGTCTTATAGTCCATAGGCTATAGCCATAGTCTATAGTCCATAAAATACGGTAGTCAGTAAAAAATATTTATGTATGAAATCTTTTCGTTATTTTCTTATTAAATATAAAATAATATTAATCCTACTTTTTATTTATATAAAATTACAGAATGACATGCCGATAGATTTTGAAGCATTTCAACTTATTGACTGTTAGACATAAAAACATTAAACAGTGATATACGAGTTATCCTTGACTTTGAGATGAAAATCTTCCATTCAACACTTCATGTAGACAAACTGGGTTTGTAGCAAGACATACAAACAATTTTGGGAAGACAGATTTTTGTAATAAATTCACTACATTTCTTTATCAAATTAAATCAGAAAAAAATGCTTATTAAATATATATATACCGTTGTATTACTATTATTTTAATATAAAAAGTGAATTGTAATTTAACTTATTGTTAAATACATCAAAGTAAAACTAAAATGTAATTGATTATAAAACAACCATTACAACCATTGTTCTGTTAAATTGTATTCTACTAATGTGTAAATGTACTTCCCCTCGCAATCAGGAAATTTTACTACTGTTAATCAATTCATTACTTTTGATAATTTATCACCACGAGATAAAAAATCTGTTAAATTTGGAAATTTCTTACAAGAGATGTATTTATCATATAAAAATCATAATTTTGGAATGTCATAGTAAGGTATATGAAATTTTATTTAACTTATATAAATAGTACAATATAATTTATTACAAGGAGGAAATATTGAATTTAATTTTTTAAACTTAACCGAAGCAATAATGTACATAAAAATTCCATCATTTCGCATTGAAAAGTTGGGGGTACCTAAATCCTCAAAAATTGACAAAAAATGGACAGATAGAAATTTTTATTTTTTTAATGGAACTACAGTTATTTAGACATCGAACTTGTTGGGTGTCGAAGATTGGGTAATATTTTAAAAAATTGTTATCACCACAAATATTTTAAAAAGAAATGTTCTTTATGCAATATTCTATCTTACGAACAATTCTTAAACAAAAAATAGCTATTTTCAAAATGAATACGTTCTATAGGTATTTAATAAATAAGTAAGAAATATAATTTAAATAATTATTATATTGAACTATTTCTGTATTTTACTTTCTCTTATTGTTAAAATGTTATTCAAAGTTGTCGTGTTTTCATTTACTCTTTATATTAGAACAAATTGTTAAAATTATTAATGCAAATTAATTTTATAATAATAAATTTAATAATTAGAAAGAATATATTAATTAAGCTTTGCTTTACTGTTACAAAATGTTTTATAAAAACTAAAGAAATGAACTAAAAAGTCTTTTAAATGTGAAAACTGAACTGAATTAAAAAGTTTTCTAAATATGAAAACTGAAGCAATGAATTGAATTGATCTATTCGACAAATTTTTATTTGTAACCTTAATTTAATATACTCAACAAATATTTATAATATATATGAATTGAGAAAGTAATTAATTTAAAAACATAATTTCAAAGAATTATTTCTTTAGATTTTAAAAATTATTTGTAATCTTAATTGAATTGACAAATTTTAATTAAATTATCGCTGCAACTTAATTTTATATTAAAAGAAATCTTAAAAATTAATTTTATGATCAAAGCTTCTAAATATTGTTAAAATAAAATTAATTTAATTCAAATTTGTAATTAGAAAATTAATTTTGTGATCAGTATGACCCAAACCTATACTACCCATTCCATACAAGAAGATGACAAAATTGTCGAAATGGATGTTAGAAAATACGATAGAAGTAGCAAAACAACAAAGAAAAGCAAAAATTATTAATAACTGAAAGGAAATGCGAAGATTAAACGCAAAGTTCCAAAAAAAAGCCATAAAAGATAAAGGAGAATTCTAGGAAAAACAGTGCAAGAAAATGGAAGCATCGGCTCAGAAAGGCCTCATTCGACAATGCTTTGCTTATGTGAAAAAAGTCCGATCACCATTTATCGCATGTAAGGCAGCTGTTAACGGCCAAGATGGTAATGAGTCAACTAAAATATTAAAAGAGTATACAACACATATAAAAAATGCATAAGTTTTAAAGAATTTATAAAAATATTTTGTTTTATAACATATCTATGCACATAGAAGTTTTTCAAATTAAAGTTACATTATAAACAGAATATTCTCAAGTTTCTTCTAAAAGTCTTCAAGGCTTTATATGTCTGAGACATCGCAAATGCGCTTGACAATTAAGCATACCGAACAATGATACTCATTCATCCTTTACGTAATATAATACAAATTTGCATATCGTATGACGCCTATGACAGTTTTACTGTTGTATATTTTTTGTTAAGTTATTTAACCGTTTAATATCTATTATTATAAATTATTACATAAACTATAATAATAAATAATAATAAATAATGAACATAATTAATATAACATTTTTAGCCACTTATTGAAATGCTAGGAGTTTTGTTTATACAATTTTGAGCTTTCATGATTTCTATACATTCTTTAAATTTTCTTTTATATGCATCTTTTTCTTTGTGTAAATATCTATATTAGTTTTATCTATATTACAATTATTTGATAGGCAGTATTCATGACAGGCAAAATTTAGACTTTGATATTTTACGTCGGCTGTATGTTCTTTCAATCTTACTTTTACTTTACGTTTAGTTTCTCCTATATAACAACTAGTATTTTCACATGTGCATGGAATTTTATAAACCACATTTTTGCGTATCGTCCTTTGATAGATATTCGAAATTATTTTCTATATAACCTTAAAATAGCGATAAAAAAAGAGTTAAATAAATTACTTGTTTCTGAGTATAGTATCACAAACACCGACAAATAAATGCTATCGTTATGAAGAAAACTATAGGATGGCATCGCTGGATGTTAACAATATGAATTCTTCAATAAATTTAGAATTAATTTTAAATTAACTGTCCTATGTGAAGAGCCCAGATTGAGTTAACCAATTAGTTAGATTAGGGTTAAATCATAACTTTTTGAATTTCGAGGTAAATATTACCGACAATCAAAAGGTATTCCAATGGGATCATGCATAGGTCCTAGATTAGCAAAATTATATATGATCATAATTGATAAAGAAATCAATAAAACCCGAGGTATAATAAGTTACCAAAGATATGTGGATGATATCATCTGCGATAAAAGCATAAGAGATATTGAATCTTTCGTTTATAAAATTAATTTAATAAATAAAAATGTTTAATTTTAATGTGGAAAAAAAGTAAATAATGGAGTGAATTATTTAGAATTTACTACAGTTAGATTAAATAGTAAATTATTATTTTAAAAGTATGTTAAAGATTGTCCTACCGGTAAATTTATACACTTCAATTCCAATATACAGTAGAGCATCGCTTATCCGACCCCCGATCAACCGTCACATCGGTTAACGGACCGCGTTCTAGTCGGCAAATTCAAGTGTCCGATAGTGATGTAGCGCTACAATATTTTTCTATGTCTTGGCGATTTTAATATTATTTTTGTTAAATGTTTGCATGTTTTAGCGGGCAACACTGGCTCGATTATAAGTGAGAAGCCAGTATTAAAACCACGCTAAATTTTCAATATTTCTTTATTTTTGTATTTATTTTGTGCGAAGTAAAGAAATAATTTTAACGATAAAATAGCAACGATTATTACTTTAAAAAATTTTTTTAGGCTTGACATCGATGAAAATTCAATGAGAAGTAGGTTAATATACTAACCTAATACTAATATACTAATAATGTATTTTTTCATTTTTTTCGGTTATCCGTTTTTTCAGTTATCCGACCAACCCCAGTCCCCAATTGAATCGAATAACCGATGCTCTACTGTACCTTTATATATATATATAAAAAAAAACACTTTGCATATGTATATCAACAAAATTAAAAAAAAACAACCTTGCAAAAGGATCAAAAAATAGAAATACAAAATATAATAAGAATGTTTAGCTTAAACAATAATGTTCTAGGGTAATTATTTAAGTAGATAGAATCTAGTAAAAAAAAATTGTCACATTAAATAGACAATTAAAAGTTGTCAAGACCTTGTATCTAAAAATGGAATATGTTATCGGTGTTTTTGAAAAATTAAAAAGTGAATTTAAAAATTAGATACAATTTTAGTACCAAACCATACAAGAATCATAGCAAAAGTTATCAACAGTAATAATGAAAATAATGAACATAATGATTTAGTAAAAGATAATGTAGTTTATTCATTAGATTGTAGTTGTTCACATAAAAAAATAGATACATTAGAGAAACTGGAAGAAAATTAAAAACAAAAATTAAAAAGCATATGCCATTAGAAACAATTCGATATCGTCAGTAGCACAACATTGCAATACTGAAGGCTGTGAAATTTTAGAAGATAGTATCAAGAGTATTCTATCAGAAAACAATCAATTAAAAAGAAGACTACAAAAAATTCTGAAAATACTGGAAGACATTAGAATTAATAGCAACGTGGGACTAAAGCTACATGAGGGGTGGAGACATTTTTACATAACCTTAAAACAGATGCTGACCAGGTGTGGGTGTACAGTCGCATCACTTGATAAAATGTATTGTAACAAAGCAAGTTGACTTCACACTGTCTCATCGACCAGGTGTATATGTTTTTGTTTAAAGTTTAAAAATCAATTATATCAATAATGGAAAGTTCTTTGTTAGTTTTCCTACCGTTATGTTTTTAATATAATTAAACAATATATATTACGAGTATTAATAATGAAACCGTCTACCAGAATTTGAAAAATGTGGGAGAAAATAAGGCATTTACTGGTACCAAATAATAATATATATCTCATTGTCATTGTATTAAAGTTTATGCTTGATTGTTATAGTTCTGTAGTAAATGGGTTGCATTAAATACTGTAAATACTGTGCACTGTGTATATTAGATAACACTTTGTATTGGTTAACTATTAATGTTATAATTATTATGTTTGTGCCCTGTGTTTGTAAGCTGATGAGAGGTCCTGTACCCAAAATGCATACTTACCTAAATTTGAATATGATTATTAAAGACTAACATTTTTATTAAAGATCTAGTCCTTCTTTCTGTCGGCGTTGGTGTAATAATATCTCCAATTGTTAAGTCCTATTTATTTAGGCTATCTAACTCTATCCAACAAATCTATTTTTATTATATTAAAAAATATATTAATTTACAATTAAAGTTCATGCATCTTTAAATTTTATTAAAATCATACCAGTTATTCAGGCGCCATTATTTTTTTTTAATACAATTAATAGTATGTCTACGATGGACTACTAGAAAGACGATTGGAGATTGTATTCAGGTGAAGGGAGGTTCTGCCTTTTAAAATTTCAGCTAGACTGAGATACACTCAGCATTTTTTCTAATTATTCAGATCTTTCAAACGAACCTACCAAATTTAAACGCATTTTTGTAAATGATAGAATGAAACAACTCAATGCAAGGATAATCTGACAAGGTCAATAAATCTGGGAAGACTATGTGTGGGAAACTGGTTTATATTTAGCGCTAGACACGTAAAGTAAAAACGGAAAACTTCACTTAAACAGTCCATTAGTGAGACTACGAACCTGAGGACTAGTGTTTAGTGGCTTTATCCACTCGACCCTTCGAGAGCCGTTCTTATAACAAGAATAGCCTGATGCGGTCAAACAAAAAAATTGT
This sequence comes from Centruroides vittatus, assembly GCF_030686945.1. Lineage (NCBI taxonomy): Eukaryota > Metazoa > Arthropoda > Arachnida > Scorpiones > Buthidae > Centruroides > Centruroides vittatus. The sequence goes on along the minus strand of NW_027122506.1, from coordinate 569,212 downwards.
GTATTTATCATATAAATACACTATCTCTGCATTTATATAATTTTAAAATATTATCTGTATGATAATAAAGCACAATAATTGATATAATAACGATTAATTAATTTTAAACAGAAAACTTTTAAATGCGAATTCTAATAAAAAATGTATTATTTGAAAAAATATCAAGATTTACTTACTTTTTAGTGTCCAACCTTTATTTTGTTTTAAATCTCTTACGAAACGCAATCCACCCTTTACACAAGAGCTGGACAGTTTAACTCCTTCGTTCATCTTCAGCATGTAAGGAAGAATATTTTGAGCAATAACATTTTGAAAATATTTGAACATTTCCTCAAATCTATTCAAAATTCGCTCGGCATTTTCTAATTCATTTGAAACGTGTGTTTTATTAAATTCGGTTGCATCCTTATCAGTTTTTAAATCAGCAATGGGTATTATTAAGATGAAAAGGTAAGAAAAAATAATGCAATTCGGCTTCATGTTCACTGAAAAATAAACAAGAATTTCACTTCTCACGTAAGAAAATAAAATCGATTTTTATAAAATCAGATAAATTATTGCTTAATGTAGCTATCGACGAACTCCAATCAAGTAAAAGAGGGTCAAGTGAAACGAGATCAATACGATAAGTGCTTGCTGCCTATTTTAAAAATTAAGTTATTTTACTGATAATCTTTACAACCAAATTATCTTGCTTTTTTTCAAGATAAACTAAAAATCATCAGTCAAAACAATTTTGATCCCGAAACTATTCATGACTTTGCTCTCCTGGTGTGTTTTGGATGATTATTTTGCCGATAAATGAAAAAGATCCTATCAATGTTGTAATAATAACCAGATTGTAAGAAATAATTGTCAAAAATGTCAGTATAAATAACGGTATCTATTGTATTAGGTTTAGAAAATCGTATACCAGGCCAGAAATAGATAATACAGACCCAGACAATAAAACTACCGTTACCACATTTCGATGTTGTTTATACTTCTCGCTCAGTTACAGACTTCATCGATGTAGTCCCTACTCACATCGCCCATCTGAACCTACTCTATTAATTTTGGATTCATATGATCATACAATCCTCATAGTCTAGCGTTTGTCAAAATTAAAACGTTTATTTTTATGTCATTTGGTAAGTTTTGCGATGTTTCTATTTTCTCTTTACTTCTGATGATGCAGCCACTCATTATCAAACGTTTCTCTTTTGACGCTGAACGTTTTCTTTCTAACAAGTCTTAAATTTTCGTCATACGGTAGCTCACTTTTTTTTATTCTTGTACACTCTAACGCCCAGCACCGACATCCAATGCCGTTTTCTGAACGGAAAAACTTTTTTCAGCAGGTGCACAATACGCTGTTTCTTCTCACTGGAAAGCTTTTTCGTAATGATGCGTATCAAGCATCAGCTCATTTACATATACGCTAATATCGCGTTAATATGCTCGAAATTACATTGTTTAACGTTGATGTTACAACAAATTAATTTATGCGTATATTCCTACCAACGAAATTATTTCAATTTTTGCTGTTGTGTGAATATTGTAATAATCTTACACTGATTTTTTTATTTTCCTTCTACTTTCGCATATCGAATAGTTTTTGCTATTTTTCTATACTACGTACGAACTTTGAAAGGATTTTGACGATTTCTGTATTTAACGTATTACTTTCATAAATTTATTTATTACAATAATTGTAAAATTTATTAAAATATCTCACACAAAATTACATTTCCAATAATTAAAATGTATTATTTTTTTTATAGAGGACAAAAAGTTTATTTTAATGTGCTGGGAAACTATAAAAAATACCGTTCAAAATATTTTTTTAATTCGAAATATTTAAAATCGATTTAAAAAATTCTATTAAAGTGTATGTGTTTAGGCGAATTAAATAAAAAGAACATTATTTTTTATCTGTAATAAAAATATTTAGATATTTCCTAATTAAAGATTCCGACCTTCGATATATCTTTAGATTTTTTATCATTCGATAAATTTACATTAGCCATGAATTTTTAATTGCTATTTTCTTTTAATAACAAATACATAATTTATTGAGTAGTTTTCATTTTTGTATAAATTTAAAAGAAAAAACGAATTTTACGATTAAACTCAGACCAAGCAGTGAATAATAATTAGCAAACTTTCGTAATCACCTTACGCTTGCTGAGAATTTATTAGAAACTTTAACAACCGACATTTTATAGGTCATTTTCACGTGTAGTAATTTAAATAATACCAATTTTATATCATTCACCTTTTTCTTCCGAACGATAAGTCCGTCATAGCAATATCATGCTGACAGAGAAGATTAATACAAATCAACAAAAAATTAAAATTTTTAATATTTGTTGTATTCGGCATAGTATTACACTGTACTCAATACATACTGTAGTTCCATGTTAAATATTTAAGTGAAACAAATAGAAGATACGGTCATGTCTTTAATTATAATCATCCATATACCGAAAGAAAATACCATAAAGTTGTTGATAAATGAAACTATTTTACTATCCAAAAACGGTTAAATCGGGAAAACGCTAATAATAACTAAAACTAATTTCAGAAAACCTTAAAATGTTCACGAAATCATCAACAGAGGTTTAAATTTTAATAGCCTCATCAACATGAATTTTAATATATTCAAATTCACTATTATATTATTTTAAGAAAAATACCAACAAATAATGTAGAACTGTTAACAATTAAACTTAGAAATTTACATAAAATTTTAAACACAAAAACAAATACAAACTCAATAGTATTGAATTTGCTAGTCGTATTAATAAAGTCAATATTTTTTTACGTAGTAATAATTTAACTATCACTCAAGCAGACAAATCATGTCAAATCATCGAAACCAATTTAGTTTCATCTAATTAATATAACTTTCTTAACGACGATTCAACACTAAACATAAGAAATAACTCAAGGATAATGATTAAAAACTATATAAAGATAAATATATCGACTTAGACAAAAAGAACTATTTTGAAATATAATAACAAAATCCCAAAACTCAATTTGAGAGTTTAATTAAAAACTATAAAATGTGAAAAATGGAAAATTAATTTAACACAATTCGTTTTACATAATAATTATTTTTTGAAATAATAACCAATATTACAGACAGACAGTGACGTATTCATGGGCGCCTGTATAGGCTTAAAACTGGTGAAAATTTGTATGTTAAGAGTTCATAAAATAATTAAAAATATTCAGTTTGCTATAGATATGTGAATGATTGTTTTACCAATTAGTGCAGTATAAAATAAAATATACATATACATATATAAAGTTTATCTTAATACTCGTATTTACATGAAAAAAAAAAAAACATATTTCACATGTACCTAAACAAAATTGAAACGAGAACTACCTGGATAGATGATAAAAAATCTGAAATAAATAATTTATGTCATACTTTCCTGTTAAATAACCATCCATGTGAATTAATTGTCAAGTGGCTATACCATCACAATATGTCAAAAAAACAAATAAAGATGAAATCTTGTGTAATTTGAATACCCAAATAATTATTAAAGCTTTTAACATGTTATCTTCGTTATTAAATATACCCATAAGCGAATTTCTTTAAAATTTCATTGGTAATGTTAAAAGAAAAAATAATATTATGTAATCAATAATGTTATATAAATTAGAATGCAGTTGCACATTTACATGTTATTATATAATTGAAACCAAAAGATTATTAAATACTAATAAATAACCGAATATTTCTGTGTTTTTAAATATAACTGTAATAACTCTGCTCTTGCTATTCGTTGTAGGAGCTGTGAATTACTGATAAAGCTGTAAAAATTTTGAAAAAAAATAATTGTATTAAAAAAAAACTTCACGAAATAATAAAAATGTTTTTAAATAATAAAATAAATTTAAACACGTGCTTACAGTTTGAGGACATATGATAAATGCCAACACTGTCGTAATAAAATGGGTCAATGTGAATGTCCTCGTTTCTAGGTTGTTTATTTGCGTCAACATTACGACGAATATATGGCTGAACATAGCTCCTAGTTTTATTGTGTGTCACAATCTTCCTACTTTATATATGAAATGTCTGTAACAAAACTCTGTTGAACCTTTCTAACATGTGTATGTGGGAATGAACTGTCTGAATAAACCCTATTTCAAGCTATTCACCTATATTCACCCTATTTCAAGCTATTTACATGAAAAAAAAAACATATTTCACATGTACCTAAACAAAATTGAAACGAGAACTACCTGGATAGATGATAAAAAATCTGAAATAAATAATTTGTGTCATACTTTCCTGTTAAATAATCATCCATGTAAATTAATTGTCAAGTGGCTATACCATCATAATATGTCAAAAAAAACAAATAAAGATGAAATCTTCTGTAATTTGAATACCCAAATAATTATAAAAGCTTTTAACATGTTATCTTCGTTATTAAATATACCCATAAGCAAATCTCTTTAAAATTCTACTGGTAATGTTAAAAGATAAAATAATATTATGTTAAACAATAATGTTATATATAAATTAGAATGCGGTTGCACAGCTACACGTTATTACGTCGTTAAAACTAAAAGATTATTAAATGTAGTTAAAACCAAAACCAAGCAGCAGCTCATTTACATATATACCCTAATATCGCGTTAATATTATCGAAATTACATTGTTTAACGTTGATGTTACAACTAATTAATTAATGCGTATATTCCTACCAATGAAATTATTTCAATTTTTTCTGTTTTAATTATTTTTTACTGCTTGGTCTGAGTTTAATCGTAAAATTTGTTTTTTCTTTTAAATTTATACAAAAATGAGAACTACTCGATAAATTATGTATTTGTTATTAAAAAAAAATAGCAATTAAAAATTCATGGCTAACGTAAACTTATCGAATGATAAAAAGTCTAAAGATATATCGAAAATCGGAATCTTTAATTTATGTTAATATTGTAATAATCTTACACTGATTTATTTTATTTTCTTTTATTTTCGCATATCAAATAGTTTTTTGCTATTTTTCTATACTACGTACGAACTTTGAAAGGATTTTGACGCTTTCTCTATATTTAACGTATTATTTTCGTAAATTTATCTATTACAATAATTGTATAATTTATTAAAATATCTCACACAAAATTACATTTTCAATAATAAAAATGTATTATTTTTTTTATAGAAGACAAAAAGTTTATTTTAATGTGCTAGAGAAACTATAAAAAATACCGTTGGGAAATTTTTTTTAATTTGAAATATTTAAAATCGATTTTAAAAATTCTATTATGTAAAATTTGAAAATATTTTCTTTAACGAGAATTATTTTATTTAGTTAATTTCGTTAATTTTTCTCACGCAATTTCACTTTAAAAAATTCCATATATTAGAAAAGGCCTGCAGCAAAGACTCTAAAAACTTAATAAAATTGTTTATCGTGTGACATTGCTGATAACTTGTTTTTATAACGCATTTGGAAGTTATTTCTGTTATATGTTTAGTATAAATAATAAGAATAATTATTCTAATTGTTCATTGTCACATCTGCACTTAACGCCCAAACTCCCGGCTATATCTGATTAACGATTATGACGATATGAACGCAATCGTACTAGTTTGAAATCGAAAATAACGCATATTTTCGTAGGATGCAGTACATCTGCACTTATGCAAACTGTTTCTAATAAATGAGGACGAGGTACTGCTGTCTCTCTTTGTGTTCTTTTGAAATTCTGCCTGAAACGTTTTGTATTCAATTGCAAGAAAGGTTCAACAGAGTTGTGTTACAGACATTTCATGTATAAAGTAGGAAGAATGTGACACACAATAAAACTAGGAGCTATGTTCAGCCATATATTCGTCGTAAAGTTGACGCAAATAAACAACCTAGAAACGAGGACATTCACATTGACCCATTTTATTACGACAGTGTTGGCATTTATCATATGTCGTCAAACTGTAAGCACGTGTTTAAATTTATTCTATTATTTAAGAACATTTTTATTATTTCGTGAAGTTTTCTTTTAATACAATTATTTTTTTTTTCAAAATTTTTACAGCTTTATCAGTAATTCACAGCTCCTACAACAAATAGCAAGAGCAGAGTTATTACAGTTATATTTAAAAACACAGAAATATTCGGTTATTTTAGTATTTAATAATCTTTTGGTTTCAATTATATAATAACATGTAAATGTGCAACTGCATTCTAATTTATATATAACATTATTGATTACATAATATTATTTTTTCTTTTAACATTACCAATGGAATTTTAAAGAAATTTGCTTATGGGTATATTTAATAACGAAGATAACATGTTAAAAGCTTTAATAATTATTTGGGTATTCAAATTACACAAGATTTCATCTTTGTTTGTTTTTTTTGACATATTGTGATGGTATAGCCACTTGACAATTAATTTACATGGATGGTTATTTAACAGGAAAGTATGACATAAATTATTTATTTCAGATTTTTTATCATCTATCCAGGTAGTTCTCGTTTCAATTTTGTTTAGGTACATGTGAAATATGTTTTTTTTTTTTTCATGTAAATACGAGTATTAAGATAAACTTTATATATATATGTATATTTTATTTTATACTGCACTAATTGGTAAAACAATCATTCACATATCTATAGCAAACTGAATATTTTTAATTATTTTATGAACTCTTAACATACAAATTTTCACCAGTTTTAAGCCTATACAGGCGCCCATGAATACGTCACTGTCTGTCTGTAATATTAATTATTATTTCAAAAAATAATTATTATGTAAAACGAATTGTGTTAAATTAATTTTCCATTTTTCACATTTTATAGTTTTTAATTAAACTCTCAAATTGAGTTTTGGGATTTTGTTATTATATTTCAAAATAGTTCTTTTTGTCTAAGTCGATATATTTATCTTTATATAGTTTTTAATCATTATCCTTGAGTTATTTCTTATGTTTAGTGTTGAATCGTCGTTAAGAAAGTTATATTAATTAGATGAAACTAAATTGGTTTCGATGATTTGACATGATTTGTCTGCTTGAATGATAGTTAAATTATTACTACGTAAAAAATTATTGACTTTATTAATACGACTAGCAAATTCAATACTATTGAGTTTGTATTTGTTTTTGTGTTTAAAATTTTATGTAAATTTCTAAGTTTAATTGTTAACAGTTCTACATTATTTGTTGGTATTTTTCTTAAAATAATATAATAGTGAATTTGAATATATTAAAATTCATGTGGATGAGGCTATTAAAATTTAAACCTCTGTTGATGATTTCGTGAACATTTTAAGGTTTTCTGAAATTAGTTTTAGTTATTATTAGCGTTTTTCCGATTTAACCGTTTTTGGATAGTAAAATAGTTTCATTTATCAACAACTTTATGGTATTTTTTTTCGGTATATGGATGATTATAATTAAAGACATGACTGTATCTTCTATCTGTTTCACTTAAATATTTAACATGAAACTACAGTATCTAGTAAGTACAGTGTAATACTATGCCGAATAGAACAAATATTAAAAATTTTAATTTTTTGTTGATTTATATTAATCTTCTCTGTCAGCATGATATTGCTATGACGGACTTATCGTTCGGAAGAAAAAGGTGAATGATATAAAATTGGTATTATTTAAATTACTACACGTGAAAATGACCTATAAAATGTCGGTTGTTAAAGTTTCTAATAAATTCTCAGCAAGCGTAAGGTGATTACGAAAGTTTGCTAATTATTTTTCACTGCTTGGTCTGAGTTTAATCGTAAAATTCGTTTTTTCTTTTAAATTTATACGAAAATGAGAACTACCGAATAAATTATGTATTTGTTACTAAAAGAAAACAGCAATTAAAAATTCATGGCTAATGTAAATTTATCGAATGATAAAAAGTCTAAAGATATATCGAAGGTCGGAATCTTTAATTATGAAATATCTAAATGTTTTAACATTTAATTTGTATACTAGTACTTTTTATATATTAACAGGACTTATTATACTGGAAACGATAAATGCAGATATTTAGTCTTACAGATCAGAAATAATGTTTTTTTTTATTTTATTCACCTAAACACATACACTTTAAACTTGTGTTTCGGACTTGTTCGTCCCTCCTTAGCAGGCCATCAAACGACACTTTCTACAATTAACAATAAAACATTTTTTGGTACAATTATAACTAAAATTAATTATAACAATAATTTCCTGACAATAAATTCAAAATTCGTACAAATTCTGTATTTTTTAACTTCTTTTCATTTCCTCATAAACTTAGGATTCACACCAACTATATAATTCGACACATTAATATTTTTTATACATTATAATCAATTTAAAACTATAAATTTAAATTATTATTTAAAATAGTTTTACTTCAACTAACTTACGTCTTTTGTTTATTCATTTCCACTTAATCTCTATTCTAATTCATTCCTATCTCTTTTTTTACACCTCTTTCTCCCTACTCCTACTATAATGCTTATCTATAATTGATGGATTACTCTACCGTTGTTGTTATTCATTCTATTAGTTTGTTTGCAAATTATATTTAAATGTTCATATAGTTGTCTTTTATAATTGTTTTCTTACTTTTTCCTAATTTTCACTGTATTTAGATCAATTTCACATCCTCTGTATCACAATGTTCAGCTACTGCTGAATTTGCATATTTTTCTTTGATTGCTCGTATATGTTCACTTAATCTTATTTTTAATTTTTTTTTTTTTTTGTTTCTTTTATATATGTTTTCTTTGGATTGCAATTACAATCAAATGAATACACTATTGTTTAATAAAATTGTTTATTATAAAATCAGATAAATTATTGCTTAATTAATGTAGCTATCGACAAACTCCAATCAAGTAAAAGAGGGTCAAGTGAAACGAGATCAATACGATAAGTGCTTGCTGCCTATTTTAAAAAATTAAGTTATTTTACTGATAATGTTTATAATCAAATTATCTTGTTTTCTTTTCAAGGTAAACTAAAAATCATCAGTCAAAACAATTTTAATCCCGAAACTATTCATGACTTTGCATACACTAATTGGACACGAATGTTTTCAGTTGAATTTATTTTTTCTGGTATCAAATTAATTCTATTATTTATCACTGTTTTAATTTTTTCGAAAAACTTAGAACCAGGTTTTAATTTAACAAATTTTTTCTCCTTATCTATTGATTTTAATTGTTTGTCATTATCTGGTTTTCCAACCCATTATTTTGATATGCATATTTTGGGTAATCATTTAAAATAAGAATTTTGATTATTTCTTTTTCTTCTTTTTCTGTTTCTGTTTCACTTGTTATCTGCTTTATTTTATTCATATACATTTCAAATATATTATATTTTATACTGACAGAAATAACAGATTTATAATTAATTATTTTGGGTATTTGTATTGATTTAAAATTAATACAAAAATGTAAAATACTAAATAAATTATGTATTTGTTACTAAAAGAAAACAGCAATAAAAAATTCATGGCTAATGTAAATTTATCGTATGATAAAAAGTCTAAAGATATATCGAAGGTCAGAATCTTTAATTATGAAATATCTAAATGTTTTAACATTTATTTTGTATACTAGTACTTTTTTATATATTAACAGGACTTATTATACTGAAAACGATGGATGCAGATATTTAGTGTTACAGATCAGAAATAATGTTTTTTGTTTTATTCACCTTATCACATACACTTTAAACTTGTGTTTCGGACATGTATTAATTTAGCATATTTCTTATAAATTAATCTATTATTTTTTCTTTCGATGGTTATATCAAAATAATTTATGCAATTCTGTTTTTTTTTTCTCATTCAAATTTGATATTCTCTTTTAATCTCATTTTCTTATTTATAATTATATTTTCGTTTGTTTTCGTTTTATCAAACATTATTATGCAATCATCCACACACGTGCTATAAAATTCAATACCTTCTATATTTTTGAATTTTTTATCTATTCGTATCATTGTTATTTCGGCCAATTTTGGAACCATACATGTACCCATAAATATTCTTTCCGCTTGGGTGTAGAATTTCTTATCAAACTGAAAATAGTTATTTTGATTATAATTAGACACAATTTAATTATTTAATTTGGTGTTTTTATTTTTATTAAAAAATTTTCTATATCTTATATTGTTATGCTAGGGTACTAGTTTGCAACATCGAGTGATATTAACTTCATATTTTCATTAATTCTTATATTTTTTGATCTACTTAATAAGTCATCAACATTTTTATACTATACTTGGAAACTTTTAATAAATTTTATTTATTCTTTAAATATCTTTCTAAATTATAATTTAATAGATGTTAAAAATTATATATATGTCTATATTTGTGTTCCGCAACCTTTTTCTACTCACAACACTCCTGTGATGAAATGACTCCACTCGGCACACCAAAATGTTATTTCCCGCATAAACGTATGTTATGATACTATTAATAGATTTTCGTAATGCCATAAATTTATTATTATTATTACGTTGGGTTTTGTGAGTTATACTTGGTTGACACCGATGGGTATGTAGTATGCCGGATCAGAATCAAAGCATAGTAATTTCAAAACAAGACAAAAATTAAATTAGTGTGTCAGTGTGTGTCTGTGTTTAAAAATTTCTTAACAATATGGGATGCATTCAAAATAGTGTCCTTCTGTAGTGGGATGAATACCTTTCTATTTAATTTTAATGTTTTCGGGCATTTGTGTAGCATGTGTGGTATGAGGTATGACACCTGTAGAGGAGAGAATGACAGGTACAACAAACACCCTATTTATCCTCTGTAGATGCCTTATTTCCTGGGCGAGTTCTGTGTACTTTCTAATTTTTTCAGTGCATGTGTTTTGTATATTGTGAGTGTTCGGAATGGATACGTCTATAATGTATGTGATTTTATTGTGTTTGTCAACGAGTGTGTTGTCTGGTCTGTTGTGGTAAATTGTTTTGTGATTATCGCTCTGTCGTACATTTTGTGCGTGTTGTTAACCAATGCTGTCTGTTGAATGTAAACCTATTTGTAATGTGTTTTATAATTTGAATTTCTTTGCAAGCCTTTGATGTATTTGCTACTTGATAATGTCTATGTAAATTATCTGTCTGTGCCATGAGCTTGCAACCAGAAGTGATATGTTATATGGTATCTGGCATCATGCGACATTTTCTACATGTGTCATTTGCAAGTGTTATATCTTTGAGTACGTGTTTTCTGTAGATTTAAGTATTTCTGACCTGATCCTGTATGGCAGTTTTGTCAACAGAATCCAGGGCCAGGTCATATAGATATTTGCCATGGAGTGCCTTTTGCACCAATGATATTCAAATGTTGTGTCGTGTTCATATGTTGTGAATGTAAATTTAATGGTGTATTATTTGAGTCTGTTAGACTTACTACTTTATGTAACTGTGAAGTTTCTTGGTTTTTGCAGAAAAACTCTCGCAGTGTCTCTATTTGTTTCTAGTGGAGGTTAACTATATCGATCAGGCCACGTCCGCCATCTTTACCTGGAAGGATTAATCTTTCCATGGAGGATTTAGGATGTTGTTGTTTATGCGTAGTAACTGTTATTCTTGTTTTTATTTGGTGTTGTTTAAGATTTGCGTGAGTCCAATGTGTAACTCCGAAAGAATAAGTGAGTACGGAAAAACATATGTGTTTATTGTATTAACATCATTTTATTTCATTAGTGCTGCGGCAGAGAATGAAACACAAGCATAAGAAACACAGCAACTGTGATAAAATATATATAAATAAAACTTAAAATTAATAGAATATGTAAAAGTTCACGTCACACCTTTTAATTTGTGACGGCACACCGTTTGCGGAACACTGGTCTATATTTAATAAGATTTTTATGTATTTTTTACCCTTATGTTAAATTTCGGTGTTCTGTTGTCTTCTCTTTTTATGTATTTGATGTCTTCTTCTGTTATATATTGTTGTATTTGAAATTTTTTCGTTCTTTTCCTATAGATTTTATTGAACTATTACTGGATCTTTGTTGAACTATTTATAACTTCCTTCTTGGATTAATTTTTTAATGTCTTCATTTTTTATTTCTTATTCCATTATTATTATTATTTGTTTGGTTTTATCTTTTTGAAGTATTTCTAAATAATTATGTATTAAGAACGATTTAACTTTACACCTATACCTCACTTTACGGCCTAGATACGTTCCACGAAACTTGGCCGCAAAGCGAAAAGCCGTATAAGGAATCAATTATTCTAATACAAATTCAATGGGATCGGTTCCAAATTTGTTAAATATGTAACATGGTTTATCATTGAAATTTCATTTTATCTTTTTATTTCATTTAAATCAAAACTACATACATAACAAGTACATACTTTTGTACATAAAATAATAACAGACTCCAAAAACCAACAATAATCTATAAACAAAAATGAAACAACTTCATGTTACATAAAATATGTGTATGTATACATACATATTTTTTTTTAAATGACTTTAATCTGAAGACGATGAAGAAATGGAAACCTGCAGATCACTGTGGTCATCATTTTTCGCTGGTAAGGATGGGCCTGGCTTAAAAAAATTGTTTAACGTTGTTTGTCTTGCCTTCTTGTCTATTTCGTTCTTCAGTAATTTATAACAGCTAATGGCTGAGTTAATTCCTCGAGAAACTTTAGCGCTACGTTCGACGTCAGGATCGTTTTTAAAAAGGATGTTTATTCTTTGTTCGAAATAGAAAAAAGCTTTCGACAATTTTCTCGATGTTAGCTGTTTGGATACAACAGGCTCTGTTTCTTCATCAAATGCCAATTCTGCTTGCAACTGAATGAGTTCCTCATATGAAAGGGGTTCCCTATCAGCTTCAAGTAGATCAAGCACATCACGTTCGTTCAAACCTTCAAAACCGAGATCATGTGCTAGATCCAAAATGTTTTGCCTAATTTCAGGAAGGAAATTAACTTCTGCATCAGTACTTTTTACACTTTCTGGCCATATTTTTTTCCAAACATGGTTCATTGTTGTTAATTTTAATTCTTTCCAGGATTCACTGATGCTGTCAACAGCATCTTTGACGTTATAGTTTTTCCAAAATGTTTTAATTGAAGATTTACCATCGGTTTCCCTTATAAGTTGTCGGAAAGTTCGGCGTAGGTAATATGCCTTAAAAGTGGCTATTGCACCCTGATCCATTGGTTGGATCAGAGCTGTTGTATTTTTCGGAAGGTACTCAATCATGACATCTTCAGATAGTTCGGATAAATTAGTAGGATGCCCTGGTGCATTATCCAAAATTAGCAAAGCCTTGTTGCTTAAGTTATTGTCTCGCAAATATTTTTTCACTTCTGTACAAAAGTGATTTTTGAACCAATCCTCAAAAGTAGCTTTAGTCATCCAAGCTTTCTTGTTAGATCTCCATATGACGGGTAATTGATTTTTATTTAGTCCTTTAAGAAGCCTTGGATTTTCGGACAAATATATTAAAAGTGGTTTTAGCTTAAAATCATTCGCGGCATTTGCACTAAGTAGCAAAGTTAATCCTTCTTTAGACACCTTATAACCAGGCGTAGATTTTTCGGTTTTCGAAATGTACGTGCGATCAGGCATTCGCTTCCAATAAAGCCCTGTTTCGTCTACGTTAAACACTTGTTCAGGTTTATAACCACCTCTTTCAATAATTCCCTTTAAAATGTTGAGATATTCTTTAGATGCGGCTTCATCGGCTCTAGCTGCATCACCTTTCATTTTCAAATTATGCAAATTAAACCTATTTTTAAATTTTTCAAACCATCCTCGGCTTGCTTGGAATGTGACATCTTCAGCAGATTCATCGGTATCTGCATTCTTCAAATTTTCGAAAATACTTAAAGCTTTTTCCTGGATAGTCATTTGACTCATTGGCATTCTCCGTTTGTTATTGTCCTCAATCCATATAATCAATAGTTTTTCCATTTTTTCCATAATCCAGTTTCTTCGGCGTGTTAATCTCGAGACATTTAAAGGTGTAGCAGATTGCAAATATGTTTTAATGTCTTTCTTTCGAAGACACAATGTAGTGACGTAAACTTAAAAAACACTGGGCGAATTTTCATCCTTTTTATTTGGTTGGAACGCTTTTATTACATTACGCGTTTCGGGCCGATGCCCCTCTTCAGCCAACTAAACATTAAAAAATATTTTTTACATAAGAGATGACTATAGACAAATATTTAAAATAGATACCGCGACAACATACATAACTAGTTTTTAGAGGTCATTACCTTCTATATCCTGGTGGTAAGAGCTTGTATACCATTAAAAGCTGGTCCGTACCTCATTCGGGAGCATAGACAGGGTGTGAATAGTCCAAGGGTACGAATCTTTATAAAATTCCATGAAAAAAGGTTTAGTATCAGTCTGTAGAAGTATATCGGGTTATTCTCCACGAATCGTATTTATAAAATCGTACCTGAAATTCGTCTACCGGCATGTTATCTAGGAATTCCCCTGTGTAGTGTCTAGAGCCGTGTCCGCACACTGATCTCGTACTCCTTCACCTCAACTGCGCAATACGGTCTGTTTCCAATTTGCATACATCTGGTCGAGCACCAGCAGGGCAAATATTCTTTTTAAGGGGTTCTCTCTTCCAACAAAATTATTCGGGAGCTTGGCGGCGTTTTTTAGGACTTATTAGTACACAGCATGTACCCATTGCTATTTTTTCTCCGTTTTTGGTTTTTTTAAGAAGACGTACAACAGAAAATTCAAAGAAAGTGTAAAAATCATTAAAAATAAAAACAAAAATAAGACCTGTATAAATACTAATCTAAGCATAAAAATTAACGAAAATTGGATTAAATTACTATAAAAAATATTATAAAATAAAAAACTGTTTTAAGGCCCGATGTTACGTCATTTGCATAGCGACAGACATTAAAAAAACCAAAAGCAAAGAAAAAATAGCAATGGGTACATGCTGTGTACTAATAAGTCCTAAAAAACGCCGCCAAGCTCCCGAATAATTTTATTGGAAGAGAGAACCCCTTAAAAAGAATATTTGCCCTGCTGGTGCTCGACCAGATGTATGCAAATTGGAAACAGACCGTATTGCGCAGTTGAGGTGGAGGAGTACGAGATTTGTACATCCTTTTGTAGATCATCTCTATCTCAAAGTTAATTTTTTATCGCATGTCACAGAATTTAGGGTATCTCGAACATTTACTTTCCCTTGATTATTACGGTTTCATAAAAATCTACAAACGAATACTGTATAATTCTTAATTTTTTAAAATAATTTTATACGGTTTACTTGTTGTATTTTGATTTATTGTACATTATTTCATGTATTCTATGTATTTCGCTCAATTTTTTATATATTTTATGTAATTTTACCTGTAGATTCCATTAAGCGATTTCAATCGCGTCAGGGAGCTTGAACATTTTTTCACTCTATTGTATCGCGAAAACGAAATCATTAACCGCCATTTTTACTTAATTTCTTGTTTTTTCGTGGTAATTAATAAACAATGACAAAATATTCTCAAAAGTTTGATCAAAGTTTTGAAAACGAAGGTAATTCTGTGAGCCACATAAAAGAGGCTTCGCGAACGTCTCTACTCAAAAACTCACATTCTTTAGAAGGATATATGTTAGTAATACGAATAGATTACGTACAGTACATTCAGCATATACGGTGGTTCCAGCGCAAGAAGGAATTTAATAAATGGAACATCACAATTTTGTAATATTTTTGTAAAAGCACTTTACTATTAAAAATCATCAAATTTATTAAATTTATTTTGAGATTATTCGTGATGAAAGCTTGCCTAATTGATTATAAATTATGCAAACATTTATTTCACCTTGTCTACGTATACTACTGAACAAAGAAAAGTTTTCATTAGGTAATGAATTAATACATTAGACATAAGTTCTATAATAAAAGATCTACCGAAAAGCATTAGGTGGTCTCTCTCTTTCTATTTCAAATAATTTTCAGATTTAAATTACGGATACTCATCGACAAACATCAATTTTAATTGAAAACGAAATTTCATCGAGTCATTTATTTGCTCCTTACATTTTTTGGTTTCAGTTGGAGCTACATTTGGCACGAAACCAATATAATTTTGCCATAGCTTGGAATTTGAAATTTAATATTATTTATCACGCTGCTATGGATGGACGCAAATACTTAATTAAATTATTTTGTAATTTTGTATATTTTATATAGAATTGTCAACATTAGCAATTCTGTTAATAATATTCTATACAGGCATTTAATATTTTAATATTTGGTATTTTTATGAAACCCAAATTGAAAAATTTGAATGCTTTATTGCTATATTCTATATCTAGTTTCTTGCCGTTGTGTTATGCTTCTAAAGACGGGGACAAGTGTCATTTCTTTTGCTTCTTTAACGTAGACAAAGTCTTTTGACGTAAGGCGAAAGCAATTGTCATTGATATTATCTTATAAGGAATTGCACTTTGATGTTCTGTTCAGAATCAAACAATTTTTTCGTGTGTTTCACTGTCGAGAAACTGGAAAGAAAAGAATTTTTGTATAATATACATTTTAAATGATTCTCAATGTTGAATATTTGTAATAATAGTTTTGTAGATTTGCGAAAATGTATGTAAAATTAAAAAACTGGTTTTAATGGGGGAAATATCTATAATAATTAAAAAGACAACTTTTTTCTCATCTTCGTAAAAAAAGCAAACAATCAAAAATACTTAATTCGGGTTTAATTTAAGTTAATAGTTAACACTCATTGCTTAAGCTTCTTGAGAAAATGTTTTTTAAACCTAGACAAACTGTTCTACAAGTTATCCCCTTGTGTGAAATAATAAATATTAATCGTTTCAAATAGAGTACACTCGATCCTCGTTAAACAGTTTTTCGTTATAATGACTTTTCTATTTACGGCCCGAAAAGTTCCGATGTATGACCATAAAATAAAGAAATCAACACCAGTATTACTGCTGCATGCACAACGCCCGTCTACTACCCCTGCAACTATCAAAGCGCAGTAAATACGCTGCCATTTACTGATTCATTAAATGTAACATTAAGTAATAGTTTACGCTGTATTTAATTTTAATTTTTGTGTAAACTTTAGGTTTTGATTTTATTATAAAACAAAAAAAAAAAAATAGAAATATTTTACTCTGTATTCAAATCAACTGGCAACGATGTTGCGAGATGTTAATTCTGGTTTCGGTTTTGACTACATGATTTTGGAATTTCTACGTGCAGGCAAATACTTGATATTAAGTGACCTTACTTAAAAACAGTCATTTGACCTGTGCATTTCGTGGTAAGATTGCAAATGTGAATGACACTGTTGGGAGCTTTACAGAGCTGTAGGGCGTTCTCATCGGAGCAAAGAAAGAAAATGAACGTGAGCTTTGGCGAGATATAGCCTCCTCCTGAAATCAGCCTATTTATATAGCATATAGAGGTATGTTTCCTTTGAACAGGCATGGTCCCTCTTTGTAGAGGGTTGGTTCTTCCTGATACAAGTTACAATTGTATCGGGTTTGCATATTTTTGTGCCATTCTTTGATAAAGAGTAAAATAATTTTAAATTATATTTATTTTAATAATGTTATAGTATAAAAAACAGTATAAAACAATTTGTGATTATATGAAGTTTATAGCGTTTATGTTTCAATTTTATATTGCATTAATATAAAAATTAATATAATTTAGAATGTTCAAACGGTTAATTTGAAACAGAAAAATGCTGAAATAGTCCATTAATAGATTTTAATGATAGAGGCTAAGACGTCCAAAAACGTTTGATTAATTAAATTAACTTGTTAGTGAATTTTGAATATTTTTGTCTTTCAGATTAAACAGCAATATTGAAAGTGTAAATCATATATATACAAATATAATTTCTGAGTTATGATAATATCGTGGTATTATCTTTTATAAAGTACGCAAAATGTATCTGGATGTTTTCCTGTTAAATTCTATTAAAAACTAATTTACTATATTATAAATGAAAAAATAAACATAAAAGTATAAAAAGTATAGAAAATATTGCTGTATAATATGTGATATATAAATCTTGCTATATAAAATATTCTAAGAAGGCTATTTTTTAAACAAGGTCCGTTTTTTAATAAGAAGACAAATACTGTAAATATCATTAAAATATATTTTTCCCCATATTCTACATAGTTTTATCTACTTTTTCACATAATCCCATTTTTGTTGAAACATTTGTCCTACTACTCAACAAGTTTTTGAATTCCGACTTCAAAGAAATCTGCTGCCTGTGAAAAAGCCCAATCTATGACTGCAGTTTTCATTTTTTTGTCGACGATGAACCGTTGACCACAAAAGATCTCCTTTAAGTATCGAAAGAAGTGAAAATCACTGGTTGCAAGGTCTGGACTGTAAGGTGGATGATGCAGTTTATCTCATTCAAAAGAACTGATTAGACCTTGTGTTTCTGCAAAAACGTGTGGTCTTGCATTGTCATGGAGCAGTAATGGAGCATAATTCAGTTTCTTTAAAACAATGGTATACAAAACTGATCTTGAAACCTGTGGAAATTCAAATTGACAACATTGAAATCGTGAATCGACGATCGTGTTGAATTTTGTTATCAACATCACAAACCAAATCTTCAGAATTCAGAGAAGGTCGGCCAGGGTGCGGCTCATCATGAACATTAACCCACTTGTCCTTGAACGTTCTCACCCACATTGGAATTATACTGTCACTCATAGAATTATCACAGTAAACTTTACAAATCTGACGGTGAATTTCCGCTGCTGCCAAGTTTCTTGCACTCAAGAATCGAATAAAATTGAGTCACCCGCTGATTGTGATCGTATATCAAAGTAGGCGGGTGACTCAATTTTCTTCAACATTATAAACTTTTACAGGTCAGCACACAGACAGCCGATACAGCTGCGAATGGTGTCTAAACGTGCGCAAAGCATGCTCGGAGCAGACGCACATACGCACTGCCGCGATCGTTCTCACTCTCATTTACAAACGATTCTTATTTAAAAAAATAGCCCTCGTATAAAAGAAAATCAAGCAGAGTTGCATAACTTTTCCGGCTGTTATCAGATTTTATTTTAAAAAGTATCTTTTATATTATTAATCGTAATAACTAAAACTGTTTTTGGCGCTAATGGCAAACACTTAATTTTCAGGGTAGAGATAAGTTTTATAAAAAAAAATTGTAAATTTTAATAACGAGTAAAATCGTCATGGAGTCTCACTGTATATCCCGACCGAATGACCTTTACCACCAAAATTTAGTAGCATCAATGCCTTAACAAAGTACCGTGCCAATTTTCGTTTTTTAATCATTACCTCATCCTGAGATATTAAACGAAATAGATGCGAACAGACACACATCTAGCGAATTTTTGCTGTTATTTTTGTTTTCTACTCTTTTGTGCTCAGCAGGTCTGAAAATATAAAGATTTGAAAATAAAAACAAACTCAGAGGGTCAAATTTGACAGGATTCTAATTCTTCCCCTTGTTATATATACATAACAGCCGGAAAGTGAATATTACATAGTAATATAGAATATAACATATTAAACTTGTATGTATCTTTACATTTTGATGCCAAAATTATTTAGAAATCTAATTAAAACATTCTACAGAAATATAATTCACTTATATTGTTGTATGACGACATTAAAAAATGAATTTGATTTTAATATAAATAGATTTTATGAATTTCTTAAATAAAACATTGAATCTGTCGTTTCTGAGGCATGTGTCCCTCTCTGAATGAAATCTCTGTATCAATCAAAACATTTAGATATTTCGTATCTAAAGATTCCGACCTTCGATATATCTTTAGATTTCTTATCATTCGATAAATTTACATTAGCCTCGAATTTTTAATTGTTATTTTCTTTTAATAACAAATACATAATTTATTGAGTAGTTCACATTTTCGTATTAATTTAAAAACAAACGGATTTTACAATTAAACTCAGGCCCAGTAGTGAGAAATAATTAACAAATTTTTGTAATCACCTTACACTTTCTGAAAAATCATCAGAAAAGTTAACAACTGACATTTTTAGGTCATTTTCAGGTGTAATAGTTTGAATAAAAGCTGTTTTACATCATTCGCCTTTTTCCTCCTGTACGATAAGTCCGTTACATCAATATCATGCTCACAGAGAAGATTAATACAAATTAACAGAAAATTCAAATTTTTAATATTCGTTTTTCTCAAATACTAAAAACGGCAAGTATCTATTCAGTACAGTATTACACTGTACTGAATAGATACTGTAAGTTCCGTGTTAAATATTTAAGGAAAAGAAATAGAAGATACATTCATGTTTTTATTATAGTCATCCATATACCAAAAGAAAATACAATAAAGTTGTTGATAAATTAAATTATTTACGTATACAAGAACGATTAAATTGGGAAAACGTTAATAATAAATAAAACTACTTTCACAATACTCCGAAATGTTGATGAAATCATTAACAGAGGTTTAAATTTTAATTGCCCCATCACATGAATTATAATAATATAATACTTAATTTCAAATACAGTATATTTTAAGGAAAATCTCAACAAATAATACAGAACTGTTAAGAATAAACTTAATCTTCGCTACCGTTACTTTGTGACGTAGCAACGCCATCTGCTATTTATACATTAATATCAACTGATTTCAATTTGTTTGATTTATTTTTTCTGTTTAGATTGATATTACTACTACGAGGCGTGTTTACTGCGTATTAGTGACTGTCCTGTGTCTGAGATTTGGTATCGATTTTGATCGGCGCTTTTCGATATATTATTAATTAATAATTTTTAATTACTTGATTATAAAATTAAGATTTTCAAATTTTATAAATTATTTTTCTCTTGGAATTCTACTTCGCGCCGATTATTCGCTGCCATTTGTGTTTTATGTGCACATATTTATGTGTATATATTTTACATATTGTTTTTATTAATCTCATCTATGATTATTATCGTTATTACTACAGTAGAGCGTCGTTTATCCGAATAAATTGGAGACGGGGGTTGTTCGAATAACTTATTTTTCGGATAATAGGTTAATATATTTTTTCGTACATAATCTATCTTATGTTGAAATTTTTCTCCGTTGCGTGTCGCTTAGCGTTGAATTTTCGTGGATTTTAAACCTAACGAAAATTTTTATAATAATAATAATGGCTATTGTATCCTTAAAAATTATTTCTTTATTTTATACAAACAAAATAAATATATTGAAAAATATAAAAACAAAAGAAAATTATATTTTGAAAGTTAATCTAGTATCAAAAACGTTCGATTCAGCACGACACAGTCTGACTGGAACGCTTTCGGTTAACCGACGTTTTGGTTGATCGGCCTTCGGATAAACGACGCTCTACTGTATTATTATGTTTTCTGTATTTTTAAATAGATTTAGTAATAATTCAGCGCAGAATAATATGATTACTTTCGTTTTGTTTAACTGTAATTGGTTATTTGTTATGCTGTGTCGGATTTCTGTATATACAAGATTTCCTTCTACTAAATAATAATAAACTACAGACAAACAACGGTTATACATTCTTCAAGAAATCTGAGAAAAACCCAGACCTTTATGTGAGTCAGTTGCACAGTATTATGCCTGATAGCATACTCTAAATAAGTAGACTATTAGTTTTTACTAAACGTTCGGTTTGACAATTTTAAAATATCAACATTCTTGAGCAAAAAATACATTGTGTAATAAGAATGAATGATTTTGTTTTATTCGTATATAGAGATGCACCGGCGACCTGCCGAGGGGGAAATTCTTACCGGGAGATCTTTTTAATGGGAAATTGTCCTTTTAGATTTTACTAATGTTAAGAAAATTTCACGTGGCCAGCCCGTTGACCAGACGCGACCTCACGACCAAATACCAGCATTCAATTTTTTGATTCACTCAGCCACTGGTGGGCTATAAGAATAAATGTGAAAAAGAAATTTATATATTTGAATTATATTTGGCTTTCTGCCGGGTGAAGATAGTGATAGAAAACAAGTTTCATTTAAAGCCACGGATCCATCGTCAAGGTCTCACCCTCCTCCGTAGGTTTTTTGTTTGTCCAAAAACACCGTAATGAATAGGCAGAATCGTCGTTATAGTAAAAATTGGAATCGCGCCATTTCCAAAACAAAAGTATTGCTAATGTATTCGAAAATATGTTGAAAACACTTATTGTAGATTTTATTAAAGCATCGCACGAGCAACACACTATACACTCTTGCTTCCGATGGTTTGCATGTAGTACATGTTATATCGCCGATTTAATACACTTCGATGGAGTTAAATCAGAAGAAGTACCAATAATCGTTTTTCGGAGCAATAATCATAAGATGAAGGACATTATTTAAGTATTTAACATCAAGTTCATACCTGAAATAAACGTAAGATCATAAGTAATCAACCAGTAGTGTATTAATCATGGATACATACTTACCTTTGCGCCATTTGGAAGCTAAAAATGAAAAGATTTAACATTAATAATAACCCTTCCAATGATCAAAAATCGGATTTATACTTATCTTTCAGTTATGAAAACATCGCGTATCTTAAACTTTAAATATTAAAAGCAAGACACACGTAGTAAGAAAAGCTTGCAGCGGATATTAAAACTAAAGATGAATTTTTCATAACAAAACAATTCTAACAAATGAGATTTATTGTTACTTCATATTCATTTTGAAGCATTCTTTCAATTCAATTGTTTATCGAATTACGCATATTTTAAAATTAAGTTACTTAAATATGACATTGACAAAAATAAATTAAAATAAATGAAATTGAAAGTATTAAAATATGATTTTATTAATCAAAACATTACATTGTTTTTCTGTTTCCAAATGAATATGCTTATAATTCGTGTTAAAGACGAACAAAACAGTTTATGGCGTATTTCTTTGAGATAAGTTTTCAAGAATGTAATTTTCTAGTCGTAGATAGGCAGAGAAGATTCACGCGACCCAGTGGAGCGCCAATTTACAAAGATACTACCGTGTTGTAAGTTCGCTGACCTGGTGGAGATTGGGGACTTAAAGTCCCACTTCTCGGACACCAGTGTAAGTTCTCCGACTTCTAGGGTGAATCGTTAATCCCGTGCTAGAATGGTCTAGGGTCGTTCGCGTGTGGGTGTGGCGGAGGAGTCACAGATGACAAGTACCTCACAAAAATCCCGTTTATTTAAACATTAAGAACATTACTGTTTTATAGTGTAAAGTTACTTAAACACTTTCATTATCATGCCTTTGTGTCCTTTCTATCGTAATTTAGAATTTATTTTTGTATACTAGTACTTTTTTATATATTAACAGGACTTACCATACTAGAAACGATGGATGCAGATATTTAGTCTTACAGATCAGAAATAATGTTTTTTTATTTAGTTCACCTAAACACATGCACTTTAAACTTGAGTTTCGGACTTGTTTGTCCCTCCTCAGCAGGCCTTCAAACGACACTTTCTACAATTAACAATAAAAAAACATTCTTTGGTACAATTATAACTAAAATTAATTACAACACAATAATTTCCCGACAATAGATTAAACATTCTTACAAATTTTGTATTTTCGACCTTCTTTACATTTCCAATTAAACTTATGATCCACGGCACCCATACAATTCGACACATTCCTATTTTTTATACATTACAATCAGTTTAAAACTATAAATTTAAATTTTTATTTAAAATATTTTTACTTCAACTAACTTACTTCTTTTGTTTATTCTTTTCCACTTAATGTCTATTCTAATTCATTCCTATCTCTTCTTTTATACCTCTTTTTCCCTCTCCTTGCTATAATGCTTACCCATGATTGGTGAATCTCTCTACCGTTATTGTTATTCATTCTATTAGCAAAATTACCAACGTCGACTATACCAGTAAGTTTCAGCAAAAATTTACAACGAGATAATGTAGAAAAAATAAATTAATCAATAATGAAATCAAATATAAATTACAAATAATACAAATTAAAGAAATTACAAAGAAAAAACAAAAGAAATAAAAAAGAAACAAGAGGTGAAAATTCTAACAACAAAACAGAAACACAAAAACAAGAACAGGACAATTCCGGTAAGTTTTTCTAGAATAATTATAATAAATTGGTTTTAACAAAATAGGACACCCAACTTTAAAAGAAAAAGAAGAATACGAAAGGAAATTAATATTAAACATGACAGAGGTAAAGATACCTGAACCTATTAGAAAACATTAAACCAAGCATTAGACTATAATAGATGAGAAATATTGAAAACTGAAGATATCGCAGTATTTACAGAACGTTTATTATAAAAGTTTTTAGAAGAAGAGAAAGAGCAAATAAGAACTGGTATACAAATTATAATTAAAAATATAAATATAAAAAAAATAAGATTAAAAATTATAATATAAATTTAAATAATGTTAAATCGTTCTTAATACGTAATCATTTAGAAATACTTCAAAGGGATAAAACCAAACGAATAATAATAATAATGGAAAAAGAAATAAAAAATTAAGACATTAAGGAATTAATCCAAGAAGAGAGTTATAAATAGCTCAACAAATATCCAGTAAATAGTTCAATAAAATCTTTAGGAAAAGAACTAAAAAATTTAAAAACACAACAATATGTAACAGAAGAAGACATCAAATACATAAAAACAGAAGCAACAGAACACCGAAATTTAACATAAGGGTAAAAAAACACATAAAAATCTTATTAAATATAGACCAGTGTTCCGCAAACGGTGTGCCGTCACAAGGTGAAAAGTGTGACGTGAACTTTTAAATATTCTATTAATTTCAAGTTTTATTTATATATATTTTATCACAGTTGCTGTGTTTCTTATGCTTGTATTTCATTCTCTGCCGCAGCACTAATGAAATAAAATGATGTTAATACAATAAACACATATGTTTTTCCGTACTAACTTATTCTTTCGGAGTTACACATTGGACTCACGCAAATCTTGAACAACACCAAATAAAAACAAGAATAACAGTTACTACGCATAAACAACAACAATATCCTTCCACGTAAAGATGGCAGACGTGGCCTGATCGACATAGTTAACCTCCACTAGAAACAAATAGAGACACTGCGAGAGTTTTTCTACAAAAACCAAGAAACTTCACAGTTACATAAAGTAGTAAGTCTAGCAGACTCAAATAATACACCATTAAATTTACATTCACAACATATGAACACGACACAACATTTGAATATCATTGGTGCAAAAGGCACTCCATGGCAGACATCTATATGACCTGGCCCAGGATTCTGTTGACAAAACTGCGTCAAACAGCTGGTTGCCTCTTTGGGGAGACGGAAAGATTTGACTGCCATACAGGATCAGGTCAGAAATACTTAAATCTACAGAAAACACGTACTCAAAGATATAACACTTACAAATGACACATGTAGAAAATGTCGCATGATGCCAGATACCATATAACATATCACTTCTGGTTGCAAGCTCATGGCACAGACAGATAATTTACATAGACATTATCAAGTAGCAAATACATCAAGAGGCTTGCAAAGAAATTCAAATTATAAAACACATTACAAATAGGTTTACATTCAACAGACAGCATTGGTTAACAACACGCACAAAATGTACGACAGAGCGATAATCACAAAACAATTTACCACAACAGACCAGACAACACACTCGTTGACAAACACAATAAAATCACATACATTATAGACGTATCCATTCCGAACACTCACAATATACAAAACACATGCACTGAAAAAATTAGCAAGTACACAGAACTCGCCCAGGAAATAAGGCATCTACAGAGGATAAATAGGGTGTTTGTTGTACCTGTCATTCTCTCCTCTACAGGTGTCATACCTCATACCACACATGCTACACAAATGCCCGAAAACATTAAAATTAAATAGAAAGGTATTCATCCCACTACAGAAGGACACTATTTTGAATGCATCCCATATTGTTAAGAAATTTTTAAACACAGACACACACTGACACACTAATTTAATTTTTGTCTTGTTTTGAAATTACTATGCTTTGATTCTGATCCGGCATACTACATACCCATCGGTGTCAACCAAGTATAACTCTCAAAACCCAACGTAATAATAATAATAAATTTATGGCATTACGAAAATCTATTAATAGTATCATAACATACGTTTATGCGGGAAATAACTTTTTGGTGTGCCGAGTGGAGTCATTTCATCACAGGAGTGTTGTGAGTAGAAAAAGGTTGCGGAACACAAATATAGACATATATATAATTTTTAACATCTATTAAATTATAATTTAGAAAAATATTTAAAGAATAAATAAAATTTATTAAAAGTTTCCAAGTATAGTATAAAAATGTTGATGACTTATTAAGTAGATCAAAAAATATAAGAAATAATGAAAATATGAAGTTAATATCACTCGATGTTGCAAACTAGTACCCTAGCATAACAATATAAGATATAGAAAATTTTTTAATAAAAATAAAAACACCAAATTAAATAATTAAATTGTGTCTAATTATAATCAAAATAACTATTTTCAGTTTGATAAGAAATTCTACACCCAAGCGGAAAGAATATCTATGGGTACATGTATGGTTCCAAAATTGGCCGAAATAACAACGATACGAATAGATAAAAAGATCAAGAATATAGAAGGTATTGAATTTTATAGCACGTGTGTGGATGATTGCATAATAATGTTTGATAAAACGAAAACAAACGAAAATATAATTATAAATAAGAAAATGAGATTAAAAGAGAATATCAAATTTGAATGAGAAAAAAAAAACAGAATTGCATAAATTATTTTGATATAACCATCGAAAGAAAAAATAATAGATTAATTTATAAGAAATATGCTAAATTAATACATGTCCGAAACACAAGTTTAAAGTGTATGTGATAAGGTTAATTAAAACAAAAAACATTATTTCTGATCTGTAACACTAAATATCTGCATCCATCGTTTTCAGTATAATAAGTCCTGTTAATATATAAAAAAGTACTAGTATACAAAATAAATGTTAAAACATTTAGATATTTCATAATTAAAGATTCTGACCTTCGATATATCTTTAGACTTTTTATCATACGATAAATTTACATTAGCCATGAATTTTTTATTGCTGTTTTCTTTTAGTAACAAATACATAATTTATTTAGTATTTTACATTTTTGTATTAATTTTGAATCAATACAAATACCCAAAATAATTAATTATAAATCTGTTATTCCTGTCAGTATAAAATATAATATATTTGAAATGTATATGAATAAAATAAAGCAGATAACAAGTGAAACAGAAACAGAAAAAGAAGAAAAAGAAATAATCAAAATTCTTATTTTAAATGATTACCCAAAATATGCATATCAAAATAATGGGTTGGAAAACCAGATAATGACAAACAATTAAAATCAATAGATAAGGAGAAAAAATTTGTTAAATTAAAACCTGGTTCTAAGTTTTTCGAAAAAATTAAAACAGTGATAAATAATAGAATTAATTTGATACCAGAAAAAATAAATTCAACTGAAAACATTCGTGTCCAATTAGTGTATGCAAAGTCATGAATAGTTTCGGGATTAAAATTGTTTTGACTGATGATTTTTAGTTTACCTTGAAAAGAAAACAAAATAATTTGATTATAAACATTATCAGTAAAATAACTTAATTTTTTAAAATAGGCAGCAAGCACTTATCGTATTGATCTCGTTTCACTTGACCCTCTTTTACTTGATTGGAGTTTGTCGATAGCTACATTAATTAAGCAATAATTTATCTGATTTTATAATAAACAATTTTATTAAACAATAGTGTATTCATTTGATTGTAATTGCAATCCAAAGAAAACATATATAAAAGAAACAAAAAAAAAAAAAAATTAAAAATAAGATTAAGTGAACATATACGAGCAATCAAAGAAAAATATGCAAATTCAGCAGTAGCTGAACATTGTGATACAGAGGATGTGAAATTGATCTAAATACAGTGAAAATTAGGAAAAAGTAAGAAAACAATTATAAAAGACAACTATATGAACATTTAAATATAATTTGCAAACAAACTAATAGAATGAATAACAACAACGGTAGAGTAATCCATCAATTATAGATAAGCATTATAGTAGGAGTAGGGAGAAAGAGGTGTAAAAAAAGAGATAGGAATGAATTAGAATAGAGATTAAGTGGAAATGAATAAACAAAAGACGTAAGTTAGTTGAAGTAAAACTATTTTAAATAATAATTTAAATTTATAGTTTTAAATTGATTATAATGTATAAAAAATATTAATGTGTCGAATTATATAGTTGGTGTGAATCCTAAGTTTATGAGGAAATGAAAAGAAGTTAAAAAATACAGAATTTGTACGAATTTTGAATTTATTGTCAGGAAATTATTGTTATAATTAATTTTAGTTATAATTGTACCAAAAAATGTTTTATTGTTAATTGTAGAAAGTGTCGTTTGATGGCCTGCTAAGGAGGGACGAACAAGTCCGAAACACAAGTTTAAAGTGTATGTGTTTAGGTGAATAAAATAAAAAAAAACATTATTTCTGATCTGTAAGACTAAATATCTGCATTTATCGTTTCCAGTATAATAAGTCCTGTTAATATATAAAAAGTACTAGTATACAAATTAAATGTTAAAACATTTAGATATTTCATAATTAAAGATTCCGACCTTCGATATATCTTTAGACTTTTTATCATTCGATAAATTTACATTAGCCATGAATTTTTAATTGCTGTTTTCTTTTAGTAACAAATACATAATTTATTCGGTAGTTCTCATTTTCGTATAAATTTAAAAGAAAAAACGAATTTTACGATTAAACTCAGACCAAGCAGTGAAAAATAATTAGCAAACTTTCGTAATCACCTTGTGCTTGCTGAGAATTTATCAGAAACTTTAACAACCGACATTTTATAGGTCATTTTCACGTGCAGTAATTTAAATAATACCAATTTTATATCATTCACCTTTTTCTCCCGAATGATAAGTCCGTCATAGCAATATCATGCTGACAGAGAAGATTAATACAAGTCAACAAAAAATTAAAATTTTCAATATTTGTTCTATTCGGCATAGTATTACACTGTACTCAATACATACTGTAGTTCCATGTTAAATATTTAAGTGAAACAGATAGAAGATACGGTCATGTCTTTAATTATAATCATCCATATACCGAAAAAAAATATCATAAAGTTGTTGATAAATGAAACTATTTTACTATCCAAAAACGGTTAAATCGGAGAAAACGCTAATAATAACTAAAACTAATTTCAGAAAACCTTAAAATGTTCACGAAATCATCAACAGAGGTTTAAATTTTAATAGCCTCATCCACATGAATTTTAATATATTCAAATTCACTATTATATTATTTTAAGAAAAATACCAACAAATAATGTAGAACTGTTAACAATTAAACTTAGAAATTTACATAAAATTTTAAACACAAAAACAAATACAAACTCAATAGTATTGAATTTGCTAGTCGTATTAATAAAGTCAATATTTTTTTACGTAGTAATAATTTAACTATCATTCAAGCAGACAAATCATGTCAAATCATCGAAACCGATTTAGTTTCATCTAATTAATATCATTTTCTTAACGACGATTTAACACTAAACATAAGAAATAACTCAAGGATAATGATTAAAAACTATATAAAGATAAATATATCGACTTAGATAAAAAGAACTATTTTGAAATATAATAACAAAATCCCAAAACTCAATTTGAGAGTTTAATTAAAAACTATAAAATGTGAAAAATGGAAAATTAATTTAACACAATTCGTTTTACATAATAATTATTTTTTGAAATAATAACCAATATTACAGACAGACAGTGACGTATTCATGGGCGCCTGTATAGGCTTAAAACTGGTGAAAATTTGTATGTTAAGAGTTCATAAAATAATTAAAAATATTCAGTTTGCTATAGATATGTGAATGATTGTTTTACCAATTAGTGCAGTATAAAATAAAATATACATATATATATAAAGTTTATCTTAATACTCGTATTTACATGAAAAAAAAAACATATTTCACATGTACCTAAACAAAATTGAAACGAGAACTACCTGGATAGATGATAAAAAATCTGAAATAAATAATTTATGTCATACTTTCCTGTTAAATAACCATCCATGTAAATTAATTGTCAAGTGGCTATACCATCACAATATGTCAAAAAAAAACAAATAAAGATAAAATCTTGTGTAATTTGAATACCCAAATAATTATTAAAGCTTTTAACATGTTATCTTCGTTATTAAATATACCCATAAGCAAATCTCTTTAAAATTTCATTGGTAATGTTAAAAGAAAAAATAATATTATGTAATCAATAATGTTATATATAAATTAGAATGCAGTTGCACATTTACATGTTGTTATATAATTGAAACCAAAAGATTATTAAATACTAAAATAACCGAATATTTCTGTGTTTTTAAATATAACTGTAATAACTCTGCTCTTGCTATTCGTTGTAGGAGCTGTGAATTACTGATAAAGCTGTAAAAATTTTGAAAAAAAAATAATTGTATTAAAAGAAAACTTCACGAAATAATAAAAATGTTCTTAAATAATAGAATAAATTTAAACACGTGCTTACAGTTTGACGACATATGATAAATGCCAACACTGTCGTAATAAAATGGGTCAATGTGAATGTCCTCGTTTCTAGGTTGTTTATTTGCGTCAACTTTACGACGAATATATGGCTGAACATAGCTCCTAGTTTTATTGTGTGTCACATTCTTCCTACTTTATATATGAAATGTCTGTAACACAACTCTGTTGAACCTTTCTTGCAATTGAATACAAAACGTTTCAGGCAGAATTTCAAAAGAACACAAAGAGAGACAGCAGTACCTCGTCCTCATTTATTAGAAACAGTTTGCATAAGTGCAGATGTACTGCATCCTACGAAAATATGCGTTATTTTCGATTTCAAACTAGTACGATTGCGTTCATATCGTCATAATCGTTAATCAGATATAGCCGGGAGTTTGGGCGTTAAGTGCAGATGTGACAATGAACAATTAGAATAATTATTCTTATTATTTATACTAAACATATAACAGAAATAACTTCCAAATGCGTTATAAAAACAAGTTATCAGCAATGTCACACGATAAACAATTTTATTAAGTTTTTAGAGTCTTTGCTGCAGGCCTTTTCTAATATATGGAATTTTTTAAAGTGAAATTGCGTGAGAAAAATTAACGAAATTAACTAAATAAAATAATTCTCGTTAAAGAAAATATTTTCAAATTTTACATAATAGAATTTTTAAAATCGATTTTAAATATTTCAAATTAAAAAAAATTTTCCAACGGTATTTTTTATAGTTTCTCTAGCACATTAAAATAAACTTTTTGTCTTCTATAAAAAAAATAATACATTTTTATTATTGAAAATGTAATTTTGTGTGAGATATTTTAATAAATTATACAATTATTGTAATAGATAAATTTACGAAAATAATATGTTAAATATAGAGAAAGCGTCAAAATCCTTTCAAAGTTCGTACGTAGTATAGAAAAATAGCAAAAAACTATTTGATATGCGAAAATAAAAAAAATAAAATAAATCAGTGTAAGATTATTACAATATTAACATAAATTAAAGATTCCGACTTTCGATATATCTTTAGATTTTTTATCATTCGATAAATTTACGTCAGCCATGAATTTTTAATTGCTATTTTCTTTTAATAACAAATACATAATTTATCGAGTAGTTTTCATTATTGCATAAATTTAAAAAAAAAAAAAACGAATTTTACGATTAAAGTCAGACCAAGCAGTAAAAAATAATTAAAACAGAAAAAATTGAAATAATTTCATTGGTAGGAATATACGCATAAATTAATTAGTTGTAACATCAACGTTGAACAATGTAATTTCGATAATATTAACGCGATATTAGGGTATATATGTAAATGAGCTGCTGCTTGGTTTTGGTTTTAACTACATTTAATAATCTTTTAGTTTTAACGACGTAATAACGTGTAGCTGTGCAACCGCATTCTAATTTATATATAACATTATTGTTTAACATAATATTATTTTATCTTTTAACATTACCAGTAGAATTTTAAAGAGATTTGCTTATGGGTATATTTAATAACGAAGATAACATGTTAAAAGCTTTTATAATTATTTGGGTATTCAAATTACAGAAGATTTCATCTTTATTTGTTTTTTTGACATATTGTGATGGTATAGCCACTTGACAATTAATTTACATGGATGGTTATTTAACAGGAAAGTATGACATAAATTATTTATTTCAGATTTTTTATCATCTATCCAGGTAGTTCTCGTTTCAATTTTGTTTAGGTACATGTGAAATATGTTTTTTTTTTCATGTAAATACGAGTATTAAGATAAACTTTATATATATATGTATATTTTATTTTATACTGCACTAATTGGTAAAACAATCATTCACATATCTATAGCAAACTGAATATTTTTAATTATTTTATGAACTCTTAACATACAAATTTTCACCAGTTTTAAGCCTATACAGGCGCCCATGAATACGTCACTGTCTGTCTGTAATATTGGTTATTATTTCAAAAAATAATTATTATGTAAAACGAATTGTGTTAAATTAATTTTTCATTTTTCACATTTTATAGTTTTTAATTAAACTCTCAAATTGAGTTTTGGGATTTTGTTATTATATTTCAAAATAGTTCTTTTTATCTAAGTCGATATATTTATCTTTATATAGTTTTTAATCATCATCCTTGAGTGATTTCTTATGTTCAGTGTTGAATCGTCGTTAAGAAAGTGATATTAATTAGATGAAACTAAATCGGTTTCGATGATTTGACATGATTTGTCTGTTTGAATGATAGTTAAATTATTACTACGTAAAAAAATATTGACTTTATTAATACGACTAGCAAATTCAATACTATTGAGTTTGTATTTGTTTTTGTGTTTAAAATTTTATGTAAATTTCTAAGTTTAATTGTTAACAGTTCTACATTATTTGTTGGTATTTTTCTTAAAATAATATAATAGTGAATTTGAATATATTAAAATTCATGTGGATGAGGCTATTAAAATTTAAACCTCTGTTGATGATTTCGTGAACATTTTAAGGTTTTCTGAAATTAGTTTTAGTTATTATTAGCGTTTTTCCGATTTAACCGTTTTTGGATAGTAAAATAGTTTCATTTATCAACAACTTTATGGTATTTTCTTTCGGTATATGGATGATTATAATTAAAGACATGACTGTATCTTCTATCTGTTTCACTTAAATATTTAACATGAAACTACAGTATCTAGTAAGTACAGTGTAATACTATGCCGAATAGAACAAATATTAAAAATTTTAATTTTTTGTTGATTTATATTAATCTTCTCTGTCAGCATGATATTGCTATGACGGACTTATCGTTCGGAAGAAAAAGGTGAATGATATAAAATTGGTATTATTTAAATTACTACACGTGAAAATGACCTATAAAATGTCGGTTGTTAAAGTTTCTAATAAATTCTCAGCAAGCGTAAGGTGATTACGAAAGTTTGCTAATTATTTTTCACTGCTTGGTCTGAGTTTAATCGTAAAATTCGTTTTTTCTTTTAAATTTATACAAAAATGAGAACTACCGAATAAATTATGTATTTGTTATTAAAAGAAAACAGCAATTAAAAATTCATGGCTAATGTAAATTTATCGAATGATAAAAAGTCTAAAGATATATCGAAGGTCGGAATCTTTAATTAGGAAATATCTAAATATTTTTATTACAGATCAAAAATATTGTTCTTTTTATTTAATTCGCTTAAACACATACACTTTAATAGAATTTTTTAAATCGATTTTAAATATTTCGAAATAAAAAAATATTTTGAACGGTATTTTTTATAGTGTTCCCAGCACATTAAAATAAACTTTTTGTCCTCTATAAAAAAAATAATACATTTTAATTATTGGAAATGTAATTTTGTGTGAGATATTTTAATAAATTTTACAATTATTGTAATAAATAAATTTATGAAAGTAATACGTTAAATACAGAAATCGTCAAAATCCTTTCAAAGTTCGTACGTAGTATAGAAAAATACCAAAAACTATTCGATATGCGAAAGTAGAAGGAAAATAAAAAAATCAGTGTAAGATTATTACAATATTCACACAACAGCAAAAATTGAAATAATTTCGTTGGTAGGAATATACGCATAAATTAATTTGTTGTAACATCAACGTTAAACAATGTAATTTCGAGCATATGAACGCGATATTAGCGTATATGTAAATGAGCTGATGCTTGATACGCATCATTACGAAAAAGCTTTCCAGTGAGAAGAAACAGCGTATTGTGCACCTGCTAAAAAAAGTTTTTCCGTTCAGAAAACGGCATTGGATGTCGGTGCTGGGCGTTAGAGTGTACAAGAATAAAAAAAAGTGAGCTACCGTATGACGAAAATTTAAGACTTGTTAGAAAGAAAACGTTCACCGTCAAAAGAGAAACGTTTGATAATGAGTGGCTGCATCATCAGAAGTAAAGAGAAAATAGAAACATCGCAAAACTTACCAAATGACATAAAAATAAACGTTTTAATTTTGACAAACGCTAGACTATGAGGATTGTATGATCATATGAATCCAAAATTAATAGAGTAGGTTCAGATGGGCGATGTGAGTAGGGACTACATCGATGAAGTCTATAACTGAGCGAGAAGTATAAACAACATCGAAATGTGGTAACGGTAGTTTTATTGTCTGGGTCTGTATTATCTATTTCTGGCCTGGTATACGATTTTCTAAACCTAATACAATAGATACCGTTATTTATACTGACATTTTTGACAATTATTTCTTACAATCTGGTTATTATTACAACATTGATAGGATCTTTTTCATTTATCGGCAAAATAATCATCCAAAACACACCAGGAGAGCAAAGTCATGAATAGTTTCGGGATCAAAATTGTTTTGACTGATGATTTTTAGTTTATCTTGAAAAAAAGCAAGATAATTTGGTTGTAAAGATTATCAGTAAAATAACTTAATTTTTAAAATAGGCAGCAAGCACTTATCGTATTGATCTCGTTTCACTTGACCCTCTTTTACTTGATTGGAGTTCGTCGATAGCTACATTAAGCAATAATTTATCTGATTTTATAAAAATCGATTTTATTTTCTTACGTGAGAAGTGAAATTCTTGTTTATTTTTCAGTGAACATGAAGCCGAATTGCATTATTTTTTCTTACCTTTTCATCTTAATAATACCCATTGCTGATTTAAAAACTGATAAGGATGCAACCGAATTTAATAAAACACACGTTTCAAATGAATTAGAAAATGCCGAGCGAATTTTGAATAGATTTGAGGAAATGTTCAAATATTTTCAAAATGTTATTGCTCAAAATATTCTTCCTTACATGCTGAAGATGAACGAAGGAGTTAAACTGTCCAGCTCTTGTGTAAAGGGTGGATTGCGTTTCGTAAGAGATTTAAAACAAAATAAAGGTTGGACACTAAAAAGTAAGTAAATCTTGATATTTTTTCAAATAATACATTTTTTATTAGAATTCGCATTTAAAAGTTTTCTGTTTAAAATTAATTAATCGTTATTATATCAATTATTGTGCTTTATTATCATACAGATAATATTTTAAAATTATATAAATGCAGAGATAGTGTATTTATATGATAAATACACAATTTTTTTGTTTGACCGCATCAGGCTATTCTTGTTATAAGAACGGCTCTCGAAGGGTCGAGTGGATAAAGCCACTAAACACTAGTCCTCAGGTTCGTAGTCTCACTAATGGACTGTTTAAGTGAAGTTTTCCGTTTTTACTTTACGTGTCTAGCGCTAAATATAAACCAGTTTCCCACACATAGTCTTCCCAGATTTATTGACCTTGTCAGATTATCCTTGCATTGAGTTGTTTCATTCTATCATTTACAAAAATGCGTTTAAATTTGGTAGGTTCGTTTGAAAGATCTGAATAATTAGAAAAAATGCTGAGTGTATCTCAGTCTAGCTGAAATTTTAAAAGGCAGAACCTCCCTTCACCTGAATACAATCTCCAATCGTCTTTCTAGTAGTCCATCGTAGACATACTATTAATTGTATTAAAAAAAAATAATGGCGCCTGAATAACTGGTATGATTTTAATAAAATTTAAAGATGCATGAACTTTAATTGTAAATTAATATATTTTTTAATATAATAAAAATAGATTTGTTGGATAGAGTTAGATAGCCTAAATAAATAGGACTTAACAATTGGAGATATTATTACACCAACGCCGACAGAAAGAAGGACTAGATCTTTAATAAAAATGTTAGTCTTTAATAATCATATTCAAATTTAGGTAAGTATGCATTTTGGGTACAGGACCTCTCATCAGCTTACAAACACAGGGCACAAACATAATAATTATAACATTAATAGTTAACCAATACAAAGTGTTATCTAATATACACAGTGCACAGTATTTACAGTATTTAATGCAACCCATTTACTACAGAACTATAACAATCAAGCATAAACTTTAATACAATGACAATGAGATATATATTATTATTTGGTACCAGTAAATGCCTTATTTTCTCCCACATTTTTCAAATTCTGGTAGACGGTTTCATTATTAATACTCGTAATATATATTGTTTAATTATATTAAAAACATAACGGGAGGAAAACTAACAAAGAACTTTCCATTATTGATATAATTGAGTTTCAAACTTTAAACAAAAACATATACACCTGGTCAATGAGACAGTGTGAAGTCAACTTGCTTTGTTACAATACATTTTATCAAGTGATGCGACTGTACACCCACACCTGGTCAGCATCTGTTTTAAGGTTATGTAAAAATGTCTCCACCCCTCATGTAGCTTTAGTCCCACGTTGCTATTAATTCTAATGTCTTCCAGTATTTTCAGAATTTTTTGTAGTCTTCTTTTTAATTGATTGTTTTCTGATAGAATACTCTTGATACTATCTTCTAAAATTTCACAGCCTTCAGTATTGCAATGTTGTGCTACTGACGATATCGAATTGTTTCTAATGGCATATGCTCTTTAATTTTTGTCTTTAATTTTCTTCCAGTTTCTCTAATGTATCTTTTTTTTATGTGAACAACTACAATCTAATGAATAAACTACATTATCTTTTACTAAATCATTATGTTCATTATTTTCATTATTACTGTTGATAACTTTTGCTATAATTCTTGTATGGTTTGGTACTAAAATTGTATCTAATTTTTAAATTCACTTTTTAATTTTTCAAAAACACCGATAACATATTCTATTTTTAGATACAAGGTCTTGACAACTTTTAATTGTCTATTTAATGTGAAAAATTTTTTTTTTTTACTAGATTCTATCTACTTAAATAATTACCCTAGAACATTATTGTTTAAGCTAAACATTCTTATTATATTTTGTATTTCTATTTTTTGATCCTTTTGCAAGGTTGTTTTTTTTTAATTTTGTTGATATACATATGCAAAGTGTTTTTTTTATATATATATATAAAGGTACAGTAGAGCATCGGTTATTCGATTCAATTGGGGACTGGGGTTGGTCGGATAACTGAAAAAACGGATAACCGAAAAAAATGAAAAAATACATTATTAGTATATTAGTATTAGGTTAGTATATTAACCTACTTCTCATTGAATTTTCATCGATGTCAAGCCTAAAAAAATTTTTTAAAGTAATAATCGTTGCTATTTTATCGTTAAAATTATTTCTTTACTTCGCACAAAATAAATACAAAAATAAAGAAATATTGAAAATTTAGCGTGGTTTTAATACTGGCTTCTCACTTATAATCGAGCCAGTGTTGCCCGCTAAAACATGCAAACATTTAACAAAAATAATATTAAAATCGCCAAGACATAGGAAAATATTGTAGCGCTACATCACTATCGGACACTTGAATTTGCCGACTAGAACGCGGTCCGTTAACCGATGTGACGGTTGATCGGGGGTCGGATAAGCGATGCTCTACTGTATATTGGAATTGAAGTGTATAAATTTACCGGTAGGACAATCTTTAACATACTTTTAAAATAATAATTTACTATTTAATCTAACTGTAGTAAATTCTAAATAATTCACTCCATTATTTACTTTTTTTCCACATTAAAATTAAACATTTTTATTTATTAAATTAATTTTATAAACGAAAGATTCAATATCTCTTATGCTTTTATCGCAGATGATATCATCCACATATCTTTGGTAACATTATTATACCTCGGGTTTTATTGATTTCTTTATCAATTATGATCATATATAATTTTGCTAATCTAGGACCTATGCATGATCCCATTGGAATACCTTCCGATTGTCGGTAATATTTACCTCGAAATTCAAAAAGTTATGATTTAACACTAATCTAACTAATTGGTTAACTCAATCTGGGCTCTTCACATAGGACAGTTAATTTAAAATTAATTCTAAATTTATTGAAGAATTCATATTGTTAACATCCAGCGATGCCATCCTATAGTTTTCTTCATAACGATAGCATTTATTTGTCGGTGTTTGTGATACTATACTCAAAAACAAGTAATTTATTTAACTCTTTTTTTATCGCTATTTCAAGGTTATACAGCAAATAATTTCGAATATCTATCAAAGGACGATACGCAAAAATGTGGTTTATAAAATTCCATGCACATGTGAAAATACTAGTTGTTATATAGAGAGAAACTAAACGTAAAGTAAAAGTAAGATTGAAAGAACATATAGCCGACGTAAAATATCAAAGTCTAAATTTTGCCTGTCATGAATACTGCCTATCAAATAATTGTAATATAGATGATATTTACACAGAGAAAAAGATGCATATAAAAGAAAATTTAAAGAATGTGTAGAAATCATGAAAGCTCAAAATTGTATAAACAAAACTCCTAGCATTTCAATAAGTGGCTAAAAATGTTATATTAATTATGTTCATTATTTATTATTATTTATTATTATAGTTTATGTAATAATTTATAATAATAGATATTAAACGGTTAAATAACTTAACAAAAAATATACAACAGTAAAACTGTCATAGGCGTCATACGATATGCAAATTTGTATTATATTACGTAAAGGATGAATGAGTATCATTGTTCGGTATGCTTAATTGTCAAGCGCATTTGCGATGTCTCAGACATATAAAGCCTTGGAGACTTTTAGAAGAAACTTGAGAATATTCTGTTTATAATGTAACTTTAATTTGAAAAACTTCTATGTGCATAGATATGTTATAAAACAAAATATTTTTATAAATTCTTTAAAACTTATGCATTTTTTATATGTGTTGTATACTCTTTTAATATTTTAGTTGACTGAAGAGGAGCTTAGGAGCCTGAAACGTGTACATTTTAACACGAATCAACTAAATAAAACATCAGAAAAACCGCCAAGTGTGTGAATTATAGCACTTTATTGTGTCCAAGCAATAACAGTCTACAGCACAGTTTCAGATTACTAAAATGAAATATCTTAAATTAATTATTCACTGAAAACTTTTAATGTAATCTCAATTAAAAATATAAAAATAATTCGTTTTATATTTAACAGTTTTATTTTTATTAAATCTATTTAATTGAGATGAATTATTGATAATTTTAATAAGCATAAAGTCGTCTTATGAGATGTAAAGTGTAACTTTTTATTTATTTTCGGAAGTGTAGCCAGACTATCTGCCTATCTTATCCGTTTAGTGGTGTCTGACTCTCGGTCATTCTATGGACCAAAGCTCCCCATGTCTCTCTATCGTGCACAGCATCCTTCAATTCCGTTATAGATAAGTCAGTGTCATTTTTGATTGTGTCGAGCCATCGAATTCTTGGTCGGCCTCGCGCTCTTTTCCGCTAATCATCCGCAGCATGACCGCCTTCTGGAGGGAGCTGGTTCTCATTATATGACCAAAAAAGAGACAATTTCTGATCGATTATCTGGGTGTCCAGTGAGATTTTCGGTTTGATTCCTTCTAAGACAGTTTTGTTGGTGATCCGCGCTGTTAATGGAATGTGCAAAAGCCGTCTTCAACACCACAGTTCGATAGCATCTATCTTTCTTCTGTTTAATTTCTTTAGATTCCAAGTTTCACATCCATATATGACAAAAGGAAAAAAATCGCTCTAACTAATCTGCATTTAATTTGGAGGCAGATGTCTTTGCTCTTTCAAAAGGTGTTCATGCTGATCATCGAGGTTCGTCCACAGGCTGTGCGTCTTCTGATTTCAGGACTGCAATCTCCATTACAATTGATTTTGGACTGGAGGAATATGAAATTTTTCACTACCTCGATTTCTTCACCGTTGATCGCTACTTTGAGTTTCTTATTCCGTGCAGTAGTCATTATTTTGAAGTTAAAAAGCAGCCCTACCTTTGCACTTTCGTGCTTGACTCTCAAAAGCAGCTGCTCAAAATCTTCCTGACTTTCCGCGAGCAGCATGGTATCATTCGCATATCAGAGATTATTGATGTTCCTGCCTTCAGTTTTCACGCCAATGTTAGACTCAATCAAATCTGCTTTCTTCATCGTCACTTTTGCATACAGATTGAATAGTGATGGTGATAGGATACAGCCCTGGCGGGTACCCCCTTCTGATCTTGAACCAGTTTGTATCACCATATGGCGTTTCTACAGAGGCTTCTTGCCCAGTATATGACGATCGTATGAGCTGAGTGAGATGCTGTGAAATTCCCATTTCCTTGAGGCACTTTCACAATATGTCATAGTACAATCGAAAGCCTTTGAGTGATCAATGAAGCACATGTATACATCCTCTTGATATTCCCTCGCTGTTTCCATCATCCAAAGAAGATTAGCGATATGATCACGTGTTCCTCTTTTTTTTCGGAAACCTGCCTGTACATCTGGAGTCTCTCTGTCTATGGTTGAGTACATACACTGTTGAATGATCTTCAGTAGAATCTTACTAGCGTGTGATATCAGAGCGATGATGCGATAGTTGGAGCAATCTTTCGTATCGCCCTTCATTGGTAAAAGGATAAAAATAAATCTTTTTCAATCCTTTGGCCTTTGGTTATTCCTCCACACAGTACGGCATAGTGCTGTCAAAACTTTTAATGTTAAAGGTTTCAGTAACTCTGCTGGTATTTGATCGATTCCTGGCGCCTTGTGGCTGGCCAGCTGTTTGAGTGCCCGTGCTACTTCTTCTTCTAAGATGTGTGGCTCCAGCTTTGTCAGTTCTTCCTTTTCAATATTTTGGATATAAACTTCTGTTTCACTGGCGTAAAGTTGTTCTGTGTATTCCCTCCATCTTTCTTTGATTGCAAGTTGATCATGTAATTCATTACCATCTTGGCCGTTAACAGCTGCCTTACATGCGATGAATGGTGATCGGACTTTCTTCACATAAGCAAAGCATTGTCGAATGAGGCCTTTCTGAGCCGATGCTTCCATTTTCTTGCACTGTTCTTCCTAGAATTCTCCTTTATCTTTTATGGCTTTTTTTTGGAACTTTGCGTTTAATCTTCGCATTTCCTTTCAGTTATTAATAATTTTTGCTTTTCTTCGTTGTTTTGCTACTTCTATCGTATTTTCTAACATCCATTTCGACAATTTTGTCATCTTCTTGTATGG
This sequence comes from Centruroides vittatus, assembly GCF_030686945.1. Lineage (NCBI taxonomy): Eukaryota > Metazoa > Arthropoda > Arachnida > Scorpiones > Buthidae > Centruroides > Centruroides vittatus. Next base: position 527,595 of record NW_027122506.1, on the reverse strand, counting down.
AATGGGTAGTATAGGTTTGGGTCATACTGATCACAAAATTAATTTTCTAATTACAAATTTGAATTAAATTAATTTTATTTTAACAATATTTAGAAGCTTTGATCATAAAATTAATTTTTAAGATTTCTTTTAATATAAAATTAAGTTGCAGCGATAATTTAATTAAAATTTGTCAATTCAATTAAGATTACAAATAATTGTTAAAATATAAAGAAATAATTCTTCGAAATTATGTTTTTAAATTAATTACTTTCTCAATTCATATATATTATAAATATTTGTTGAGTATATTAAATTAAGGTTACAAATAAAAATTTGTCAAATAGATCAATTCAATTCATTGCTTCAGTTTTCATATATAGAAAACTTTTTAATTCAGTTCAGTTTTTATATTTAAAAAACATTTCAGTTCATTTCTTTAGTTTTTATAAAACATCTTGTAACAGTAAAGCAAAGTTTAATTAATATATTCTTTCTAATTATTAAATTTATTATTATAAAATTAATTTGCATTAATAATTTTAACAATTTGTTCTAATATAAAGAGTAAATGAAAACACGACAACTTTGAATAACATTTTAACAATAAGAGAAAGTAAAATACAGAAATAGTTCAATATAATAATTATTTAAATTATATTTCTTACTTATTTATTAAATACCTATAGAATGTATTCATTTTGAAAATAGCTATTTTTTTTAAGAATTGTTCGTAAGATAGAATATTGCATAAAGAACATTTCTTTTTAAAATATTTGTGGTGATAACAATTTTTTAAAATATTACCCAATCTTAGACACCCAACAAGTTCGATGTCTAAATAATTGTAGTTTCATTAAAAAAATAAAAATTTCTATCTGTCCATTTTTTGTCAATTTTTGAGGATTTAGGTACCCCCAACTTTTCAATGCGAAATGATGGAATTTTTATGTACATTATTGCTTCGGTTAAGTTTAAAAAATTAAATTCAATATTTCCTCCTTGTAATAAATTATATTGTACTATTTATATAAGTTAAATAAAATTTCATATACCTTACTATGACATTCCAAAATTATGATTTTTATATGATAAATACATCTCTTGTAAGAAATTTCCAAATTTAACAGATTTTTTATCTCGTGGTGATAAATTATCAAAAGTAATGAATTGATTAACAGTAGTAAAATTTCCTGATTCCGAGGGGAAGTAAATTTACACATTAGTAGAATACAATTTAACAGAACAATGGTTGTAATGGTTGTTTTATAATCAATTACATTTTAGTTTTACTTTGATGTATTTAACAATAAGTTAAATTACAATTCACTTTTTATATTAAAATAATAGTAATACAACGGTATATATATATTTAATAAGCATTATTTTTTCTGATTTAATTTGATAAAGAAATGTAGTGAATTTATTACAAAAATCTATCTTCCCAAAATTGTTTGTATGTCTTGCTACAAACCCAGTTTGTCTATATGAAGTGTTGAATGGAAGATTTTCATCTCAAAGTCAAGGATAACTCGTATATCACTGTTTAATGTTTTTATGTCAAACAGTCAATAAGTTGAAATGCTTCAAAATCTATCGGCATGTCATTCTGTAATTTTATATAAATAAAAAGTAGGATTAATATTATTTTATATTTAATAAGAAAATAACGAAAAGATTTCATACATAAATATTTTTTACTGACTACCGTATTTTATGGACTATAGACTATGGCTATAGCCTATGGACTATAAGACGCACCTTAATTCTTAAACAATTTTTAAAAAAAAATACCTATAAGATGCTACAAACTATAAGACGCACCTGAATTTTGGAGGCAATTTTTTGGAGAAAAAAGTGCGTTTTATAGTCCGTAAAATACGGTATATAAAATGTTCATTGATATACCAAATTGTTAATGTAAAATCTATAAAAATATATTTTTTAAAATTTATATTGTAATTGAATTAAAATGAAACTTATGTTTTTTTTTTTAATATATATATATAGTTACTGAAACGAAATAAAAGTAAAAGATATATTATAAGAATCTAACTCAAATTGTACAGTAGCAATAATAATAATAAATATTAAATCTTCAAACCGAATTTATACTGTGTGATTAAACCAACTCATAAAAATTTGAATTACTATATGGATTATATTAAAATTCATTTATTTCTTTGAAATAATATTTATTTAACTGATAAACTCTGGAAAATGAATCTCTGATTATACTCATTGGATGGTAGTTTTATTTTATTCATAATATGGTATTAATTTGCTACTTACAGATTATTAATATCAAAATTTATTAATATGAGTTCGACCTCGTGGTAATGCAGCCACACTTGTCAACTGCTTGTTTGACATAATTCTCTGTCTTCTTCCCCGACTCCATGTCCACCCTCTTTGTAATTTGCCATCATCGGACTCTATCCAAGAAACCTGGAGTGTTATGTTGTCGGATAAAGCTGGGTTATTGGAGCCATCAGCTCCTATCCCATATTCTTCGGAGAGTCGGCGACGCATTTTTTCGCTGAATCCTTCAGCCATTTTTCTACAGATGAAAAGAAGGAATTATAAGTTATTTGAACAGTTTGTAAATAAATTTTATTTTAACAATAAGTTTAATATATTGTGTTTAGCTATCAAATTTATCCTAATGTCGGAGTAAATTAAGACATGACAACTTCAAATAATATAACACCGAAATATCTTTAGCTATACTAACATGTATCTTAAATAAATTAATTTTATATAGTATATAGTTATATTTATATATAGTCCATAAAATACGGTAGTCAGTAAAAAATATTTATGTATGAAATCTTTTCGTTATTTTCTTATTAAATATAAAATAATATTAATCCTACTTTTTATTTATATAAAATTACAGAATGACATGCCGATAGATTTTGAAGCATTTCAACTTATTGACTGTTAGACATAAAAACATTAAACAGTGATATACGAGTTATCCTTGACTTTGAGATGAAAATCTTCCATTCAACACTTCATGTAGACAAACTGGGTTTGTAGCAAGACATACAAACAATTTTGAGAAGATAGATTTTTGTAATAAATTCATTACATTTCTTTATCAAATTAAATCAGAAAAAATAATGCTTATTAAATATATATATACCGTTGTATTACTATTATTTTAATATAAAAAGTGAATTGTAATTTAACTTATTGTTAAATACATCAAAGTAAAACTAAAATGTAATTGATTATAAAACAACCATTACAACCATTGTTCTGTTAAATTGTATTCTACTAATGTGTAAATGTACTTCCCCTCGCAATCAGGAAATTTTACTACTGTTAATCAATTCATTACTTTTGATAATTTATCACCACGAGATAAAAAATCTGTTAAATTTGGAAATTTCTTACAAGAGATGTATTTATCATATAAAAATCATAATTTTGGAATGTCATAGTAAGGTATATGAAATTTTATTTAACTTATATAAATAGTACAATATAATTTATTACAAGGAGGAAATATTGAATTTAATTTTTTAAACTTAACCGAAGCAATAATGTACATAAAAATTCCATCATTTCGACATTGAAAAGTTGGGGGTACCTAAATCCTCAAAAATTGACAAAAAATGGACAGATAGAAATTTTTATTTTTTTAATGGAACTACAATTATTTAGACGTCGAACTTGTTGGGTGTCTAAGGTTGGGTAGTATTTTAAAAAATTGTTATCACCACAAATATTTTAAAAAGAAATGTTCTTTATGCAATATTCTATCTTACGAACAATTCTTAAACAAAAAATAGCTATTTTCAAAATGAATACATTGTATAGGTATTTAATAAATAAGTAAGAAATATAATTTAAATAATTATTATATTGAACTATTTTGTATTAGAACAAATTGTAAAATTTATTATTGCAAATTAGTAATTAGAAAGAATATATTAAACTTTGTCTTTTTGTTTTAACATTATTTTAAATTGTTGTGTTTTAATTTACTCGACAAATTTTTATTTTAAAAATTACCAGTGCAATTTATTTTCTAATAATAAAATATTATTTCGAGTTGTCATGTTTGAAATTTACTAAAATATTAGTATATCAAATATTCTCAACCGCGATATTTTTAAATTTAAGTAAAAATAAACAGTAATTTTTCATTAGAAGTTGCAACACGATGAATTGTAAGTATATATCTAGTTGATATATTTTAAAAAGAAATTTAATTACCAGAATGCAAAAATTAAATCATTTTAACTAAGTCAATAAATTTTTATTCATTTAATAATTAATACAGAAACTTTACCTTATTGTCAAAATAAAATGAATTTAATTCAAATTTGTAATAGAAAATTAATTTTGTGATCAAATATTGTTAAAATAAATTAATTCAATTCAAATTTATAAAAACATTTAATAATTAATTTAAATTTGTTGTCAGTATGTCTCATGAAATTAATTTTGTGATCAGTATGGCCCAAACCACTACTACTGGAATGAGTTGATGCGCTACATCATTGATATGTACTGTACTTTTATATTTTTTTATAGTTCTCCTGGTTCACTATTCTGCGAAATTGAGAGAGTCAAATATATTTTTTATTTCGATATCATAGGCAGCAGGGATCATTTTGACGTCAAATTTTGGCGTCGCTGGTGGTCGCTTGATATTACGAAAACCTTAGTTTAACTTTGGCAACGAGCAGTTCATGATCCGTTCCGCAATCGGCGCCAGGATACGATTTCTCAGACAAAATGAAACTCTTCCACTTTTGCTGGCACAGGAAGTAGTCAATCTGGTTACGATAATTTCCATTGGGAGAAGTCCATGTATATGATCGCCGCTTTGGCTGTTCAAACCACGTATTCATCACGGTCATCTGCTGTTCTCGGCAGAACTGAATCAGTCGTTCACCTGGCTCGTTTCATTCTCCAAGACCAAATTTTCCTATAATGCTAACTTTCATTCATTTACTTGTGCGGAACTCACTCTCCACATCTTAACAGTCGTAACGAACCCCAGGTGGTAAGAGTTATTACTTCCTGGAACGGGACCGGACTCACCCTGTGGGACCTTTTGGTCAGCCAGTTGCCTTTTGTTAGCCACATCGTCGAGTCATGTAACTGTTACGCGAGCAGAAAATAAACGTAGTTTTGTTACTGTTCGTCTCATTCGTTTTTAATCGCGCGGAGTGACGAGAAGCAAAATTAATAGCAGTAAAAACACTACATTGGTGACCCGAACCCGGACTAATAACGTAATTCAACTAAGAAAACTACCGAATCCACCCATTGGAACCTTCATCAGGTACGTCGTTCTTCCTTGTTCACGACTTCAATCGTCAGATCATGGCCGAGATTGGAGCAGTAAAAATCCCTCCGTACAACTTTTCCGACCCAGCCTTATGGTTCCACATGTGCGAAAGCACATTTGCTCTAGGATCTCCAAAGCCGATCACGGAAAGTGCCACAAAGTTCAACTACGTAGTGGCTCATTTACCACCGGAAGTCGCATCAACGGTTAGAGACATTATTATTTCTCCGGACCGTACAGACCCGTACGGTCACATAAAGGTGGAACTTATTAAACGATCCGGCGAATCGTCTCAACAAGAGTTACGAAAACTATTGGCCGGAGAACAGCTAGGAGACCGCAAACCTTCCGAACTACTACGTGTTCTAAAGCGTCGGGCGGAAAATTTTCAAATCCCGGACGCAGTTATACTAGAGTTATTCATACAACATCTTCCGACTTCCGTCCAATCTATCCTAGCCGCCATTACCCCACTCGACGTAGACAAAGCAGCGGAAGTAGCGGACCGCGTGGTGGAAGTAACCCCTGCAACGATAGCTTCAGTGTCGCAACCTGAGAAGCCCGATACCTTAACCAACAAAATACTAGTCGAAATAGATAAACTTAACAAGCGAATCGATAAACTAACGCAGGCACGTCGGGATCGCAGCGACCATTTTTCTCGACGCTCCCGCAGTAGTTCAGGACATCGCAACAATTCCACTCACCGCAGTATCAACAACTACTGCTGGTACCACAACCGTTTTGGCGCAAAGGCACAAAAATGTACTCCGCCGTGTAGTTTTCCAACAAACGAGAGCGGCGAAGCGTAGAGGCGACATGCACTTTGCCGGAGCAATCTCGTCGCCTGTTCATCCTAGACAAGAGAACGAACGTAAACTTTCTCGTCGACACAGGTTCCGACGTATCAATATTTCCAGCCTCCTCGTCACAAAAGAAGCGCGCATCTCAAATGACCTTGATGGCAGCAAACACAACTGCAATTCATGTCTACGACCAACGAACACTCACTCTCGATTTTGGGTTAAAGAAAATTTTTCGTTGGAAATTCCTTATTGGCAACGTGTCAACAGCAATAATAGGCGCAGATTTCTTGTATCACTTCCATTTGGTACCGAATCTTAGACGAAAATGTCTCACAGACGTTCAGACAAAGGTAAACTCTCCAGGCAAATTATTAGAAACCTCCATCCACTCTATCAAGATAACGACCAACGACTCCATATATCATAAGATATTGGAAGAATTTCCTGAGATCACCAGACCTCCACGTCCTAACCAACCCGTAAAACACAACGTTGTACATCACATAGAAACTGTTGGTCAGCCCGTAACTGCGAAACCACGTCGCCTAGCACCCGATAGGCTTAAAATCGCTAAGGCCGAATTCGATAAGATGATAGCTCTCGGCCATATGCGAACATCAAAAAGCAATTACGCATCACCACTCCACATGGTCACCAAGAAAAACAGTTCAGATTGGCGACCCGTGGGAGATTATCGTGCTCTAAACGCACAAACCATAAAGGACAGATACAGCGTTCCAAACATCGCAGATTTCACATCGGAACTGCACGGAACACAAATCTTCTCTCACATAGACTTAATCAAGGCCTATCATCAAATACCCATCTACCCACCGCACGTGCACAAAACAGCTATAACGACACCGTTTGGTCTCTTCGAGAGTACCAGGATGCAATTCGGATTGTGCAACGCATCCGCAACATTTCAACGGTTCATCGACGAAGTAACCAGAGGACTCCCCTTTGCATATGCTTTCGTCGATGACATATTAATAGCGTCACGCTCCCAGGAAGAACACATCTCGCATCTTCGCGACTTATTCCAACGCCTCCAAGAATATGGGTTAACCATAAATCCGTCGAAATGCACCTTCGGCGTACCATTAATCGAATTTCTCGGATTCAAGGTCTCGGGAAAGGGTCTGGAACCACTCCCTGATAGAGTCAGAGCCATCCGAGAATTTCCCAAACCTTCGTCTCTCACTCAACTTAGACGATTCTTAGGCGTAATAAATTTCTACAGGAGATGCATCCCTCGAGCGGCGCACACCCTCGCCCCGCTAGTGCAGCTACTAGAAGGAAAAAAGAACGGGAAACGTACGTCACTCACTCGGAAAGCAGAATCACGATCTCTGCAATGGTCAGAAGCGGCAGAACAATCCTTCGTATCAGCTAAGGAAGCACTGTCCAAAGCCACACTTCTCCACCATCCACTACCCGGAGCTAAACTATGCATATGGGTAGATGCGTCAGACGTAGCGGTTGGAGGAGCACTGATGCAATACAACAGGAAATGGGAACCCATCGCCTTTATCTCAGCGAAACTGGCACCAAATCAACGCAACTGGTCAGCTTACGACAGAGAACTATTGGCAATATACACATCAATAAAACGATTTCGCCACATGCTAGAAGGCCGTGAATTCACGATCTACACGGATCAAAAACCGCTCATATATGCCTTCAAACAAAAACCAGATAAATGTTCACCACGACAAATGCGGCATCTCGATTTTATATCCCAATTCTCTACGGATATACGTCATATTCCGGGCACAGCTAACACGATAGCAGACGCGCTCTCCCGCATCGAGATAGATTCGATCACCTCTGCTTCTCCTGTAGACTTCCGAGAGCTAGCCACAACGCAAGCTACAGATTCGGAACTTCATCAATTGTTAAAGGATCCTATGTCGCTCAAATTAGAGCCGAAATCCTTTCCACCTAACGAAATCGACCTATACTGTGACACATCATCCGGAACACCTCGCCCCTTCGTGCCGCATAATCTCCGACGAACCATTTTCGACCATCTACATGGACTTTCTCATCCAGGAGCAACAGCAACCACTAAGCTAATTTCGAGCCGTTATGTTTGGCCGGGCATGCGGAAGGACATCCGTCAGTGGGCACGACATTGCATCCCCTGCCAGAAATCGAAAATTCACCGCCACGCCTGGACACCGATAGGAAAGTTTACACTTCCGGAAGCAAGATTTTCCCATCTTCACATGGATCTGATAGGACCACTTCCGCCAGCTGACGGGAAACACTACTGCCTTACAGTGATCGACCGTTTTACCAGATGGCCAGAGGTCATCCCAATTGCCGACATATCTGCTGAGACGGTATGCCGAGCCTTTTTCTCAGGTTGGATCGCAAGATTCGGATGCCCTACTACGATCACCACCGATCAAGGACGTCAGTTCGAATCGAACCTCTTCCGAGAACTGACCAGACTTCTCGGCACCAATCGCATCCATTCGGCAGCATACCATCCCCGATCAAACGGTTTAATAGAACGATTACATAGACACCTGAAGGCATCGCTAATGGCACACGAATCCTCCAAATGGACCGACGCCCTTCCGGTAGTCCTCCTGGGAATTCGTTCAGCACTTAAAGCCGATATAGGCGCAACAGTAGCTGAACTGTTATATGGTACCCCGTTAAAATTACCAGCTGACATCATTAGCCCCGACACCCCACGAATTTCTTGCGAATCTTTTGTCAGCCAACTAAAAACCCACATGGCCAATCTGAAACCGTTAGCAACTTCCGCTCATTCCACAGAGAAAATTTTCATTCATCCAGAACTAAAAGAGTGTACACATATTTTCTTAAGATTCGACGCAAACCGACCTCCTCTTCGTCAACCTTACTCAGGCCCATACAAAGTGCTAGAAAAACACGACAAAACACTAGTAATTGACATCCAAGGTCGCAAATCCACCGTCTCAATTGACAGAGTAAAACCAGCGTATATCTTACAGGACGAACCACTTCAGAAATCTAGTATAAAACCCGTCCAATCAAGACCATCACAGACACCATCTTCATCTGCAACAGCGAATAACAAAAAACTGGAAACGACCTCCAAAAAAGATCAAACTGTTACCACGAGATCAGGCCGTCATGTTCATTTTCCTAAAAGACTAGTCACCATAATGTAACGTTAAGCGATTCGTTCGACATCAGTTCTATCGCTCGTCCCTCACTGGGGGATACTCTGTGGGGAACGTCACTCTCCACATCTTAACAGTCGTAACGAACCCCAGGTGGTAAGAGTTATTACTTCCTGGAACGGGACCGGACTCACCCTGTGGGACCTTTTGGTCAGCCAGTTGCCTTTTGTTAGCCACATCGTCGAGTCATGTAACTGTTACGCGAGCAGAAAATAAACGTAGTTTTGTTACTGTTCGTCTCATTCGTTTTTAATCGCGCGGAGTGACGAGAAGCAAAATTAATAGCAGTAAAAACACTACACTTTCATTCCATTTACTTTTGCGTTGAAATCACCGATGACATAAACAACATCTTTTGTTGGTGTCTGACGCAGTGTTTCTTGGAGTTTATTGTAGAAAGCCTCAGTTATTTCTTCTTCTAAATCAGCAGTGAGCGTATAAACCTGCAGGATCGTAAAATTGCGAAGTTTTCCTTTGATACGGATTGCCATGGCTCTCTCGTCAATTGTTCGAAAGCTTTCTACGATGCGACTGATCTTCTTGTGTAGAATAAAACCTACTCCCTTCGCCTGATGGTATCATTTCCAAAGTAGTAGATGACGTAATAATCGGAATTAAAAAATCCGTTTCCAGTCCAGTGAACTTCACTGATGCCTAGAAGATCTATCTTCAACCGATTCATTTCATTTTTAATGATGTTCAACTTTCCTACGTGTAATCCGTTCACGTTCAAAGTTCCAATTTTAGATTCTTTAGTACAGCGCATTGTTCTCTTCTCACTAAGCTACATCAGCAGTCAGGTGTCCATTACGATTTATCCTGGTCGCATCATCAATGCTGCTGCTACTACTAATAACAACTCGATGCTCTTTCCCAGTTACTCGATTAGTACCTTCTTGCCCGAGGGTGGCACAAGTCGGTAACACATTCGAAACTGTATTTGTAAATTGATCCATAGCGTATTTTGTCAAAATACTGGAGTAGGTTGCCAGGTCTTTTTCCATGTCTCTAAATAATTTGCTACTTAAGTTAAAACGGTTTCGAACTCGAACTAGCAAGGCTACATAATGTATAATGAAATAGATTAATAATTCTATATGAGATGTGTATCTTACTGTATATTCGAACGTAGTATATGTAAATTATACTTATACAATTGTTCTGTTAGGTATTCCGAATACAGTGGGTGATCGGGTAACAAACAAATCGGATAACGAACACTTTCACAAAAGATTTTTATGTTCGGATAACGAACACTTCACACAACAAACACAAGAGAAAGCCACGTAAAATAACAAATACCGATTGGTCTTTTCTTGTCTTCAGGCAATAATTCGAAACTTTTCGGATTGGGGGGAATATCGACATCGAAGGTCAATACGGTATATATTGATCGGATCGTATTCCTCCAAACTTTCAAACTCTCTCTTGTAATTCCAGACTTTTATTTTTCTGACAGAAACAACTTTGTTTTATGGTATTCGCAATATTATATTTTATAGTATAATTTGTAGAGTGTCGACAGACACTCGTTAAGTTTTGCATGGGTTTTATTTTCGAAAGGTGAGAGTATAATAGCGAAAGTAGTGCGGGGTAGAGTGGGCAGAAGATGTATGATGTTGTTGGGTAATGTGGCTTGAACAGGTCTACAGTAGGCCGCCGTTCAATCTTATTTAAGAAAGATACATTGTGCTGTTACCGATTAGGTGGAAAGATGTCACGACAATCGAGCGGTCAAACTCTCGTGTGGGAGTTGAAAGACTCACTAAGATAGGTTTTCCATCTTATAATCGTTTAATAAAAATAGAAATTTCTTACAAATTTCTTCTAAGCTTGGACAAAACCCAGCTCTGAGAGCGAATAAAAAGTTTTTCTTTCTCTTCTTTTGGCTGAGTGTTTAACGTTTGGTCTGAAGTTCTCTGTCCCTCGACGACGTACGTTTCGGTGGACGGACCCGGGGCGTGCGTCACAGTTTCGAATTGAAGGTTCGGTAGAAGGGTGAATCTGGTAGAAATACGATATCTCTAAGAGTGATGGTTAGTTCGGGCGTCGACTAGTCAGTCGTTGTTGGCCTACAGGTGGCGAATTCTGACGGCGAGCACCATCAACCAGAAAACAAGAATGAAGAACGTCCTTGAAACGCCCGTTTTATTAGTTTTCCTCCAAAGTCGCCTCTCCATTGAGCTCTCATCGTCACCTGGTGACAATTCGAAACCCGATGGAGGACGCGGGAGAGGTCAAGGTGGCGACTGAATACAACTCCTCTCTCGCCGCGTTTTTCTTGACTTTGGTTTTTTCTATTGTTCAAATAGTTTTAAAAAGACTTCGATTGTTCAATCGAGACATTCAATTCCTCCTATTCGCGTCTGAAAAGGCGATTCTTAATTTCTCGATTGATACTTCACATTCGGACCTCCAGGTCGACTCCCGTACGGGTACTCTCATATGGTATAATCAAGAAGTCTCAAGCAGCTAAAGCGTAAACAGAAATCACATCTTAGATATAAAGAACATTGATGAGCTTATAATGAAACCTGACACAGATATAACGTCAAGAACTCTTGAATGAAAAACATTAAGAAACTCAGCGAAATATGTTTTATTCTGAAAAAAAATGTTTAATGCCTATATCTGCTATTAAACATTTTTTGAAGAAGTAGGAGGATGTCAGAACGACCGTCTTAAAATGATATCCAAACCAAGTTGAGGGCAATAAGCTTGGAGATTTCTACAATTACAATGCAATTAATTACTTCTGAAAAATCCTGAAAAAAGGAAAAAAGCAATCGACATTAGACAGATTCTCTAACCCCTTCAAACGAAAAAAGATGCTAATAAAAATGCAAGACTGTGTATATATGTATTTATATTATTACATGTAAATAAACGTAGTAAGAATGTATAATTTTTATTTTTGGAAGGTCTCCAAACGAATTAATCAAATTCCCATAAAAACTTATGGTAAATCGATAATCGGTTAATGAACAATTCGGATAGCGAACAAACTCCTGGAACGGATTATGTATATCAATCGGTTGATGGAAATTGGACATACTGCCAGAATTTTATTCGGAAAATAAGCTTCTATTAGCTTCTGTTTAAGCACTAGACACGTCAGAAGAACCGAAAAAATTCACGTGGCCAGCTCATTGATCATCACATATATATTATTGTATACATTGTATATGGATATAGATACTATTATATAATATTATATTGCATTTGTAGGTATTTTTTGCACCAAATACATCTCACACGATAAAAAAACACTTTGTTTTCGGAATCGGAAACGGATTGATTGATATTATATTGCTTTTTATTTGACAATTTGTTTCAGTTGAGAACAACTCGGTTTTCGAACAACTTTTAGAAACGAATTAAGTTCGAAACCAGGTGTATGACTGTATAGAAATATTATAAAGTACAGTCAAACCTGTTTTTTATGCGGTCTTTTTTTGTGCGATTTTTTATTGTGCGATTTTTTATATGTGCGGTATAGTCGGCGACTAGACTCTTGCGATTTGTCATGTCTCACGTTGACTTATTATAGCTAAATAAACTTATTATAGTAATATTATTGCATGAATACGCGAAAAATGAAATAATTTATTTTTTAAGTCAACAAAACACCACCTGGACAAAAATATGTAAAACAGACTATCAATGAGACGATGCAGTCAAGTGCTGACGTCTGTTGTCAATAAATTTCATTTTGAGTTATTTTCTATGTGAGATTTTTTTATGCGGTCCCAATTGACCGCATAAAAAATATTTTTTTAATTGTGTTGCGAAAACTACTTTTTATAGCCACTCGTAAAGTTTCGTGCGAATTTTTTATGCGTTTTTTATGCGGTCCTTATCCACCGCATAAAAACAGGTTTGACTGTATCTGTAACTAATACTTATACTCATAAATTTATTGTTATAAAGATGATATGAATTATAAATTTAATATGAAATATTTTAATATTTTCGAAAATTATACTTTATTTAACGTTCGAATGTGAATGAAAGTTGTTACATTAAATTTATTTAAAATATTACTTTTTTAAATTGTTGAAAATTATATTTAAAAACAAATATTTATTCTTATCGCTGCTATTGTTTTAGTAAATCATTACATAAATCTCATATAAGTTTATCTTAATAGAAAATAGCGAAAAATTCTGTTTCGGCCTCACCTTCTTGTCTGTTAAAAAATAAGATACCGGATTCCATACCCGAGGAAAAGTATCGATACGGGTATCGTTATCGAACCAAAATCGTGGAGTACGAAAATTACTCGGTTTTGAAAGAAAATATCTATGCGGTATCGCTAGTAGTAGTATTTAGTATTTGTTCGAAAATCTAGAATGTCTTTGTGATGAATTTCTTCAATTACATCAAATACTTCTTCAGATTTCGCTTCAGTAAGAATTTAACATACAGCTCATGACGCCATTTAGCAAGCATTGAAATTTTCTTCTATTAAAACAATTCTGAAACTTGATTTTACGACATTACCGAATCATGCACTGTACAGTGTCAAATACAGAATTTTTAAACAATAAAATCATGTTAGTTCATCCTTGACTCTCACCAACTTCCTAAGTTTTTGCACACATTTTACTTCTGTAGTTCGTCATAATGGCATACTACAACCTGTATCCAGATGCTGGAAAGAACTTACCGAAATAGATTCTACAATGTAAAACTAACCAGAAGAGAGCCAGACTTTCGGGTTTCCGATTCGAACAAATCTTGGAAAACACGCAGTCTTTCAAAAAACATCTCCTTTTCCAAATAATAGGACTCATTTGCGAAAATCCGTCTTCTAAAAATTGAATGTTTAAATCATGTCTTTGAAAGTTTCTATTCTTCTCGTGACGGCGACATCCGTTGGGTAAGATGTTAGAAACTGTAGCTAGATAACGTCGTCCAATTAGAATAGAGGTTCTTTAACTCTATGATAAATGTAATAGAAAAATGTTTCTTTTCTTGCATATTAAATTAATCGTTTTGTAACCGTTAGGTCGGCATTGCCAAAGTGAGGACTGACAGCAGTGTGACCCAAGGTCTATATAAGAAGGTCAGGACACGCGTACTGGAGCCGTCATTTTGGGACTTTTTGAGTCCTATATTTAAAACAAACTTGTCAGTTTTATACAACATTAATTAAACTAAAATTGCATAAATTAGACTGATAAGTATAAAACTGACTGCTCGTACAAGTTTGTTTTAAACATTCGACTCAAAAAGTCCCAAAATGACGGCTTTAGTACGCGTGTCCTGAGTTTCGTATATAGACCTTGCTGTGACCTCGCGTAATATATTCTCGCTCATGCCGTGGCGTATGTAAACAAACGAGATCGAAATAGAGGAGGAAGTCGACGACAGTATGCAGGAAATAACGCACTCAGCTCGGCTTTTAATTATTAAATAACAATAATTTATTTTAAAAGTTTATTACAAATTTACATAGCGTAATGTAAATGGAAAAGTCTAAGTTTTAGCGCGTGGGGAGAGGAAGCCTACAAATTCAGATGCGTGTCGGTAAATACCTGAATCGGTGAAAAATCGACTTCGGCTTCTTGAGGAACAGAAGAAGAGTCTTTCGCTGGTTAATGTGGGTTTGGAATCTAAAAGTTCTGAATGTACAGTTTACAATCGAATGTTCGTTAGTTCGAAGCGTCTAAAATCCGGTGAATGGCGGGAGGTCGAAAAGGGTTGGAAATAGAGCATGGCGAGAGTAAGTACACACGATTTTGTTGACAGGCCACCCTGCGACATCTGTTCCCTACTCGTTTATTTGACGCCCTTTCCCCAGCATTCCAATGTCATTTCTGGTGAGGTTTTCGATTGCTCTAATTCGCGAGTTTGTTCCTATTTCAATCTCAAGTACAATTCGTGGGAAAAGTACCGAAGTTCCTTATGGATATCTATAACTTGGAACCTTCTTTCGTTACAGTTTGCACAAAATAACATTTATAATACTAAATCGAGTTCTTAATTAGCTGAATTGAACTAGTTCGGGTTCTCACAATTTCGTTTTCGTTTTCTTCAGTGCTATTGGCATGAAGCTAATTTATAACTAAACATGCGTAAAGTTATAAATTTTTAATGTGTATTTATGGTTCACTGTATTGTTATTTTCTTTTCGATTTATATCGTTTCTTTATCAGATTTTTTCCAATTTTCTATTTTGATCTCGACTTCGACTTTTCTCTTCAGAAAAAAATCACAGAAGCATTCCTATAATCCACTGTACAATTGATAGTAAACTGAGAATTGTAAATGATTATAAATGGATTATTAATAAAATTTTACTTTGACTTTCTAGTGATTGATTTAATTGGAAAAGCGTCTGGATTATTTAGTGGAACTTTATGGTTTAAAGGTGACTACGACCAGTGCCTGAATCTTGAAGCTGATGAGACAAAAACAAGAAAATCGCTTAGAAATGCTAGCACAATTCGAGGACGGTATTGTGCTGTAAATATACGACTGCATCCTTTTAAATACAATATTATGAAAGAACTCGAAGAAAGTAATGGATTGACAAAATTAGCTAAATATGTACTTGTAAGTATTTTATTTTAAAATATATATTTATGTATTAGTACTGTATGCTTCATATTATGTATGTCGATACTGCGAATATGTCACTATAGTACAGGCATGGGCAAATGTGGCTCCGAGAGGCGCATGCGGCTCTTGCTGAAAGTGCTATCCTTTTTAGCCTTACCATACTATTCGCCACGACAGTACAGAACTGCGGCTCCCATGCATTTTGCAAAACCTACATTTTGGCTCCCACTGAACTCTTGCTTGCCCATCTCTGCTACAGTAGATTCTGTAGAGAGCCCTTCAAAATGGGCATTGCACTGAACAAGTTCGATGCATACCTGATATAACGTGAGTAATGAATTCGCCGAAAACATTGATCACTTCACATTTGTTATTTCGTTAAGCTAATTACGCCAGTACACAATAAGCGCCACTTTGAAACTTTTTAAAATTTACCTTGAAAATATTCAAATATTTTGACCAAACCCATGATGAGTATGTAAAACGGGTCCTTTTAGTGCCTACAGAGTAAAAGGTACCAAAAATTAAAAAGTGTGTTCAATAAAAATATTTGAAATTAAAGCTGTTATAAAATAATATTATTAATGTCTAATTTCTGGTGTTTAAAATGTCAATTCACTAACTTCTCTGACATAATCGGGTGAGCAGCAAGGGAATGCCAGATGTACAATGTGCATTTCATAGAAACACGAAGCATTCACAGAGCTAGAATGGTAGTAGAAGACCAGGTATGTGCATCGGTGAAAATCTGCCTACCGGCAATTAATACAGTCCGGATTAGAATTTTGGAGCTTCTTACACCCTGTAGTGCCTTTTTCTGTAGACGTTCAAGATGGCACTCGTTTGATTCGATTAATACAACTTGACATAATTAGCTTACCTCCAATAGCGAAATAAATTTTTAGCCAAATGACTGCATAATTGCATTGTATTCAGTTAATATGCCTTTGTGTCCTTATCTAAATATAAACTTATCTCGTTTACTAGTACTTTATTAATTGCATTGTGTTCGTTTGTATCGATCTTATCCGGACAATAACCATTTTCAGGAAAGATTTCCTGTACTCTTGTACCTGCTGACATTCAGTATAAATCGAATATCAGATGTCATCTAATTACAGTAGCGAGTCGTTTATCCGAATCAATTGGGGACTGGGGTTGTTCGGATTAGTGATTTGTTCGGATAACCGATTATGTACGAAAAAATATATTAACCTGTCCGATGTTTAAATTTTTCTCCGTTGCGTGTCGCTTCGTGTTGAATTTTCGTCGATCTTAAGCCTAACGAAAATTTTTATAATAATCAAGGCTATTGTATCGTTAAAAATTATTTCTTTATTTTGTACAAACAAAATAAATATATTGAAAAATATAAAAACATAAAAAATTATACTTTAGAAGTAAATCTAGTATCAAAAACGTTCGATTCAGCAAGACACAGTCTGACTGAAAATTGCTCGGATAACCGACGATTCGGATTACCGGGGTTCGGATTAACGACTCTCTACTGTATGTCAGTTTGCATCATATACATTATACACTACTTCATGTACAGTATATTATGTAAAAATTATGAAATAAGCCGTGTAGAAATTACTTATTTCTAATGTTCAGTTGCGAGCTTTTGATAAAATTTATAAAAATCAAAATATTATTAGAAGGACACATTTTAGTGACTGATATTTATTCGTAATTTTTCGTAGTAGACCCACAGAAATGAAAAAAATATTAATATTAAATTTTAAGAAAAAATAACTGAAAGGAAACTACCAATTAATATAAAAGAAGTATAATTGTGAACAAATCATTAAATACTAGAGGCTTAATATATCTAGAATTTGTATTTTCGAGAAAGACACAACTGTAGAATTGGAGTAGTTGGTATATATAACGCGTATTAAACTTGGTACCAAGATGAGTACAAGAACAGTCACAGAAAGAAACAGATGGCATAATAGCACTTCTTGAAATTTCTTTATTTCCATTATTTTCTTCTTTGATTTATTCAAAAAGGAAAAATATCAGAAAAAACTTTATAAACGAAGGATAGTCTATAAGCATAAATTTACTTTACTAGTTGTACCGAAGTAACTATAGTACGAACTTATTCAGTATCCACAGTAGCAAAGCGGATAAAATCAGAGAATACAGGCAGTCACGAGTTTGCTCCTCGCGTTAGGCTAAACAGGTGAAGTTTCCCAGGATATCTTCATGTGTTTCACATCTCAAGAGATTAATTTTCTGTCGAAACTCTTTCCTGGAAATGTTACCTTGACAAATCGCCTATGTATTAGTTTTCTGTATTTCAGTGGACCATTAATTGTCGTCAATTTGGAAAAATCACAGTATGAATAATTTGCAATGAATCGCGATTAACGTGCTTTCTTAGAAATTTCAGTAAATCAAGTTTATATATTATATTATACATTAGCTTTAGAATTTGTATACGGGTGTGTAATGCAACACGAAATTAAATTTAATTTGTTTAATTTAATTTTTTCAGAAACCTTTCGGAGTGAATGAGTTCGCAGAACTCTTACAAGCTAGAGATGTATTCTTGCGACTTGACTTATGTATTCCGACCCTATGTAGCGAAAAGGATTTAGATAATATTTTCCAATGGCGTAAGTTATTTAAAGGTTATTTTTCAATTAAATAAATCCGTGACACACGACTATTTTTAGTCAAACGCTATAAGAACACATTAATTTTATAACTGTTGTGTACATTATTATTAATTTAAACAATTTTCATAACTCCTATATTCGAATCTCGATCTAGCGCGCTTCTGAATAGCGAAATTTCGTAAATGACCAGATCCCTAATGGGACCGGCTGGCAGATAAAGGGCAGGAGAAGACATACTATCATTAAAACTCTTCGAGGAATTGCTCATAAAAATTGGATTTCGGACGGCCCTAGATGTATATACAGTCAAACCTGTTTTTATGCGGTCTTTTTTGTGCGATTTTTTATTTGTGCGATTTTTTATGCGAATTTTTAATTTGTGCGGTTTTTTTTGTGCGATTTTTTATTTGTGCAGTATAGTTGGCGACTAGTCTCGTGCGATTCGACATGTCTAACGTTGACTTATTATAGCTAAATAAACTTATTATAGCATAAATGCACTTATTATAGTAATATTATTGCATGAATATGCGAAAAATGAAATAATTTACTTTTTAAGTCAACAAAACACCACCTGGACAAAAATATGTAAAACAGACGATAGACCAGACGATGCAGTCAAGTGCTGACATCTGTTGTCAATAAATTCTATTTCGTACGGTTTTGAGTTATTTTCTATGTGAGACTTTTTTATGCGGTCCCTGTTGACTGCATAAAAAATATTTTTTAATTGTGTTGCGAAAACTATTTTTTACAGCCATTCGTGAAGTTTCGTGCGATTTTTTTATGCGTTTTTTTAATGCGGTCCCTATCCACCGCATAAAAACAGGTTTGACTGTACTTGTTTCTGTTTGCGAGTCAGAATTTATATTATATACTGATTTAAATGATCGTTTGAAATTCAATAGTTTACATTCAGTAATTCATAGATATTGAACGATATTTATATAACATTATGAAACAAAAAGTCATTCTGTCCTTCTGAAAAACCAGAGTTGGAGCACAAGTCAGAAACCGTAGAATATCTTATGAGTAATCTTCCAGGATATATCATATATCTGCAACCTCATCTACATCTATTGTGGGCTGGACAGAATCCATTATGGTTACAGAAAAATAGTCCTGTGAGCACATACAAAAGGGAAAAATGAAACACTGTTTTTCAATGCCTTTACAAGTACTTCTCAAGCTTTGCGAATATGACACTACAGGCGGAATCTGTATCGAGGTTTGACTGTAAGAGAATAACTGATATATATTTAATATTATTTATATTTATTTTACCTGACGGTATTTTATGTTTTCACATTTATTTTGTTTTGGTGATTTTAGAGTAATTAGCAATGTAAACGAAATTTATAAATAATATGTTTATAAATGTCCAGTTTAAATAAAAATACATTTTATACAAATTTTCATTTTCTATTTTAGTTACTTCTTTCCCGCTTCAGGCAAAAGTAGATTTCTGTAAAGAAAAATATGAAAGAATCGAAATTTCATACAGTCAAAAAATCTGTTTGTAAGTTATTTTATTTATATATAAATATTATAATGTCAATAACATAACTCTATTGTTCTAAAAACACTGCATTTTATCTCGTCAAATATTTTCTTAACAATACATTTTACATCGTGTTTTGTGAACAATATAGTTTAAGGAAGCTCCTCAAGAGCTCGAGAACGTTTCTTGTCTTCCTAATTGTATGGAGTGCAAAATATTTGTTACACAAAAATAAAAAATTAAATATATTTTTTTGACATTAAAACACTGTTTTTAAAACGATTTATGATGATTTGTGATTTATAAGCAAATATGGCTTATCGGACTATCAACAATACAATTTTCGTACACATGTTAATTAACAGTAGTTCGAGAAATGTTTCAAAGACATTGGCACGTCTTGTATGGGCTTAAAGAATTGAGTTCGTTTAGAAAATTGAATTGACTGTTTAATGTAAAATTTCGCCATTTTCCATTAATTTTTCTTTGAATGAAGTATGGTGTCCCAACTGTTGTTTTAATTGTTCAGCTTTTCTGTAAATGGTTATCTTTTCTCAAGAATATTCTCGTTTCTATTATGTAAAAACTAGTTCAGCATCCACGTCAGGACGAGCTCATAAATTTCACTAGCCAGGTACTCATTAAGTTTCAAATTCCCAGACGTGTTCGTTAGAATTTTAAACCGTTACATTTTTTATATTATAAAAATCCATTTGAAAGAGGTGAGATTCGATTAGTAAATTTGCATTTACGAATAAGATCTTTACTCGAGACTCGAAACGCCGTTATTATTTTGAATTTCTTGTTGCTCAATGAGATGAATTACAACTAATAATACCACGAGACATACGAATGACACCTGCTTCGAGCTGAACAAAGCTAGGAAACAGAGAAAAACAAATTTGCGATACGAATTCATAAAATTCTTTTCTACCAAAATATAACAAAAATTAATGAAAAATATTTTAAATAAATCACTTATTATATAATATTAAGGAATTATGAATTTCTATAATCTTTAAACTTTTTTATTTTTTATTGGAATATTCAATAAGAAGTAAATAGTTCATGTCATATAAAATTACAAAAAACCTAAAGTTGAAATTGATATAAAATGTAATTATTTTTACAGTTTTTAAAGTTTAATATTCAAAGTATAACTATTTTCTTTGCAGAGGTGCGTTTGGTTTTTTCATCGTTTGGGTTCTTCTTGGAACCATATTGGACATATTCTTTGAATTTTTCATTTCTGTGAACAAAGAAAAATGTAAGAAATTAAACATTAATTTTTTTTATATTTAAAACATCTTAATTAATTTCGAAACAATCTTATTTTTTCATTGTTTCCAAATTTTAGTAATTTATATTAATTAATTTTATACTTCAAGAGACTTTTTATTTGTTATAATTTCAAGTTTTTCCTATATAATAGATTAAATAATCTTAAAATACAGCATTATTTTTATTATTTGAATTTATTAAATACGGTATATAATTTACGAGATGGGGAAAAACCACTAAACCCTGGTACTTGAGCGTGGGTTTGCGCCTCACCAACGTACTGGCCAAGTGTAGTTTTCCCGGTTTTCTTAACGTATTAAACATATAAATAGGGCCATTCTCCCATAGAAAGTCCACTCTTCTTGGGATATCACTCGGGTGATGTGTTGCATTTTATTATCAGTGCAATCCATTTCAATAGAATTCTTATGCAGTGAATAAGTAGACATTCGACTTGTGATTATCAACGAAATGTATGATTATCAGAACTGCTATGAAACAATATTAAATATTGATCTTAATATTTCTATTTATACGCTAAGAAGTAACTAAATTATAACATTTTTATAGAATAAGCATACTGAACCATAGTTCTTAGAGTGTATTTTATTCTATCCATAGAACAAATTCATATATGACGTAAAACAAAAGCGAAGTATCAGATATCGTTAAATGGAATCAAATTTTAATGATTATACAGCTTAAAATGTAATCATGCTAATGAGATAATCAGATAAACACTGAACTTAAGTGTTTTTAATACTGTGTTGTATTGAAACTAGTGGACAGAATATCAAGCAACTGCAGCTGTAGTTAGAAATAAGCAATAATATTGATCATTAGTAGAAAGGAACTCGCATCTCTCAATGGAGGCACGCACCGCATGTTGAGAATCTCTGTCGTATGTATACAGAACAATTCAAAAATTTCAATGACAAACACTGAATTTGAATACTAATCGAAGTAACTGTATTTGATTAATAGAAGAAAGCAGCGCAACACGTGTAATTTGCCATGGGAATGTCTTTCGGGAGTGCTTTCTGCGAGGAACTGGCTGTGACTGTGTGTTAGATATGCGAAGCAAACACTGAAATTGCACTGAAACAGCACTTTAGTGAGACTCGAACTCCCAACCAACTACAATATTCAGTGATCATATTCCCTCCGTG
Source organism: Centruroides vittatus (assembly GCF_030686945.1). Taxonomy (NCBI): domain Eukaryota; kingdom Metazoa; phylum Arthropoda; class Arachnida; order Scorpiones; family Buthidae; genus Centruroides; species Centruroides vittatus. The sequence continues at coordinate 505,169 of NW_027122506.1, read as the reverse complement.
TCTGGTTGATCCAAAGGAAGAAAGTTATGATGAATATACGCACAACGTCAGATGTGATAGACATAAATGTTAACTGTCAGAGAAAAAAATTATGAAAATTTTTCCAGATTTCTCTGTCCTCTTACAACATTTTCAATAATTTGTTCACGTATCTAAAATTAAGAGAAGTAATTTTGTGGCCTTTCAAGCATTAAGTAGTACTTTAAGGGGGTAGGTGTAATCGGACGATACAACTGGTAACGTTGGGGAAGGAAAGCGGCCATTGATGACGTCAGATTTCAACGATTCTTCGCAGTCACTGCAAAGAATGATCGGATAACTCTATATTATTTTGATCGGATAACTCTATATTATTATAGCCTTCAATATTATTGTCTTCTGAGTAAACGATTACAATTGACTTAAAAGATGCACTTTTGTTTCACGCATGATTTTAATAGTGATTTTTAACCGTTGAAGACAGTTTTTTGCTTAACAAAATTTGCTAATTTTACTATGCTTATTAAATTTATTTATGGTTGAATATGAAGAGATCATCAGTTCAGAAGCTTTTCTGCAGAGGACAGTGTGTGAAGAGAAAGAACACAAATAGGGCAAAGGGACCTAATTGCCTGACCATCGAAAAATTGCAGGATATCTATATAATGTTTAGTTTTCATTTACTTCATTTTCTTTAATATAATGATTTAATTTGTTATAGGACTTCGATATGTATTTTCCTTCAGGAGCGCATGACACTCTGCCTGGCCCTTCAATCAAATGGCTTTATGTGATGGTCTGATGGCATTATTAGAAAAAGGGATTATCTTAATTTCTGATGAATGGTAGTAATGGAGAGGGCAGATAAAAATATATATATATATTTTTGTTTATTTATTACCCCTCAGAAAAATATTGATATCAACATTCATGTTTTCTGGCATTTGTATCATTACTATAATTTTTTGTATGCTTTATTATAGAAATCGACTGATAACAAAAGTCCGTTGCAATAAGTAAATCCTGACAGATAAACAGTAGTTAAATGCCAAAAAAAAAGAAAATTTACATGCAACGAAAATAAAAAATTCGTTTTGTAAAAAGTTTGGAAACATAAACCACTGTGAAAATAAGCATGAAATCTTCTGCTTACCTATTTATAGCAACCAAAATCTACGCAAGTTAGGAATTGACATTTAATGCAAAACTACTTAAATTCTCAAATTGCTTTGTGTGCCTTAAGAGACAAATGGTTCCTGATATTAACACTTGAAATGGCTGTAATTGCTGAACTGTCTGATGACCTAAGAAGCCATCAGACAGTTGCGTTGCTGAAGAATGCATCGCGGCAGTCGCCATGTTAATGCTTTTGAGATTATGTTTACGCTGTTTCTACAGCGAAGCGGATTGTTTGTTTCTTTCGATCTTAATTTGTTAGATTTCCTGTTATATATATTAACGGTTTGGTGTTCAGTACCGAATTGTAAAAATTCGACAGCCAAAGGTCTAAAATGATTCGTTTTCCCGCTAACAAATCCAGAAGAGCTAAATGGCGTCAATATTGCAGCAGAGATAAATGAAACTAACTGAGAATTCGAGGCTGTCTCAGGTTAGTCGATAAAATAATGTTGAAAATATAAATTTACAAAGTATTTAAAATAACCTATGTAATGTGATGTAACTAAATTTATTAGATACATTTTAAAGAGTCACAATTTGAACTTAAATGAGCAAATGAAAGAAAATTATTGAAATGAAATGCAAATCCAAGTCTTTTTGATGTTCAAAATCCTTCACCCCGTCTGCAATTAAGAAGAAAAACACCAAGAGAAAGAGAATCACCTCCAAATAAGTGCAGCTTTGGTTTAACAAGAGTGTTTAAGACATTATTCATTGCTTTATTCAATCTAAAAAATATATTTATTACATGAACCACATGATATTATCATAATAAATATTCACTAATTATTTATTTTTCAAAAACATCTTATTTATATCAATTAAACTATTATTAATATTCATTAATTATTCTTAAAATATCTGCTGTGTGATATTTGTAATATTACATATAATAAATGATAACTTGCTTAGAAGACTACAGAAAATTATCTTCCTCTTCTAGTTGATGTTTTCCTTTATCAAGAACAACGGCCATAAAAGATTGCTTAAATATATTCGATAAGAAAGATTCAACTGAAATTTAGTGCATATTTTATAATTATTATTGCTTTTGATACAAATAATGCTATTTTTTGCATTTCCTGTCATTCAGTGTGAACATATTGCATTTACTAAAGTAACAGTTTTAGTAAAATTGAAAATACAGTATCGGGTTACTAATAGGGATTTCTTTTAAATATTTTATGTTGTTAGATGAAAACAAAACTGCAGTATATAAACAGCTTTAATATTTAACACATATTATAAAATTTTTGCAGTATGCATCATTAAAGTGGTTTTAATTAACTCTGTTTAAATTACATTAAAACGTGGATCAGTACTAGTCTATGGACTGTTTGTGTTAAAGTATTGGTTTTCCGACTGGTTGTATAATAACATTGAGTAACTTATTAAACAGAATAACAAATATTAGTTTAACAGATATATTGAACAGAATAAATGTTATAATATTGTTTGTGGACTAAAAACATACTATATTTTTTTACTTTAAATTTTAAAGTAATTGAAATTAAAACTTTCAGTCTTTCAAATTAATTAAACAGAATCTGCTCAGCAAATAATTAATTCATCACACTACACCTTTTGTATTGCCGAGATAGTTTTTATTGCAAAACTATCTCGGCAACACAAAAGGTGTAGTGTAATGAATTCAAATTAATATTTCATAATAATTGAGAGTAATGTAACATACTACAAATTGCATGTTCTAATAAATAATTGTTGCTTAATAATCATTTTATTATAAAATACAGAATAAATAAAGTTGAAGTTGATATTTTTATTCCTTGTCTACTATTTAATAAATTATTATAAATATATTTACTTAATTCTCTAAAAAAATAATTAAATTTAGTTTATATGCATGCGGAAGTTCACTTCATTCGCCGGTTAATGTTACCTATGGTAGCGAACATGGCGGCTCGTCTCTGAAACAGTGGGGACGCACGTTCTAACCTAACCTAACCTATTCTAATAAATTACCATAATTATTGCCAACCAAATTATTAGAATAGGGGTAATTTATTACAATAGGTTAGGTTAGGTTTGAACGTGGGTCCCCACTGTGCGGCCATGACAGTATACGTATCTGAAATTAAACCGAATTTCTTTTTCATTTAATTCCTCTTTATCTCTTCATAATTTGCATATAGAAACGTAGTTTTTCTATCAGTTTTAATTTCTGAAATAAAGTACACACGAGAGAATTTCTTTGAGTGTAGTAACACCTGTATGCACCTATTTATAAAACTTAATACTTTTTTGGTATATTATGTTTTTGAAAGTTTTTATTGTTTTAATTGATAAATTATATTTCTATCTTTTCAGATGATTATCTGAAGATTTTATACTCTGTTTCTATTTGTGCTTCTGTGAAAAAATTAACCAATACCGATTTTAATGACAAAACGAGATTCATTTTCGGCATTAAATTCTTTACAATTTGTACAATTATATTCGGTCACGTTTTCGTTTACATAACTATAAAGCTCACTACGTCAGGTACGTAAAAAAGTTTTATAAAATAAGATAAAAATTTTCACGTATAAAAGAATAAATATAAATATTCAACCATATTTCAATATCATACATTCTGAAAATATTCAAAAAATTTATTTTAAAAAATATTTAATACAATAAAGCTACATTAGCCACGCACAATGGCGTATGATGTTTTAGTAGACTTCTTATAGAAAAGCAAAATGTAAAAAGGACATAAAAAACGTTATAAAAAATTCAGAAAACTCAAAACGTCAGGGATTTCTGTCCCTGAAAATACACATTAGGGAGATTTTCTTTAAATTTTTTCCGCCTTGTGAGCACTAAAGAACCTCTTTTGTCAAGACCATTATGGGTTCGGCCAGACAGACAATGGGACGGCCTGGTGGTGAGGGACAGGGTCCGATATCTCGGGTCGGCCCATTCCTGAAACATTCCTGGTAATTTTTCGACCCGTCCGCATTCGATCTCCAGTACCCTGAAGCAATAGGCTACCACCTTGACAGCTTGGCCATCCGGCTCCTCTGTTGGAAGTTATCACATGGTTAGGTCCTCCTGGGCGGCTTGACCATTCGTACATATATCATGAGCACGCGTTTCTTATTTTTCTCTCTTTGCATCAAAATTATATATTTAAATTTTTTTTTACTTCTTCGGCGTGTTGGCAGATGTCCCTACGTCCATCGCGCCACAATCCTTGGATGGTACCCACGTCGTGCTCAACACGCGATATAACTGAATGCATCGATAAACCGAGGTCGCGCAGCTCCAGGATAAATTCTCTTTCTCCAGTCGTTAAATGGTGGTCTCCGAGACATTTTCTATGGTTCTTCGAACGTTCGGTTGCTGCTCACCGCTCACCGTAAATGCGATCGGAGAAGTATTTACGATAGCATTTACGGCCCAGCCGGCTGCTAGTCTTATAGCCCAAAACTGGGTATCACATGACTCAATACAAACGCAAACTGAATCATTTTCAAATCTCTGTTACCTCTAGCGGTTTTGCAATCTGCATGTGGCTAAGTGCATTTCTTTGTGGTGTTTCCATTTCACATTTAAAAAGTTTAATTTTTCTAACAATGCCAAAATTATACTCCGATATGATAATCCTGATAAACTAATTTATTATTCTTGTTTTTCAGAAAACATATTGAACGTTGCAAATATTTATGATAATCCTGGAATAGAAATTGCTTCACAATCACTCACAATAACTGATACATTTTTTATCATGAGGTAAGTTTAAATTAATCTGGAAACAATAATAAAATATAATATGAACATTTCTATGAAAATAATATAATTTTATCGAATTGCTTATTAAAATCATACCTTAAATTAAATTAGTTTTGTGCAATTTATCAAAGGAAAGTATCTTAGTAATAAGCAGAAATTCTGTAAATTTCCACCGGTTTAGCAGAAAATCAATTGCATTAGTATATTAGTTAAGACTTCATTGAATTTCTTTTGAGTTTATCGATGTATTTGGTTTGATGAGATACGGCGGCGTAAAATATAGGCGATCGTGGTTGGAACTTGAAACACTATATGTAAAACAATCGAAGGCATCTACCACAGCAATCTCCTGGTGGGTATTCACCTAAGCAGATCGCTCTTGTATTGTATTGTATTATTCTATCAATCGTCTTCGTTCAGATATAACATCAATGAAACATAATTTGTACAAACAATTATTTATTGTCACAAAACTCTCAATTCTAGTAGTGTCTTGCCACTGCACATCGTACTTTTACTGTTAACAACAGAGTCATGCTGCTCATCTATCTAACTCCTTTTCGAGATTAACTTTCAATTCTTCGCAGGAGAAAGAGAAATTACAAAATTGAAAAAAGTTTGAAAAATTAAATACAACATTGATATAAACTAATCGTGACATAATATATATCATATCATTGTGTATTTGTCATTTTTAATTAATGATTTTTTAAAATCTAATTCTAATTTCAAAATTTACAACTAGTTATAATACTCGATCTATTGGTATCTATGCAAGAGAAATATTATTTATTGATGAATATACAGAATGAGTTTTAATTTGTCGTAATTTGCTTATCAATTTTTGTTAATTAATTTATTTTTATTTTATTCAGCGGATTTTTGTCATTCTACTTGAGAAAGAGTGAAGAATCGAATTCCATACTCAATTATTTCACCTACATCGTAAAGCGATATATCAGGTTGTATTTACTTTGTTTTTAGTGAGTATGTTAATGCGAATAATTATATTATAAATTATCTTAATTCATTTAACGAGTTTTTATTTGTAAAATATCAACAATCGTTTTGCATACAAATACAGTAAACTTGTTTTATGCTTGATTGATCTATGCAGAATTGTGATTTGTTTAACCTACTGTTAGACTTCATTATTACACACCAGAAAAGTTTGTCAGTGAAAGTCTCATTAGTGACTTACGCACTGTAGACCAGTTAGCACATTTGCGTTGTGTAATACGAAAATCCTGGGTTTTTATATTGCTTCCCTGTTAATTTTTCGGATTATATTTAGAAAATACAATGAGTTCATGACTAAAACAAACTTGCGCCGAAAGTATTAACAAAGTGTATTTAGTGGGAATTTTCTACTTATTGCAGTTGATGTAGTTTATTTATAATCCGAGGTGTCTACGTTATGCAGTTATTTGCGAGTTACTCTACTCCAAAGAAACAATAGATCACTCTCGTAATTCTAGATAAGGTATGAGCATATGCCATAATATCATCAGTTAAATGATGAGATAGTATGGTTTTAAAATAACAATATTAATGAGTTTTCGTGATTCCTAAGATTGCATGATTAAATGATCAGAAATTTAGCCTAATTAAGCGTGACTTTGGAAAGTAGCCAAAGGCTATGGACATAAATGATCTGTGATATCAAACTTAAAATGTATAGGACAATATTGAGAAATATGTATGCTTGAAATTAATAAGATAAACATCTCAATGAATACAGAATTATAAGAGAGAATATAGTAATTAGTGATTTCGTATTGTTACTCTTTTCAAGGAATATCTCGAAATGTCTGTTGCGTATTACGTATTTAATAGAGAACATCTTTCATCGTAAAAGGATTTAGATTGATTTATAAATCAAGATAACTTGTTTCGAAGTAAAACTGCACAAAATAACTGCAACGATACAGACAATAACGTAATTAATTTATTTGTTGCATCCGGAAATTTTCCTTTAACCTTCGGTCCAAACACAGTAACCCCTATTTTAAATCACCTAGTTTTAAAAAATAATAAGACTTATTGTATTCGTTTCTATTATATACAAAATTTTTACTTGCATATAAAATAATGTCATTATAATGTAAAAATTATCGCATCTCTCCTAAACAATACAATTTAAGTCAAAAGACAGTACAATAGATGCGCTATTGATTATATAATCATCAAACAAAAAATTTACAAAAATCAAAATTGTTAGTAATGTTTCTTTGAATTATTTTTAAACCATTCCAAAACTATAATTTGAATTTATAAAAAGACGATATATTTCATCATATGAAAATAAAAAAGAAACGTAAAGGTCTTAACGATAATGTTTTTTTAGTTTTGCTTCGTATTTACGAAGGTTGTGCATCAAATGATGAAGTATACATATTCGATTTTGTTTCCATTTAATTTGTAATCCTACTTCCTTTTTTTCTATGGGAGGCAATAAAAATAATATTTTTTTTTGATTTTTGAAGATTGATTTTCCCTGTGTGTGTTCATCTGGCTTTTGCTATTATTTTGCCACTGTTGGTTGACGGTCCACACTGGAACATCGTTCAAAATGAAAAATTAAAGGCAGAAAGTGCATGGTGGCAATTTATTCTACATTATCGCAATTTTTATGACGATGATATAGATGTGAGTATTAATTATTCTAGAAAATTAATGCGGTTATATTATTATATTCTTTCAATTTATTTAAAATTAAATTAAATTAAAATGGGGATAATCATTCATTCACCTCAACAATCATCGTTCAGTATAAAAAAATAATGTGATCCGAAAGTCAGGCACAACTTTAAAAATTCATATCTTAGTGAATTTCGACTCTAATTAAAAGACAAGAGAAAGTGCGAATATTTTATGCAAATTTTAGTTACAATTTCGGCCTGTAAAGATAAAGATTAAAGCGTGAAGAACGTATTACAAAAGTAATTGAAAAATAATGGAGTGATAGACTAAGACAACACATGTTATGAGTTTGCTACAAAAAAGGAGGGGGTGCCTCCTGGTGGACCTTCTATGAAAATTTGGCTCCTATTGAGGTTTACAAATGAAGAAAATACACGTGACACTCCCTGGTCAGGTGCAAACCCGCCACCAACTACCAGTGCTCAGTGGCTTCGTTCATTGGTGAGCAAGAGAAAAGAATCCAAAAGAAAAATTTTCAAGACTATTCCATAAAAAATTAACGGCATTCAACAAAAATAATTGTAACCAACCATTGCATAAAATGTTTTACTTCAAAGCAAACACAGTACATTATTCTGAGCATTTATGCGTTTGTTTATGATAAAAATTTATTAGTTTATGAATTCAGAAATTTAGCCTAAGTTTTGGATCACTTTTATATAAATGTTTAAATGAACTGCCTTAAAAAATAAATTTAAAAGTTATTGAAAATGAAACAGATTTTTGAAAATATCATTGTAATCAATCATTATAGGCCTAAATTTCGTAAGAATTTACTTTGTTGTAAGTATGTTTATGAAATTTATCGTACTTCAGAGTTTTCATGAAATTTGACATTATTATATTTAATTGTTAAATGAAAATATCCTATCATTTATGAGTAATAAACCATATACAGAAACACATACCGTCATCAATGTTCAGATTATACATTTATTTGAAATAAATATTATTGCTAATTATTATAATGAATTGGTAAAAATATAGAAGTAATGATTTTTTAATGTATTTTATTTACAGTTTATAAGTGTTTTATGGTTTGTCAATGTATTAATGCAATTAACTCTTCTTACAACACTGATATTCTTCATCTACGATAGGTAAGAAATTTATTCAATTACCCAGGATGAATCGAAACAACCATGAATTAATCTAAAAATTTATATCAGTTAATTTCGGAAACAGCATATAATTACGATACTTTGATATGAAGACTTGGCCGTAAACAGAATACAGTTCCTTGATAATACTATACCTTTCAGACTAATTTTCTATTCGGATTTAAATTTTCAAATATTGAAAATTAAACACTTGTTTCCTCAGCACTGAAGATCGAGTTGTAACAATAACTTCTTGGAGAAAGAGATTTTAATTACTCTTGGTTTCGTCCAGCATTAAAACATGCGCATGTAAGTCACTAATGTTAGTAAATTCAGTAATTTACATTGCTCAGATAACAAAAGAATTAAAACCAATAATTATGATGCCATTGGTATGCAAACAGTAGCAGTGGAAAAAGATAATTTAGAAAGTCCAAATCAATTAACTTGCTTTTACTTTTGCTATTGGCATACCAGTGGCAGCAAAATTATTTATTTCAATTGTTTTGTTCATTATTCCTACGAAAACATTAATTCCCAGACGTTGTATAGAATTATGTAAAGCTGTACAACGAACATCCCATATCATGTAACGTTTTGTAACGCTGGAATAGACACGCCACCCCCAGTCCTTGCCTTAACGTAATTTATGGAAGTCTCCATAAGGCCATACGATAACCATCGAATCATCGAAGCATCGATTGAATCGATGCACGAATCAATCGATTCATCGAACATCCGTGATCTTGAAGTCATCGTCCAGCACTACTAACATTTACATTTACTAAAGGGTTAGAAAGCTACCACCAATAGGTATAGCCTTGGAAAAGGAAAGATGACGAGTTATAGTAGAAGAGTGAAGAGAAGAGAAAGGTGATAGGAAAGAGTAAAATATGACATCTCAGAGCACCTGCCGAGTGCCATTTATTAAATACAAAAAAGTACAAATACCCAAAATACAGTGGTATACAGTATAACTGCCTCTGTTTTGAGGCAGTAGAAGCCCCATTATGGCTGACTTGCCTTGGAGCTCAACAAACAAATGCCATTGAAGGGAACAAATGAAAGCAGCCGTTTGTACAAAAAACAGCCCGAAACCGGGTGAAATGGCTCATAACGGCTACCTTGCCAAAGGGCCAGCACACAAACAAGCGCATGTGTACTGTGTGAAGGGCAAAATGGTTTTCCTCATCGTGACGTGACGTCATTTGACATGTCAATCATTTCTACCTGTGGTCTAATTGGTTTGAAATGGACTCGCACGTTGTATGATTTATTGGGGGTGATAGGAATGATTCAGGGGGGTTTTGTTGAGCACTAAGCTAAAAACGTAATTACAGCTCTTAATATAATCGCGCTTTTTAAAAATAAAAATCTGGCATTTTTGCAATCAGAAAATACGATTATATCGTTTATTTATGTAATTTTTCTCCCTTCTAACGTTTCTTATGTTTACATTACTGTAATTTGATCCAAAAAATGCAAAACATAAACATATCTAGTTTCACTTCCGTTTAAATTATCTCAGGTTTCACTGCCTGGCATCGGCTTCCTTTGTAATTGGAGAGAAGTGGGTTGGAAGTCAAGGTCACAATAGTAAATGTTTATTACCTTTACAGAAGGTAATAAATATTTATTAGGCGACACTTAACGAAGAAAAAAAAAGAGACAAAGTGCAGACGACAGAATCAAAGTTGTTGTCGGGAACTCGGGGTAATAGAACGTTGTCGGTATTAGCAATGGGGAGGATGAAACGAATCTCTTCAATGATTCGGTGATTCAATGAAACGGTTACTACTGTGATCTTGACACCCAATTCTACTACTCCTTCTCCAGTTACAAAGAAAGCTGATGTTAAACTTCAGCTTTCTTTGCAACTGATGTCGTTGAAACTTGAGATAATTGTCACTGTAATAAAGCACTTATCTGTTTGTTTACATTAAAAATGAGTGTGATTCCCACCCTTCTGTAAGGTAATAAACATTTACTATTGTGATCTTGACTTCCAACCCACTTCTCTCCAATTACAAAGGAAGCCGATGCCAGGCAGTGAAACCTGAGATAATTTAAACGGAAGTGAAACTAGATATGTTTATGTTTTGCATTTTTTGGATCAAATTACAGTAATGTAAACATAAGAAACGTTAGAAGGGAGAAAAATTACATAAATAAACGATATAATCGTATTTTCTGATGGCAAAAATGCCAGATTTTTATTTTTAAAAAGCGTGATTATATTAAGAGCTGTGATTACGTTTTATAGCTTAGTGCTCAACAAACCCGCCTGAATCATTCCTATCACCCCCAATAAATCATACAACGGCGGAGTTCATTTCAAACCAATTGGACCACAGGTAGAAATGATCGACATGTCAAATGACGTCACTTACGTGACGTGTGTGACGTCACGTTCAGGAAAACCAGTTTGCTCTTGACAGACTCTTGTGCGAAACGGTTGTAGCCACTGCACTTGAAACATCTAACTATGTGAACAAAGTCGTCAACCTTGACGCTGCCCCAGGCCAGAGCTACGTGTTTACTCGAAACCAGAATTTTCCTGATACACCCAATATCACATGCCTACAACCATCTCTAACGTTGCCCTTTCTAAGGGTTGTGATGAGTTCATACTTTTGTTGAAAATCATGTAAACTTGTTTCTGGCCAAATCTGATTTTGCTCGTAAAGTATTTTTGTAATAGGCTAGTTTCCTCCTCGATGTAATTTGGCACGTTGATCAGTATGACATTCAGACGTGTTTCCTCTGCAACCTTAGTCCTGAATTTGGTTGCCAGTTCTGGAATTACCTCAACAGCACTCTTAAATTTCTCCCCATCCTTACCCAAGGCAACTTTGATACATATCCCATCGCCGCTCACCCCCTCTAATAGAGCGGACCCCTATACCCAGTTTGTTTGGCTCTATTTTTTTCTTTCATTATCTGAGTGATCTCTTTAATGTACAGTAAGTGGAGATACCCTCTCTCTCCTCTTGCTGGTACAGTAGTAAAGCAACTTCCGTTCCTTGTTGATTTTTTCCTCCATGGTTTTAGTAATATTTTTTGTGGTAACACTGGGTTGCGCGAGGCCTTTACGGCCTCGGCATAGCTTTGTATTACTGGTGTGACCAATGTAGGTCTAGAGTCGATCCTTTGGTTTTTAAGTTCCCTCAGGACTCCTCAAGGGTTGGTGCCTGCATCTAAAAAGTTTTGAGACCGCATCCCGGATTTTGGCTCTATCTTTAGTGTTTGGGCCATTCCTTCTGGAAACTGGCCAGATTTTCATAAACCTTCCTAATAGAACAGAGGCTTCCTTCAGAACGTGGTGTTCAAGTGGTTCCAGCGACACCTCCGCTATTCAACCACCATCTCTGGTGTTGTTATTGCTTCCAGAATTCATTGAACCAGACAATAACTCCAATATACAGTAGACTAGACTACAAATCTATCCCAAAATACACAAAAGTTATCAACTAACTTAAACTATTACATAAAAACCGTGGCCAACCGTATGTGGCCAGGACACTCCGTTAACCTTACCAGTGACCCCCTAATCCCGCGAAAGCAAGTTAGCCAAAGTGAACCCGAACGGTCACTAAATGAACAGAAACTAAACAGAAACAATGTTAAAATTTAGAAAAAACATGAAAAAAGCAGATAACAATAGAATAAATAAAAGTCCGTTATGACAATGAAAACCGAGACCAGCTGCAACGGAAAAAATTTTAATCGCCGTTAAAACCGTTGCGATGACGGTTAGGACCATTGGTGACCGTTGAAAATACATCAGTAACGAAAATTTCGAAAATTTGAAAATCCCATATTAAGAGATAGGGCGAAATTAAAACCCCTGTAACTCAGCTAATAATCAACCTACCCCCACCACACTTACAGATCTAGTACATTACATTATTCTGCATAAAACCCTTTAGTGCTGCTCCCTGATAATTTAACTTCCCGCCCGCTAGACTCGACCGAAAATCCGAAAGTTAAAGCCCCAATTACTCCCTCCTAATCAACCCAGATAAATAAATTGCCTACCAAATTTCTTGGGATGACTTGCCGGATCTAATGGTTCCCAGCACAGAAACATACGCTAAAACTTCCGCCGAAAATTTCGAAGAACTGGCGAGCACAGACAAATACGTCTTGTCTATCCAAAAGTCCCAGCACTACTAACAGTCATTATTTTCGCCAGTTATTTTAAAATAACAATAACTTATTTCTGTTATTTACAAATAACTACTTTCACGTAAATACTTTTTATGCAAATTTAATTTACAATTTCTGCTATCAGATGACACTTATCTATATATATAAAATCAAGGTCTATATAAGAAGGTCAGGACACGCGTACTGGAGCCGCCATTTTAGGACTTTTTGAGTGGCATGTTTAAAACCAACTTGTACGAGCAGTCAGTTTGTTTTAAACATGCGACTCAAAAAGTCTAAAAATTGTAAACGTTCCAGAAAACTGATCAGGTTGAAAGCGTTCTTTTGAAGCAGTAAAATGATTCTCAGCAATAAGGGGTATGTGTTATATAACAATTACTATGGTTGTTGAAGATTACCGTTGATAGTAATAACTTAATATCCAAGCGTACAATATTTACCAAATCATCCAAATCGCTGTGCTCATTTGCTAGTTTATAATAAAAACGTGGAGTCCTGGAGTGGAGTTTTGCGGCATGGATAGACTGGATGATTGATCTTCCATTGTTGTTGTTGCGTCGTGTTAACTGTGGTCCGGAGTTTCGTTTTCGTGCCTAGAAGCGTTATTTGCTAAAACGATATCTCTGTGACCCGTGAAGTTTGATCTGCAGCTATACAGAAAACATGACTTATGGCTGTAGCCTCCATGTAAACTGTGAGAAAAAGAGGAAATGTTCTTTCGCAATTCATTTATGCTCACTTTCTTGACTTGTCCCTATGAATGTTTCAATTGTGTTTTATTTTTCTTCATACCAATCATTTTGTCTTGTCTTTGTTGAATGAATTATATGGAGTTTGCAGCTCATATAGGCTATGTACTCCGAGAGAACGAGAATATGGACGCATGCGTATGCGACCGATTAGCCAGCCTTATAGATGGAATGGCCATACGCGCGCGGGAAAATAATGCCTTCCGGGAAGTCTTTTCAGGGGAAACTGGCCCCTATTCAGGCGTCACAGACTTGGAGAAAACCCGAAAAACGCCACGTCAGAGCGAGACGCGAATAAACGACCGAATTCCAAGTGTTCGGGAAGACCGCTTGGCCATTAACAATCGCTTTGTTTAATGCGACGTAAGACCTTCTTACGCTAAAAAGAGCCACCTAGTAAAGAAAGGTTTAAGTAAATTTGCATAAAATGTTTCTACTTCAAAAAAATCCCGTGTTATTCTTTTTATGAAAATCGAACGCCCTTCAGATCGAAATTCACTGATATAAATTTTTAAATTTCTTCCTGATTCTTGGATCGCCTTTCATTATATATTTTGAGTTAATAACTCTTTCTAAGAGACTTTTCTGCGCTAATTGTAATTTATCGTTTCTAATACATTTATAAAATCGAATATTTAACTGTAATAATCTAATCATATATTAAAACTTTTACCTTTTGACATCATACATTTGTATATTAAAAGCATACATTTATATATAAAATTGTTAATTATATCATATATTTATTCGCAGGTGGCCTAAAATTGGAGTTGCAGTTATTATTGTTTTGACAGTAACGGGATTTGTAAATTTCGTATATGTTTCTACAAAGAATGAATTAATATTAATGTTTGGAATAGACTTGAAGATGTCGTATGTATATATTTTATATAATAATATTTTCAATGCTTTTTTAAAACATATATATACTTGTATTCACATTCTTGTTTACTATGAAACGTCTTGGCTCAGTTGAAGAAAAAATAATGCGAATAATGAAATAATAGTGTATTTTAAATAGCACATGGTCTTAAAATAAAGTACAGAATTCTATTCTATTTCATGTCCTTGTGCTATTTAAAATACAGTATGAAAGTAGATCAAAAGATTGAGATAAATCAGTGAGTAAATTTTTGATCAGAAGATCATTGGTGATCAGAGATATGCTAAGAAAAAGAATTAAATTCAAGAAATAGCTATAATTAGGCCCATAGACATTAAGAGACTTTACGTATACAAGACAAGTTTTAAAATTATAATGCAATGAATATAAAAATATAGCAATAATACATTAATAAATTACTGTAGTTTTTTCTTATTTTTACTTTACTGGCTCTGTTACATATAACAGAGGAAAATTGTGGCGATAGGTCAAAAAATAACCCCCCCTCTTTAGATTTTTATATTTTTGGACTCAGGACACCTTGATACGTTGAGAAATGCAATAAAAAAAATTGGAGGATTTTCTGTATGTGTGGATGATAGTTTGTATGTACAGTACGTGGGGCACAATTTTATTTGCCTTGTTTCAAGCTTAATACCTCCTGTGCTTTTGGACAAAAATTTTTGAAATTTTGTAAAGAGGTTTGAGTATTAGATGTTAGTAATTTTGGTGGTTAAACGTTGCGGGCGTAGGGATATAAAAAGGAATCGTATGTTATAACTCTACATTACGGTCGGATTTAATGACAATTTTACTCGTTATTAGCATTTACAATTTTTTAAACTAGTCCCTACCCTAAAAATTAAGCATTTTGCCATTTGATAATAATTAAAAATAAAATATCATAACAGATGGCGCAACCGAAGTTTTAAATTTTGCCAGGAAAGTTCAGCAATACGTTGCTGGATATTTTTCATAATTGATTCATTTTTCTATTCCATTATATAAATGAGAATCAGCGTTTGTATTTGTGTTCATATTCATCTCTCAGGGTTGCATTACAAATAGTCCAAATTTTGCAAAAGTAGTAGGCCTATTTCGGTCTGTAAAATTTCTTTTGTCTTGTTAGATATTCCTTCCTTTATATACGAGGGCTATTTTTTAAATAAGGTCCGTTTTTTAATAAGAAGAAAAATACTGTAAATATCGTTATAATATATTTTTTTCCATATTCTACATACTTTTATCTACTTTTCTACATAATTTCCATTTTGTTTAAACATTTGTCATACCGCTCAACAACTTTTTGAATTCCGACTTCAAAGAAATCTGCCGCCTGTCAAGAAGCCCAATCCACGACTGCAGTTTTCACTTCTTCTTCGTCGTTGAAATATTGACCACCAAGGAACTCTTTTAAGTATCGAAACAAGTGAAAATCACTGGGTGCAAGGTCTGGACTGTGTGGATGATCGTATCGCGTCATAACAATAAAGCACTGCCCAATTTTTTTGTTTTGTGATCGTCAGAAATCAGTCTTGGAATGCACCGACAAAACAATTTTCGATAATTCAGTTTCTCCGAAACAATGGTATACAAAACTGATCTTGAAATCTGTGGAAATTCAATTGATAACGTTGAAATCGTGAATCGTCGGTCCTCTCGAATTTTGTTATCCACATCACGAACCAAATCTTCAGAAATCAGAGAAGGTCCACCAGGGCGTGGCTCATCATGCACATTAACTCGCCCATCCTTGAACATTCTTACCCATTTTCAAACTTTACTGTCACTCATAGCATTATCACCGTAAACTTCACAAATCTGACAGTGAATTTCCGCTGCTGCCAAGTTTCTTGCATTCAACAATCGAATAACAGATCGTATCTCACAGTTGGCGGGAGACTCAATTTTCTTAAACATTTTAAAGTTTAAAATTTAAACTTTTACAGCTCAGCATACAGACAGACGATATGGCTGCAAATGGCGTCAAAACGCGCGCCAAGCTTGCTCGGAGCAGAAGCATATGCATACTGCCGTGATTGCGCATTATTCTCACTTTTATTCACAAACGGACCTTATTTCAAAAATAGACTTCGTATATCAGACATGTGCAAATGCGGCTCTTTTTGAGTTATATGCGACTCTTGCTGAAAGTGTTAATTTCTGTTTTTTATTATTATTTTTACAATTCTATTTTTATAATTTACTGAAAATATGTTTATTAAAAAAATTCAACATTTGTTTTATATTATACAGTCAAACCTGTTTTTATGCGCTCTTTTTATGTGCGATTTTTATTTGTGCGATTTTTTTAATGCGAATTTTTAATTTGTGCGGTATAGTTGGCGACTAGTCTCGTGCGATTCGACATGTCTAACGTTGACTTATTATAGCTAAATAAACTTATTATAGCTAAATAAACTTATTATAGCATAAATGCACTTATTATAGTAATATTATTGCATGAATATGCGAAAAATGAAATAATTTACTTTTTAAGTCAACAAAACACCACCTGGACAAAAATATGTAAAACAGACGATAGACCAGACGATGCAGTCAAGTGCTGACATCTGTTGTCAATAAATTCTATTTCGTACGGTTTTGAGTTATTTTCTATGTGAGACTTTTTTATGCGGTCCCTGTTGACCGCATAAAAAAATATTTTTTTAATTGTGTCGCGAAAACTATTATTTACAGCCATTCGTGAAGTTTCGTGAGATTTTTTATGCGTTTTTTTTAATGCGGTCCCTATCCCCCGCATAAAAACAGGTTTGACTGTATTTATATTATATAATAAAATCGCGCGCCTTACCATACTATCCGCCACGACAGTACACAACTGCAGCTCCCATGCATTTTACAAAACTTACATTTCGGCTCCCACTGAACTCTTGCTTGCCCACCCCTGATATATATATAAGCTACTACTACTACTTTTGCAAACATTGGACTATTTGTAATGCAACACTGAAAGATGAATATGAACACAAACCCAAATACTGAGATTCTCATTCATATAATATAGACCTATGAATCAGAATCTAAAACGCACGTTTAAGTGCTTCAATTAATTGTAGACGATTGTAACAAATTTCCAGTAATCTCACACTTTAAAATCATTTTCAGAATGATTATTAATTACTTCCTTGACGTGTATGAAAGGCCACATTATACACATTTGAGTTCGTATTGCTTGGGTCTGCTGGTTGGATGTATAATACGGAAGAAGAATAAAATAAAATTTAATAAAGTACGTATCATGTAATTGGCTTTTATTTTAGTGATGTTATTTCTTATATTTATTGGAAAAACTTGTGAAACGTTCTTAACGTTCAATTGCTTAATATTTTATTTAAAAATTTATATTTTAATAAATTTTTAAAACTATTTTCAGATATTCGTTGCTTGTTGTTGGATTGTAACTAGTATATTTCTGGCATATGTATTTTTTGGTTTGCATGGTTATGTTACTGATCCGTATCCAAATCAAATACCTTTGCGTATACATCAGATGCTTTCACCATTTCTGTGGATTGCTTCGACAATTTGGGTGCTGGTAGCGTGCTACACTGGACATGGAGGTAAGTGTACTACATTTATCATCATAATTTAAAATAAAATTTTTTACTTATCGGAAGGAACAATATATCGTGTGCATTTTTTCTATTTAATGTTTTGATGATGATAGAAAACAGCCATTAATAGAATCGTCTTGTTTATAAGAAATTAAAATTATAATATTAATACGGGTTAATTTGTTCTCCTATTTATAAGCACGGAATAAATTAACAGGAGTGTTTTGGTTTTGCAATTACCTCTTTAGCAGTAACGGATTATGTTTTTATCTAATTCACTTCGAGGATATTCCGGATATTCTAAATAAGACTAATATCCGATCGATGTTTTTTTTTTTTACAAAATCTGGTATCAAGTTCGGCGAATTAACATTTTGACTCATTACGAAAAATTTAGAGTATTACTATTAGTTGTACAACATAGAGCGAAATCTTGCCATAATCTATATAGCATTTTTCCCTTTTATAATTTTTTCCTGTTATTATGCCCTATGACCACTGAGAGAGCCTTTATATTATTCCGTTTTTGAGCTTAAAAACTTTTAGATAATGGCATGGAATGTGAATTTTTGAAATTAAACAGCTTCCTACGTGTTCACGTTTATATATTTAACTTGCATCTAAGATTCTTGATAATTCTGATAATCCTTGGATCATAAGTTCTCAACAATGGCAAAGTAGATGATACCACTGAATGATGGTAATTGAGCTCGGTTTCGCGACTAACCAAACTAATGGAGTTTTTCGGATTATTCACGTGTCTGACATCTAAACAAAAGATTGTTTCCATTCAACAGATCGCCCGTGTGTTGTGTTACCTTCTCGCATTGATTTAATCTAATTCATGCTGTAATATGGTTGCTGTCTATTGGTTCTTGTATGTGAACGTCTCTTTAATTCAAAACTATATTCGGTACACTATCTCACAACATTACGATTAGAAACATCTTCAATTCTTAAAAATTGGATTACATATGCATTTCGGATTGGTTTATATTCCAACCCCTCTTTAGTGCTATATAGAAAAAACAAAAATATGAGTAGGGCACAACATTATTTAGATATCGCTGAAAAAGAATCTTTATATGACATCCATTTAACATATTATAAATAGGCATAAAAAATCTTCCTCAATAATTATATCATCCGTAAACGTACATAACATTTCAGAGTTCTATATAAAAAATTATTTGTAAATTATGGTAGCTTAACATATTTATTTACATAAAAAACGTGATTGCATTTCAAGAACAACTAAAAGTTTGTAAAATTTATTAAAAACGTACAATTTCCGTACACTTAAAGTAGTGGATATCATTTCATTTTAATGAAGACATTACGGATGCTAACATAATGACTCAACACTGTAATGTAGAAATTAAGTTATTTTACAAATACATCTTTTTCCATTAATGACATATAAATACATACAAACAATAAGATTTATCCAGTATTTCAATTTCATTCGAACAAACTGTACAACATATCTTGGATGGTGGTTTTATTATGATACATAATGCTTCGTCCTCTATTAAATTATACCACTGAACATCTATTTGCATACCGTCTGAAGTATTGTCTAAATTTTCCTTAGGATGTTTTCTTATTTCAATACGTTTTTTTTGAATTTCGTTTATATGTATCTTTTCCTGAGTATTGAACTTTCATATTGTTTCTATTAATTTGACATTTATTATTTTTTGTATGAGTATACCATGGGGAACTATTGTATCCTAGCCTAATAGCTGCTTCCTGTTCTTTTATTCTTAATTCCAATGTTCTGCTTGTTTCGCCTATATAACTCTTTTGGATTTATACAATTACATTGTATCTTATAAACTACACTACACGTTTTTTTAAGATCATTTATATTATTATTACATTTTTTTTCTAATATTACCATATATATTATGTGGAATTTTATTTGTCAAAGATGGGGCCAAGACAATCTTATTCCTTTTAAGGATTTTATTGCAATTATTGAAAATATTTTTAACATACGGAAAGGCTTTTTATGTTTTTATCTATTTTATATTTCGTGTTATATCTATTTATGCAGTATTGTGTATGCGAAGTATTTATTTTATTTCTGGGGTAATCAACAAGAATAATTTGATATTACGATTAATATTAGCAGATATTCTTGTGTACATGTTCTTTAAGTCCATAACGTTTGTATTTTTTTTTTTCATGATATCCGGAATGTAAGAGTGGTAATTAATTGTTTTATTAACATTGCGTGGTTTTTATGTTTCAAAGGTGAATTTCTCCAAGTTATTTATTATCGTTATATCTCAGTAATTAATTTTTTTTTCTTCTTCTTCTATATTCAAATTGTATATCTTTATATTGTTTATGGTTTTAAGAATGATTTTATCATTTGTTATTGTATTATTATATATCAGTAAATAATCGTAAGCGTATCTCATTACAATTTTTATACCTGGAATATCGTGTATTATATCATCGATGTTTATCATGACTAGTTCCGCTAATTTTGCTCCCATCTTTGATCCCATGGTAATATCGCCTACCTGTCTATAAAATTCATCATAAACCTCAAAATAATAATTTGTACAAGCAGAATGTATTAGATCTATTAGTGATTTATCTACTTTAAGTTGAATTAGGCTAGTTTGAAACGAAAATTCAAAGAACATATTGAAATAAGAAAACATCCTAAAGTAAATTTACACAATACTTTACACGGTATGCACATAGATCCTCAGTAGTGTAATTTAATAGAGGGTGCCACGAAGCATTATGTATCATAATAAAACCACCATCCAAGATACGTTGTACGGTTTGTTCGAATGAAATTCAAATACTGGATAAAACGTATTGTTGGTAAGTATTTATATGTCATTAATGGAAAAAGATGTATTTGTAAAATAACTGAATTTCTAAATTACAGTGTTGAGTCACATTATATTAACTTCCATAATGTCTTCACTAAAATGAAATGGTATCCACCACCTTAAGTGTACGAAAATTGTAAGTTTTTATAACTTTTACAAACTTTTAGTTCTTTTTAAATGCAATCATGTTTTCTATGTGAATAAATGTGTTAAGCTTCCATAATTTACAAAGAATTTTTATGTAGAACACTAGAATGTTATGTAAGTTTACGGATGATATAATTATTGAGAAAGACTTTTTATGCCTATTTATGGTATGTAAAATGGATGTTATATAAAGATTCTCTTTCCTCGATATCTAAATAATAATGTGCCCTACTTATATTTTTGTTTTTTCTTTATAGCACTGAAGAGTGGTTGAGAAAATAAACCAACCCGAAATGCATATGTAATCCAACTTTTAAAAAGTAAAAATGTTTCTAACCGTAATGCTGTGAGATAGTCTACCGTACATTGTTTTGGATTAAAGAGACGTTCGCATACAATAACTAATTAATGTTGTTTTCATTAAAATATTCACAAATTTTATCTACAACTTTTGCTAATTAAGACTCTATTTAGTGAGTTCCTCTTTGATTATCACAAATGTGGGTGAAACAAGGATATACAATGACATTAAAGCACTATTCTTTTTCTTTTTTTTTTTTTTAATTTAAATGTTTACGTTTACTTGGACATGATTTTGAAATGTTTTTATATATTTATAGGTATTTTGAATAAATTTTTGTCTCTTGATGTGTTCGTCATGTTGGATCGTCTGGTGGTATGGATGTACATTTTAAACAGCTTGATAATTCTTTACGTTATTGGAGGATTAAGAAGTCCTATACATATGACAGAAATTAATTTGGTACTGTGCATTTGCTTTATTTGTATTGCATAAGTGTGCAAAATTTTTAATTGATAATATTCTTCTATAAATAATTAAATTACATTCTAATTAGTAATATGGTTCTATACAATTTTTTTAAAATACTAGGAATAGAAAAAATCTGTGTCGGTGTTACGGATATTTAATAAGAGGGTGAAAAGGTATTCAGTAAAACCTGTAAACAACGGTCATTGAGGAAACAAAGAAAAATTGCCGTTGTTTGGAGATGCCCGTTATTTCCAGAGCATTTTATATGCATTTCAAAAAGAAATGTTTCTGAAAAAAGGCCGTTGTTGAGGATTATACTGCATTAAGAAAATACTTATGGATAAGTTTAAAAATTTATATTGAGTACGAATTTGCAGAATTATTGGAGAATTGCTGTACAACATAGAGCTAAATCTTGCTGTAATTTATGAAGCGTTCTTCCCTTTTATAATTATTTCCTGTGATTTTGCCCTTTGACTGATGGTATATAAAATTCTCAAAAATATATGTATTATGGTATTTTATATAAATTCAAACTTTAATATAACGTTCTCTTTCATAGTGTGTTTGATAGTCATTTTCTTAATGTGCTTACGAATATTGTACATGTATCTTTTCGTTAAATATTAAAGTCTCGTTCAGTACAAATGAATTACTACATAAACAATTATGTATAGCATATAAATTTTTTTACCACACCACGCAAATTTGATATTCTCAAATTCAAACTTATGCGTAGACCTGATTATTGCATAAAATTGTTATTGCTTAAATTACTTCAGTTTAATGCCCCGTTGGATTTTGTAAATTCCATAAGCTAAAAAATAGTGGAGCTAAATCAAACTTTTACTGTACGTTATCATATATGTAAAAATTAACTACAAATCTTTTTTTAACAATTAATTAATAAAAATATATGATAACCAGTTAGCAGCACACTGGCTTCTATCAACTCATTTCAGTCTTCTATAGTCTCATCAATAATCGAGCTGAGAACACTGGTAGTCGCGTGTTCAAATCTGACCAACGGCTTTTTCTCAGTTTTTCTGTGATTATTTAACACCTGAATAAGGACAGGTTACTCGTAGAAGTTCACCGAAAATAGTTTCACTTGGCAGATTGCCCACGTGTTGCTTTGCCGTATCTATATAACAGAACTTATAATTTATTGTGGGTAATAGGGAAAGGAGCGTCGACCTGTATTCATTATCTGGGCTGATTGACTCCGTTACTATCACGCCCTAATATTCCTAACTGTAGTTGACTATATGGCGGACTAATTGCCAATGTTCATGTCTCGTCTTATTCAATAAATCATCAAACTTCTTTAATATAAATTTCCTAATGTCATCACATAAAACAATACCAAAAAATAATATAACAGGATCAGAACAGTGAAAATCTTACTCATATGCCTTTACTTCTCATATGTCTTTTCGCCAATCTATACATTAAGTTTATTTTTAAATAAGTGAAAATAAATAGTAATGGATATAATTTTTGTCTTTTACTCTTTTCTAGTGGATGCTGTTTTTATTTGTTACATTCTTTACGATTATTGCATCGATTTTTTGCTACATATTTCTCCAGACGCCATTTACATACCTATATCTTCTGCTGTTCTCCTGTAGATGTCAGAGAAAGACAAGTTTGAAAATATCGGATTCATAAATGGAATCGTCAAACCGAAAAAATCATTTTGCTTTATCTATGAGAATAAATAATTAATTATATTTTAAAGTTATACAAATATATTTTACAATAAGATATTTTAATTCTTAACTGAATTAAGATTGACATGTGGATTTGTGTTTTTTGTCTGTGTAAGGGGAGTTTCTGCGGAAATAATTAAACTTATTGTTTTAACGAACTTTTTTATGTTATATGTTAAGTGTAAAATAAAAATTGCTATTGTAGTAAATAAAAAATTATATCAGAAAAATGTTTGATATTATATGTTTTTAACGTTTAAAAACGTTACAAAAAATTGGTTTTATTCATCACGTTTCTCTACATTCGTATATGCTGTGGATTGAAAATCGAAGGAAATTTGAAAATTTAATAGAATTATTGAATTTACATACACATATCATGAGTAAACCCCATATTTGATTATATATATCGATTCTGTGTGGAGGTTTTGATGTGCATCAGGCACCGCCTAAAACGCTATTAAAATGCATTGTCATTGGACTTATCTTTTCACACTTCCAGCTTCTGTCATAATTATAAGTGGATGAAATTTGAGTCGCAAAATTTTAGGAACCGATAAAAAATGAAGTTAAATAAAAATCCTTAATGAATTTAATGCAATTTTTAATAAAAATTATTCCCGTCATTCAAAATTCTTGAAATTGACACAAATTCCCTTAAATTTCCTTTTTATCAGGTGACGTAATAAAATTATGAAGAAAATGGATTAAATTACAAATAACTAAAATACATCATATATTCCTAAATATTGTTACTTCAGAATACAATACTTGCAATTTGTATGGAAAAACTCATTTGTGTAATTCGAATTCAAGCAAAATATATCTTAGCGAATATTCTATTGTTTAATTGACTGTTACAATTATCTTTAGGACATGTTTTAAAAATGTAATTATTATGCCGTTATATAATATAAGAAACTGTTCAAAAAGTTATACGACACTTTTCGGAATTATTTGAGGATTATTTCTTCAAAGTATTTACAAAAGTGGTAATAATGCAGAAACAAATTTCAGCTAAATATTTTATAGTTGCTAATTTAAGGCCGTTTAAAGAACTGCGCAGGGCGTTACTTCACATCTTTTTTGAAGTTTATTTTGACAAACCTGAGTAAATTAGATAGCAATAAGTATTGCTAGGCATAATGTTTTCTTTCTGCACTCCGTGAAAAGATTTCTGAATCCGTTATTGTTAATTATTCAAGTTTCATTACTAACTTATAGACAGCGGCGTACCCAGGATGTGAACAAGAGGGGGACAACTTATTACTTTCGAGGAAGTAAAGAGGAAGAGTGAGATTTCACCGCAGATGGCTCTAGACTAGTCACAATATTTATTTTTCAAACTGATACTAAATTTATACGTGTCTGTGTGTCAATTATTATACTTTAATTTTCCATCTAGGAAGGGGTAGCTACCCATCCCTGTTTCTCACTGGGTACGTCCTTCTTGCAGACATGTTTGGAATATTGAAGTACGTTCAGTTATAAATTTACGAAATTTATAACTATTTCTCCAGAAGTCTAAGTTACAAAATACACGAAATTAGTGGTTTTATCGAAACAGAATATGGTATATGAAAATAGATATTTTCACTGGACACACCTAGCACCGATATATCCACCCAATTTATCCGAACATATCTACTTCCAAGAAGAGATGGAATAGGTAAGAAGGCCACAGTCATAAACTCATTCATTTATCAGATTTATCCCGACATACCTATTTCGCTTCTTTTGTCGTCATCTACACTTGGCATACTTTTCCATACCCCTCATGCTCATAAACTTTCCTTCGTTCAAATACGCCTTTACTTACTCCAACAAAGAATATTTTACTCGAGTCACTTTCCTTCTACTTTTTTCAAGTACATATTATTATTCTGTTTAGTAGTTTCTCCTTATTCGTTTTCCGAACATGGCCAAACTTCTATAAAGAGATTTGCTCGCCTTTTGTATGGTGTTCTTTCACGCTCTTTCACAGTTCATTTTTTCATCCAGTCTTTTCTCATCACGTCACAATCACCGCTGAAATTCACAGGCTACGAATTTCTGAAATGTTTCTGTTAAATGAAGAGGAATGATTTTTTTCTTCCATACTCTCATGATTTTTACAAAGTAATAACATAAATAAAACGATTATAAATTAATTGTGTATGAAGCGAATACTCTGATCAGTTGTGATTTACTAATACTGTTTATCGAAAAAACAATTTATTCGGCTCTCTTAAAACATTTATGAAAAGAAAATGAAACACTATTAATTCTAATTTTATATATTTTATTCTACTTCAAAATATACAATAATATACATTACAATATGAAGAAAAATTAGTTGAAGCTAAATTATATTTAATACATCTTCTATGCGGCATCAAATTAATATTACATTTAATATCGTGTTTTTGTGTTTCAATGTAAGAAAAAGTTATTATATTATTCGAATAATCAATTATAGAATATAATGTGACTACACTTATAAAAGAAAAGGCATTTTGAGAGGGTGAGGAAAGCGCGGCAACACCTCTTCCTGAGAGTTTACTCGAGTAAAGCTAAAAATTGCGGATAGAAAAATTATGTAAGGCTTATTGTTATTTTTCTAATCCATCTCTAAAGATTTCTGAATCTTTTATTGCACCTATGCTAATTTTTGCTACTTTTGATACAATTAGTAAGTGCAATAAAATAAACTACCAATAATTTCTAAACACATTTTTATTTTTATATTTAAATTTTTTGTATAGATACGAAGTACTAGCATAACTGGAACCGATATGAGTTTACACGAGTTATAACGAACAAACCTGTATATCACTGTGTATATAGCCACTAGCGCTGTGAATAAACAGTAAACTCAGATATTGTAGTGTATATACATGTGTAATAGTGCAATTGTCATATTCAAATCGTTTTCGTTTACCTATTTGATTTTTTCTTAATTAATTTACAAAGGTAAAAAGACTCTGTTTTCGGCAATCTCTTCGTTACGCTACTAATAATACACCATAATACAATAAAAGCGTTTAACTTTCTTTTGTATGAAAATTTGTTTCGAAATTCTTCATTTACGAAGAAATTTGCAATTCACTTTATTTGGAAAATTACAGTTATTTAATGCGCCAAAATGATTTCAATAATAATGCGTTTGGCGCATTGGTTAACTTAATTTAACAGTTATTCAATATTAAAATGTACATCTGTACATTATTTTAATATTGCCGTTGTAGAAACAAACAGAAATTTATATTCTCTAGAATGCATTACAAAATTCCACAGTGGCCGTGTGGATAAAAACACTAAATACTGGATGTTGGTCGTAGCTTCGCGCCTCGCAAACAGGTTCACAACGTGAAGTGTCCCGGGTTTTCTTTACGTTAATAACACTAAATAGGGGATAGATTCCAATAAAAGTCCTCCACACAGGCATCTTTCTTCCATAGATTACCATGTGCCATGTTTTTGCCGTATACAAGAAAAATTAAACTAGCATTACACTAACCTAAATTGCATGTTTCACTCTGATAACAAAATCAAAATAAAATAAAATTGTTGAATTCAAGTTTCTTACAAAGAATTAGCCAAAGAATTAAAAGTGTTCAAGAGAGTGTTGTTCAAAGGATTTTCTACAATCTTTGATACGCACGATTTCCTTTCATTCATATTTCTCAGTTGTAACATCGATGAAAAAATGGAATAAAGCAATTTCACCATCTGAAATGAAAAATGTTCAAACATTAATTTCGTTTTATATTTATTAATATTAAAATTTGCAAAAGACAATCAAGAAGAAACGCTATAAATATGTCATTTGTTCAACATAATTCGTGGAAAATTATTGATTTACTCTTGAGTTTGCAAGTAACTTATTAAATTCTTTATTTTTGAATTGATTTACAAAGCATTTCTCTGTGTAATTATAACATATACTTCCTACTAAGTGTTTACTTTCTATTCACTCTTGGCTCTTTTTTCTATTTTCGCGCAAAGTATCCAATTTTAATCCTACTCATTGGGACAGATGGCGGAATGATTAAAAGTACCTACTACTTTTATTGGTGACTTGTGGCCATGCGGTCTTCGTACTCTGAACACTGAGAGTTCGGTCGTGGTTTCGACCCTTGCTCGGGCGGGCTGACCACGAGGAGTTTCCCGAGTTTTCTCCACGTCTCTTAGGCCTAAATAGGGCCAGTTTCCCTTAAAAAAATACCTCCCTAAAGACATCCTTCAGGCAGATCGCCCAAGTGTTGCGTTGCCACAACTTATCAAAACAAACAAATAATCATTCTCAGTTATATCGGCCCCTTCCCTCACCACTCCAAACGCCCCGTTGTGGGCCTAATCGAATTCAGGATGGGTAAGATTAAAAAAACCTTGTCAGTGTTCATTTTAAGAATCGAATAAAAAAGGAAAAGAACATTAAATTACAACTAATTAGTTAATTATCTATGTACAATTTAATGAATATTACTTTCCAAACCTTAATAAAAAAATTTTTCTTTACGAAGAAAAATCCTGCAACAGAAACACCGATTGGCATTTTTCCAAATCGCTTCATAAAATTCAAAATCTGTAAATACACGCAAAATGAATAATTTCTTTGGTATAGAACTATAAGCGGCTAATTGTGAACAATCGTAATTTTCTGATGATGACATTTAAAAGTTTGCTTTTCGATATAATCCTTTGACATTTTGCATATCTGCTAATCTTCTCAAATAAGTTACAGTTTATTATCAAGGGAATAATGAAAAACAGAAAAATTAACAGTTAGCCACATACGGTTCTATAACCACGATTTATAAATGTCTGAAAATTCATTTTTTAAGACTAAAAAAAAAATAAATAAAAATAAATAAACCTTAAATTTGAATTCCAGTTCCAAGTCTGCAGATGAAGTTTTTCCAATGCTAATGAAATCACAATATAACTGAAAAGTCAAGAGAAATGTATTAAAATTCAACTAGACTTACATGTAAAGTATAATAGGTATTATTCAATTGCGTATATGATTAAATATATCTAGGTCAGTTTTCATCAATTTAAGCCAGTTTTAAGACGTGTGTTTTATATAGAGAGTGGTCAAGTGTGGAGTCGTCATTTAATGAAGACTGGTTATTAGCATTTACAATTTCTAATAATATTCATCTCTACTTTCAAAATTATGAATTTTACTTTTTTATAATAATTACTAATATGAAATTTCTTAGAAGTTGGCACAAAATGCAATTTTAAAATTTTACCGGAAATTTTACGGAAAGTTATGCTTGATTTATTTCATAACCGAATATTCAAATGAAAAAAGTAGTTTAAAAAATATAAAAAAATTATAGAACCTCACCGCTGAAGCAATCATAGACAAGAAGAAAGCTATAACAACGTATCCAATTACAAACAACAACGATAATATGCATATTACTACTCTCATAATAATATTTAACTCCGTAAAAATTAATGTATAAAATAACAAACAAGTGAAATGACTGTAGAAGATATGGATGCAAGGCATAAAATTACTCCATAATTCATTAAATTGTTGAAATATTTCCCATATTTCTGTGTGTTTTCTTATGAGTATGTCTATAACTTCTTTTAAATTAGTTAATTGTGCATTTATATCATTCATTTCATTTTGTATATTCATTAATCTATAATATATAATGTATAATGCTGACACGACAATCAATAAAAATACTATCATTTGGCTTATACTGTATAGAAAATATATCCTGACGACAATTAGACATAACGTTGAAGACAAATGCGAAGTACTTCGAGTGTATATGCTAGGATACAACAAAATATCACAACAGAGAGAAATAATGAGCATAGCTACGAAAAAAATCACAAAACTTTCAAATCTTAACGCTTCCAACCGCTTCCATTTCTCGATTTCATTAGGATATGCGTTTAAGTTGCTTTTCCAATAAAATTCTGATGTTTTCATAAAAGTAAATTGTATACTAATATAAAGGCTGAAAAATAGGATCACAAACTCAATAACGTAATTGTAATTGAACGTGACTCTCCATCCACCGCAAGTCAATTCGTAACCATACAGATCTAAGCATATTTTCAACGTTGCAATCCATAAGTATATCTCTACGCCCAATTGATATGCAGTGTACAGTTTCCTGTAAAATGTTCTATTTATTCTTCCGTTTTCGTGACATTTGCAATATTTCACCGGTTTTAGACCAAATATGCTGGCAACCGAAAGCAAAGGCTGTAAATAGCAAATTGGATGAGGAGAAAGAGTTTGGTTTTCAACATGAAGTTGCCTTTGCCAAAATGAATTCATCATTTTAATTTTCAGAAATATTCATACAATAAATATTACAGAAATTTCTTAACGATTTCTTTCTGCTTGCTTCAAGTTCTAACACAGTGTAAAGTGTTCCGTTCTATTTAGTACAATTAGTAGTGATACGTATTTACGTAACTCTGCTATAGTCTGCATTTAATATCTCGAAAGACTTTTAGTGATTGACTAAATGCGTAATGTTCGAAATGCATTTAGTAAATTGATGTTTATTTTTGTTGTTTGATTTTTGCATATTGTGCATTTACTAAATGCATATTGGCTATTATTGATGTGTATTGTGACAAAATAAATATGTGGCTGTTTGTGTTCTGTTTTTAAAACAAACAGACAGGAAGACATACTTATAGACATAATTCATTCAATCTTTGTATTTCCTCACTTTTGTGTTTAGGTAATTAGGAAAAGTGCATTTGAATTGTTTGCTGCGGCAGGAATTCAAATATTTGAGAACAATCTCATTGTATTTTAATGTCATGATAAAAAATTTAATTTTTCCATTACTAAATGGTGTATAGTATTAATAGTTTCCGTGAATTCCATGCATAAATTTTATTTAATGTTAAAGATGTTTATTTCAATTTTTATTAATTTGTAACATAGTTTAAATTTCTGTTTGATTTTCTAATACAATTGAATAAAATTGCAAGAAAATCAATTTTTTAAAGTACATAAGAAAACACTTGCTGTATTAAAAAATGAAAATGCAGCTTCGTCTTAAACATACGGTTGTACATGTACGTTGTAATATGATAAGACCGACGTCCCGTGTTTAGATTATTGTGAATTCAGCCATTTCTCTATTAACTTCGATTCTTTACACTTAGTAGCTGAGTGTAAAGCTTCAAAGTCTATCAGACACAATTGTTTTGGTACAGGTTATTTGTTGATTCATTATTATAAGCGATTGTTATGTGATCGTGAAATGTACGATTGTATTTAAAATTTCTTTGTTAATTAAATGATTAATATCAAATAATTTGTTTGATTTACTTTTCTGTTTAGAATGATATTGCCATCAGATGGAGTGTTTATAGTGTTTTAGTGACTGTTTCTGTGTCTGGAATTTGGCATCGATTTTGATCTGCGCTTTTCGATATATTATTAATTAATAATTTTGTTTTAATTATGAGGTATTGTAGATTTTCAGTTTTTATAAATTATTTTTCTCTTGGAATTGAACTTTGAGCCGATTATCTCTGCCATTTGTGTACTATGTGCATATATTTTAGTGTATATATTTTACATATTGTCTTTATTAATCCCATCGATCAGTATTATCGTCGTTACTATTTCTACTTTTTTCTGTATTTTCTATCAATAGATATATTATTCCGCCCTGAATTATTAATAAGATCATTTTTCTTTTGTTTAACTGTAATTGATAATTTGTATTGCTGGTCGGATGCCTTTATATACAGGATTTCCTTGTACTAAAAAATAATAATAACAATAATAAAATACAGACGAACCCCGTTTATACATTTTTCAAGGAAACTAGGAAAAAACTACACCTTCCTGTGAGTCAGTTGCACAGTATTATGCCTGATAGCATACTCTAAATATGTTGACTATTTGTTTTCACTAAACGTTCGGTTTGACAATTTAAGAAAATCAACACTCTTCAGCGAAAAATAAATTGTATAATAAGAATGAATGGTGTTGTTTTATTCGTATGCAGCAACGCGACTCACAGCAACCTGCCGGAAGAGGTTTTTTTTATGGGAAAATGTTTCTAATTTAGGTTTTATTAAAATCAAAAAGGTTCCAGGTGGCTAGCAGGAGAAAACCCACGACTAGAATTTAGTTGTTTAATTCATTCGGCCACTGGTGAGCCGTAAGAATAAATGTGAAAAATAAATTTATATTTTTGGATAATTTTTGGTCGTCGGCCGGTTAAAGTTAGTGACAGAAAATAAATCTCACCCTCGTCCGTGGGATTTTTATTTGTCCAGAAACCCCGTAATGAATAGGCAGAATCGTCAATACTGAAAAAACTGGAATCTCGCCATTTCCGAAACAAAAGTATCGCTAATGTATTCAAAAGTGTATTGAAAGATATTGTAGATCTGATTGAGGCATCACACGAGCAACACACTATACACTCTTGCTTCCGATGGTTCGTATGTACAGTAGAGACTCGTTAATTGGAACCTTGGTAATCGGATTCGCCGGTAATGGGAACGGTTTTCATACTAAATTTGGTTTGGACAACGGTTGTGTCGTGCTGAATCGAACGTTTTTGATACTAAATTTACTTCTAAAGTATAATTTTCTAGTTTTTATATTCTTCAATATATTTATTTTGTTTGTACAAAATGCAGAAATAATTTTTAACGATACGATAGCCTCGATTATTATTATAGAAATTTTCGTTACGCTTAAAATCGACGAAAATTCAACACGAAGCGACACTCAACGGAGAAAAATTTGAACATCGGACAGGTTATTATATTTATTCATACATAATCGGTAATCGGAACAAATCACTAATCTGAACAACTCCAGTCCCCAATTGACTCCGATTTTCGGTTCTCTACTATAGTACATGTTACATCGCCTATTTAATTCACTTCGATGCAGTTAAATCAGAAGAAGTACGAATAATCGTTTCTCGCAACAATAATAATAAGATGAAGGACGTCATTTAATTATTTTACATTAAGTTCATACCTGAGATAAACGTAAGATCATAAGTAATCAACCAGTAATGTGCTAAGTATGGAGATACTTACCTTTTGCACCACTTGAAAGCTGAAAATGATAAGATTTAACTTTAATAATAACTCTTGCAATAATCAAAAATCGGATTTATACTTATCTTTTAGTTATGAAAACATCGCGTATCTTAAACTTTAAATATTAAAAGCAGACACACGTAGTAAGAAATTCTCGCCGTGGATATTAAAACTAAAGATGAATTTTTCACGACAAAGCAATTCTAACAAATGAGTTTTATTGTTACTTCATATTCATTTCGAAGCATTTTTTCAATTTAATTGTTTTCTACTTTGGCATTTTTTTAAAATAAAGTTATTTAAATGTGACATTGATATAAATAAATTAAAAAAAATATAAGTGAATATATTAAAATATGATTTTGTTGTTCAAAACATTACATTGTTTTTGTGTTTCCGAATGCACATGCCTATAATTTGTGTTAAAGAACGAATTAAACAGTTTATGACGTATTTCATTCAGACAAGTTTAGAATAGTGTAATTTTTTTGTAGTAGACAGGCGGAGAAAATTTACGTGATCCAGTCGAAAGCAAATTTACAAAGATACTATCGTGTCACAAAAGAATAAGTTTAATTTCTTTTACATTAACTTACATTAAAGTGTTACACAATCACATCTGAAAAATCTAAAAAGTACTGTCAGATACGCAACGATTGAAAAATAATTGCTTTTCGGTGTAGCCATTTTAACAATTTACAGTAGAGCTTTTACAGTGGAGAGTTTTTAATCCTACATATATCGGACCGGCGGTTTCAAATTACTGAATTTTACATAAGTGTATTGTACGTTCTGTACAGTAAAAACAAATTTGAATATCATATTAATCACGATTGTTAATGTTCTGCGGACTTGCAATAAATGACTAGCGACCGGCAGTATACGCATAAAGTACAGTACATTAGTCTCTGTTTTATAAGTACATCGACAAGCGATAACACGAAAACTTATTGTGAACGATGTGTTCTTCACTGACGTGCGAAGTGTCGGATTACCAGATGTATCGGATTGGCAAGTAACAATCTATGAAGATTCAACAGGAGTTCATTGTTTCGAATTAACTGAAAAAATAAAAAAGGGATCAGTAATCAGCAATTATCGGTTTTTGTGGCATCGAATTAATCTATATAAATATAAAAGTAAATAATTTAGATGATCAAAAAATACAATGCTTCATTTATTATTCAACGATAGAGAAATAACTAAAGTACAAAGAAACTAACTTCTTGAAAAGTGTGTAATAAATTCACTAATATAACTCGTCTGCAGTGCTAATCGTTATCGGCATTATTATTAAGGGTATACGAGTCTTATGGAAAAATAATCCTTATGTGTACGCACTAAATGTAGAAATGTAGGGATAAGGTAACGAAAACTTTCGTATGTACCAAGCCATTCCTGTAGGGAGAGCTTTTCGTGAGAAACTGGCTTGTATTGAGGTGTTACACACACGATGAAAACCCAACAAATTGAACGTGATCAGCCCATTAGTGAAGCGATTAACCCGAATCAATTCACTACTTTTTAATCTGTAAATGCATTTAGAGCCGTAGTAAATGTATTTTCCACGTTCAATTATAGAACTGAACAAAAGTATCAAAGCAAATAGAAAAACTTTCATTCCATTATCATATAAACTTAATAATTATTACTAGTAAAACTTTAATAGAAAAGAAAAGAGTCTTCCATGTACAATATACAATTTATTCTCTTATCGACATTTTCTCGTCCGGTTTATTTGACTTTATACGTTAGTGAATGTCCTGTTTAAGTGTAAATTGAATGTATACAATTTGAATATTTTTTTTCAATATTTAATTGATTTGTTTGCTTTTATATTCTATCATAAATTATTGAAAGTATCATCGATTTTAAAATACAAGCGTTTAATACAGGGTATCTATTGATTATTTCATGTATAGACGCAAAATTAGGGTGAATGAACTTTTCATACATTTTCGATTACTTCCACTTATTAAATAAAATTGACAAGTTGCATAAAATTAATACCAATATCCTCTTAGATCATCGTAAGTCAAAAATAATTTAAAATGGATATTCAAATGTTATCTAAACTTAGAATTAATTTAAGTTGCTTTTCTTTATAGAATATAAAACTCTGAAAACAACTTTTCGAAAGCATTAAAATTCAAATTTTAAGTTTTCGTTCGTGACTCAAATTTTCTGTATATTAATAAATATATTCAGTTTTCTGAAGGAACAGATAAAACTTTTACTGTCTCATAATTTAAACGATTGGATGTCGCACGTGTCTTGCTGCTGGCATGCAAAATTTTTCTTGCATGCTGCATTATTACAGAAGCAACGTCTTCCATTTTCATATCCAATTAGTAGCAATCCCATCCGACTTACTACAAATCTTGTCCATTACATGCTTAATGTAATCGATATTTTTCCATTAGTTACAGTTCTGTTGGAAGACAAAATAAGTTAGCCGTATAAGGAATATGTATAATTTCTGATTTATCACACAAACCTTTTAAGAATATATTCAAGATATTTAAGTACCCGCGTTATCAAACACTGCATACTTCTACATAATGTACTACGTTAGTACGGTAGAAGTATATGGGTATGCAGCGAAATAAAACAGCAAACTGCCGAACACAAAAAGCGACTTAAGCTACATAAACTGTTAAATAGAAGAACACGTTCGTTCTATTACATTATAAAATCTTCATCTTAAATTGTTTTCGTTTTTAATTTCAAATCATGGATTCTTCTTTACAAACATCAATTCAAATTTCAAAAGAAACGTCATCAATTCATCCCCTTTGCTATTTGCATCCATTGCTTATAGTCGGATCTCTATTTGGTATGAACCCAATACAGCATTGCAGTTGCTGCAGTTGTAAAAGTCAATACATTATACAACGTAACAAAAAAAGGTATTCTCTGTACCAATTATACGAAATAGGAATAGAAATCCTTTTATGGTTTACCGCGTTTAGAGTGTTCATAAATATCTTCAACGACAGAATCTTATGTGGAGGATGGACTTCACTTTTTTATTCCAATTACATACTCGAATTATTGATGTGTTTTTTCTGCAGTTACGTTAGCATTCAGTATTCTGCTGTTAAAAATTCGCAATTCTGTTGGGTGAGCAACAGAAATGAATTCTACGGTGAACTGAAAATATGGAAAAAATTGGATAAGTTCGTGCTTTGTGTTTTCACTATTTTTATCGTAGTTCTGTTATCTATATGCATTTGTTCTGATATTTTGTTGTATCCTGGTATACTTAACCAGACAAATTCGCATACCACTGCTGTCTTATGTGTAATTTACATTAGAGTTCATTTCCTATATAGTGTGGCTCAAATACTATTTGTTATATCTATTGTTACATCTGTATTGTATATTGTATATCACAGATTAATTAATATCGGAAACGAGATGAAAGAAATCGACAAACAAATGTGTAATCTGAAACAAATGATAAATGCATTAATTGAAAAACACACGGAAATATGGGAAATGTTTCAGCAGATTAATCAATTGTGGGAATTTTTCACGCCTTATATTTATATTTTCTTCACTCATTTTACTTGTTTCTTGATATATGTACTATTATTCATGAATCTTCGAATTCTTTTAATGCTAGCGTTAATCATTTTCTCAATTATATTCATAGCGGGATGTTTGATTTCAGCGTATTTTCTGTCAAAAGTCTCTTTCAAAGTAAGTGACGAAAGCTCTGTTTAAGTACATTTTATTAATAGTTTTACATTTGTTCCTATGACACATTCTAAACATGATACATAGCAGAAAATTACGAATAAATCATAGAAAGTTGTGTTGCGTCATGGGAACCCATGAGATATTTATGTTTAGAATATCTCATAGGAACAAATGTTTTTATGAGATATAAGAATATCCTATAGAAGAGAGTTTTAAATTATTAGTTACAAGTTATAAATGGGTAATATATTTTATATAAAATACCAGAAACTAAGTATTGTTATTTATTTTAATATACACGATATGATATAGAGTTAGATAAGAGAATTCCGTTGTTCAAGTGTAATAATATCAAATTATCTGGGAGGGGAAACAGATTTGTCTTACATTAGTTAATCCGAATGTGTTGTAAACAAAATTTTCTCATAGAAAATTTGATCGATTGAAATTTATTTCAAAAGTTATATTTTAACTTATAAAGTAATTTAAGTTATTTAAGCGATACTCGAGCATAAATAATTGAAAATACTCGGTCGTATTATTTTGTTAGAAAATTCAATGAGATCTTAAATAATTAATGTTTATTATATAAAAATATTGTTTGATCATTTATTATTTGAATAAGAATTATTTACAAGTTACTTCTTTCAGTTATACAGTGACTTTAATACAATCGAAAGGATTTCTTCTGCCGAACTTCAGCTTCGGTTCAAGCTAAAAGTTTGCTGTTTATTATTTTCTTAAAGCATTTTCATGTATTTTGCATTAATTTTTTACAAAATATTAATTAATTGATTAAATTTCTTTTTAATTTCAGATATTGGATTTTATGAAACGCTTTGGAAAGATGCCACTCGGAATTTCTATCGCCGGGTACTTTTTCGTGAAAAAGACCTTTTTCATCAAGGTATGGTAAATTCTATCGCTAAAAATGATAAATTAATGAAGTTTTTTAAACTAAAATTAATGGATATGCTTCACAATTAATTATTTTACATTTAATTACAGGTAGTCAAACTTTTATATTCCATATTCTCTTCGTTACTGCAATTAAGAGGTGCCACCGAAGCCAGAAATTGTGCTGCTGATTTAGAAATTGCCACCAATTTAA
This sequence comes from Centruroides vittatus, assembly GCF_030686945.1. NCBI lineage: Eukaryota > Metazoa > Arthropoda > Arachnida > Scorpiones > Buthidae > Centruroides > Centruroides vittatus. Next base: position 467,731 of record NW_027122506.1, on the reverse strand, counting down.
AGAATGCTACTTTAAATTACGGACGAAACATTAGTTTATATGAATTTAGGCAAACTACCATTTAACTTCTTGTAAAACTGATCACAACTTTCTGAATTTCACATGCTTATTATACGTTTTACATAAATTTTATTATTTGTATTCGTAATATTTTACTACAGTAATCAAGAAAGTGGTAGGTCTTTGTGAACACGTAGTATTTAAAGTTGGAAAAACTAGTAATAATATGCTGTTATTGATAAAAATAAAACTTTCAATCTATATATTAGGAGTTAAAAGTTGAAATTTGGTACACGGTTAGGGTACGTCACGAGAACGCACACTAAGAAGGGATTTATCGAAATTCCTCCCCACGGGGGAATGGAACAGGATTAAGGCTTAACACTTCCATTAACAATGGAAGTGTTAAGTAACAATGGAAGTGTCACAAAGGAAGTGTTACATAACAATGTAATTGTTAAGAGAAAGCGACGTCAAAACGCTGATGCAGTTTTTTCGTTTTTGCCGAAAATCGAACATATTTTTAAATCCATCTAAAAATTCTCTAATTAGTCTGGAAACAGGGGGACCCAATTCTTGCATTCTGTGAAAACGGGTAAGGTTGACTATAACGTAATAATCTTAATCTTTGCTATCGTTACTTTTGCCCGAGCAATTAAGTTACAAAGTTAAAAAAAAAAAAATACTTTTTTCCAGTTAACATAATTAAACTTGTATGCATTATTCCCTATATAGTTGCATCATGAAGAGTTGATCAGAAATTAAATGTCCGAAATGCATTCTCTTGGAAATAAAATGTAATTGTCTAAAGCTAATCTTGTGCTGAATGATCGTGTAATAAGCCTAGCGACGAAGAAAAGCCGATATAGTGTTTTATAAATTTAATCCAACACTAGGCAAAAAGCGTATTATTGAAATCGCTGTAGTTAGATGTCGATGTTTTTCATTTTTGGATTAATATCTTCTGAATGATTCTTTTAGGCTATATTAGTTAAAGCAGAATTTTCTGTAGGTTGTCTTAAAACAAAAAGCCCATTCCTTTTTATGCCTTGTGCCAAAATCTTTTTAGCTTTGGTATTTTCTGTTTTTTAATGATGGTTTTCAACAGAATCGAGACCCTTCAAGCAACTTGAGTGGTTATATTGTTGGCCAATTGCATCTTTTGTGAAATAATTTTCATTATTTTTATGAATTGCTTCTTATGTCCACACTTGTGCTGTTGCGCCACTACCCAAACACTATTTTCGCTTTCTTAGTGTTTGAAATAAAGATTCGCAAGGTTCAAGTGTAGCTACTGTTGTGCTGTGTTTTTTCTTTTTGTTCCACCAATGACACATTCAGAGGATTTGTGCCCTTGTTTGCCGCAGATATAACACTTGACAGAGAGTTGCTTCTTTTTCTTATGGTTAAGTTGATCTTTGCCTTTATTTTCATTCGAGAGTGCCACGAAGGCTGTCTGTTTAATTATTATATAATCTTTCCTCTGGCATCTTCTGTTCTTCTCTTCTAGAAGTTTCATTTTTAATAGGTTGCGTTCAGGAAATTGATTTGTATTATTCGCTTCTTGTCTATTTAAAATGCATTGGTGAGCTATATGATGACGGTGGAATAAGTCTAAAAGTCTTAATGGTTTATCGTTGAACTCTCTTACTTCACCTCTACTATTGTCTTTTATGCCTGATACTACACAACTGATGTTACATATTGTGGAATATCATAAACAGTTTGTAGTTTTTTGTTGGCTATACAAGAATAATGTAAAAATTACGTTTTAATATTTGTGATAAGTATTTATTTTGTAAGTTAATGAAATAACGCTAATCATTAATACTTTCCTTCGTTTTTCTTTAAAATAATAATTAATCCTTTAATAAAATGATTTATTTCTTAATTTGGAAAGACGTCAGAAATGTTTTGCTAGATTGCATGGTCAGAGAATTAGTCATTTTTCTTAAATGAATCAAATATCCATCGCCATATGCCTCCTTCAACATACCGATTAATCATATTGATCGGAGAGTATCGAGAAGCGACTTATAGAGAATTCACATTATACGAGTGTGTAAGATTCGCCGACTCAAAGGGGGGAAGGAAACGATCTCGCGTCAGGTGTGTAAGATTCGGACTGGTGTAGACTGGGCTTAAATATCCCACTTCATCGACATCAGTGTAAGGTAGCCGACCCGGAGAAAATAGGGGACTGGAAACCCCTCCTTGGCACCCGTGTTAGGTTGCTGTCTTTTAGATGGGATCGGTTAATCCCGCGTTAGGATGAACCTTGCGGGAGATCGTATGTGAGAAAGGAGGCAAATGATGACAAGTGTTTATTTGTTAACATTAGTGCTTACATCGTCAATCTACAGTCCTTCACTAATCCAGACGAGAACCTTGGCGTCGGTCGCAGCCCCGGGACGGATGAGAAAAATCGCTGGGTGTTGGGGATGATCGGAGAGTCACAGATATGTCTCGAGATTGAAACGGTCGAGGGTGTTCGCACCAAGGCATAGTCGCTGACCTTGGTCACAATCTAGATTGAAATGCTCGGTGCGAACGGGGTATAATACCTGCGCTCACAATTCAGGCCATTGTTTGTAATTTCCTTGACGTTTAAAACTTTAAAGATCTTTTTCGTCTGTCAAAAATTTTCCTTTTTTCGAGAAAGTTTATCCCGTCAAAAATTTATAAATACTCGAGTCAAAGACCTACTTGTTTATGAGCGCTCGTGCTAGAGTTTACAGATTATTTGACACGTGTTCGACCAGTTCCGAATTTCTTTGTTTACATTTTTGTGTCGCGTTGTTTAGATCAAAGGGTTTTTTTTCTCTTTCGTAACACAATTTATCGTTATCATTTTTTTACGAACGAATTTTGCGATTTATTCGCTTTCGAACTCGTCTGGAGTCTTACAAGTGTTAACAGACAATACTACTATTCTTAACTGAAATGTAAGTTTACGCAATCGATTTTATATATTTTATAGAAACGTTTGAAATTGAAGATCTGTTGAATAAAATAGCTTTTAAATGGCATAGAATTTATTACATACGTTTATTCAATTTATAGTTAGGTTATCAGTAGACAAACACGATAAATTTCCAAGACAAATGAAATTTATTTCTATTCATAGAAATTGATATTTATGGCAAAGCTAGAATAAGATTGGTTGCAAGTGATGATATTTCAATTTTCATCTTTTAATGTCTTCGGTTGTAACTTTTTCTTGACGAATACTTTTACTTTTTTGACTGGATTTGATGGACTTGTGTTTGGATTGCATTTGTTTCTTGATGGTCCTCATTGGTATCTGCTTTTGTTTTTCTTTTAATCGAATAGACAATTGAATTTCTTTCTTGACTTGAGTAGGTAATTGAGCTTCTTGTTCTTCTTGTGTTGACAATTTTACGTTTCTTCGATTTTATCCTTAACGAATGCACTCCCTGTTTGATTTTTTTAATTGGTGATTGTTTCTGTTCTTTAGCTATTTGTTATGATTTCATCACCTTTTTCTTTTGTATTGTCGTTAGAATATCTTCTTTGTAATTTGATTTATATCTTCCGGGAGGATATGTTAAACTTAGAATAATTAAAATAACGAAAGGTAACGGAGATATATAGTACCAGACACTGTAACTTTCTTTTGATAAGCAGCTCCCATCACTGTGGACATAATCACATATATATAGGATTACGTTGTAAAATATAAGTAATGAAGATCCCCTACCTCGTGCATATTCCAAAATTTTTATCGCAATATGATTTTCTACTTTTATATAGAGTTGATGATTCGATGGAACGTAACCGAGTGATTCGGTGCTTTGACACATTTTAGGTTTGCTTTCGCAACAAATATGGCATTCCCATTTCAGAGGCAAGACCCGCTCGAACAAAGGCAGGAGATTTCACCGAAAGCGGAGAATGTCCTGCATCTTTAAAACCCGCTCGAAAGAAGACAGGCAACGCCGACGAAAGACAGAGACGGTTCGCTGTGTCCCGAATCGCTGGGGTAAAGACAAAAAACGGTGAGGCTTAGACGGTTCTCTGTATTTCGTTTTTCTAAAACCCGCTCGAGTAAAGAGGCTGATCGGAGATGGAGAAGGTTTCTGTGTCTGGCTTTATTAAAACCGCGAAGGGCGAATATTTTTTTTCTTTTGTTTTTGGCTAATGAAGTTCGGTATGAGACTGAACTAAATTTTGTGGTTCTAACGTGCATTTTGTTCTTGTTCTTGTGAGTGCTAGAGGCGTTTGCGGCTGCTCAGGCTTTTACGCCGGAAGAGAACAGAGTGGGAAGAGTCGGCCTCATAGAAGACAGCCAATCCGAGAAGACAGGTGAGAGGTCACGGTCGCGACCAAAGTCGGCCTTATAGGAGACGGCCTCCGCGAGAAAGGGAGATAGAAGTGCCTTCCGGGAGGACTTGGGGGAAGCTGGCCCCTATTCAGGCGTCATATGCGAGGAGGAAAACCCGGAAAAAACTCCTGCTGCCAACTCGTCCGAGTGAGGTTCGAACCTCCGATCGAACTCCGGTGTTTAGGGTCTGGTCTCCGCCAGACTGAGCGGAGACGGAGTCCACTCGCCCATAACGTGCATTTTATTACGACCAGGTGTATTTATAGATTTCCGTCTTTATTACTAGTTGTTGTAATATTGAATCCTTTAGTTTAGATAGTAATAATACGGTGAGTTTCGAATAGCTGCTTGTTTCATTTTCATCTATTCGGCCACTGCTGCGCAGCTTTCTTATGCCGTTTGACTTTGAAAACCCAAAATGTATTGTATTGGTGTTTCGTTGAAAAAGTCGAGTACAAAATCAAATTTGAATTTATTATAAACTGCTGATAAGTAATTTACGATTGTTCCTCCTGTGATTTATTAATTCTAAAACTGAAATATATTGTTAAATAAGTTCCATTATATTAACTCCGGCTTTATTGACAGGATCGATATTGACCTTTAGGGGTCGATGAAAGGTTGCGAGAATAGCGAAGTCTTTGCAAATATTCAAAATTTTGCACATTTTTCTTTCTCTCAAATAAATGTCTTATAATAATTATATAAGAGGTTATATTATACATAATATAATAGTTTATAATATACTGTATGTAGTACATAACATTGAATGGGTCGACAGAAAAAATTCTTCTTTCAAAGGGGACAATACACGATGTATTCATATATGTACATATATTTTAGTGTATATATTTTACATATTGTCTTTATTAATCTCATCTGTGAGTATTATCGTTGTTACTATTTCTACATTTTTTCTCTATTTTCTTTTAATAGATATTAATAATTCAGCGCGGAATAATATAAGATTATTTTTCTTTTGTTTAACTGTAATTGATCATTTGTATTGCTGGTCGGATGCCTTTATATACAGGATTTCCTTGTACTAAAAAATAATAACAACAATAATAAAGTACAGACGAACCCCGTTTATACATTTTTCAAGGAAACAAAAAAAAAACCAGACCTCACTGTGAGTCAGATGCACGGTATTATGCCTGATAGCATACTTTCATTAACGTCAACAAAATACCGCGTGGCCAACCCGTTCACTTATCTGAAAGAAATGCGTCATAAACAGTTTCGTTCTACATAAATGATAAGCATGTGCATTCAGAAATACAAAATCAATGCAACGTTTTGATTAATAAAATCATATTTTAATATTTCTAGTGTATAAAGCTGAAAAAATGGTCAGTTTCTTTCTGTCACGGTATGACAAAAACGGGCACTAGGGGCGCCCCTGGCAATTATTAAAATTAATTTAATCTAACAATATAAATTATTTTATATTTATTTTATATTTTCACAGTATATTCTTGTTTTTATTTGTAATTTATATGCCCAATGTAATGTCTTGAACAACAAAATCATATTTTAATATATTCACTTATATTTTTTTTAATTTATTTATATCAATGTCACATTTAAATAACTTTATTTTAAAAAAATGCCAAAGTAGAAAACAATTAAATTGAAAGAATGCTTCGAAATGAATATGAAGTAACAATAAAACTCATTTGTTAGAATTGCTTTGTCGTGAAAAATTCATCTTTAGTTTTAATATCCACGGCGAGAATTTCTTACTACGTGTGTCTGCTTTTAATATTTAAAGTTTAAGATACGCGATGTTTTCATAACTAAAAGATAAGTATAAATCCGATTTTTGATTATTGTAAGAGTTATTATTAATGTTAAATCTTGTCATTTTCAGCTTTCAAATGGCGCAAAGATAAGTATGTGTCCATGATTAACACACTACTGGTTGATTACTTATGATCTTACATTTATTTCAGGTATGAACTTAATGTAAATAACTTAAATGACGTCCTTCATCTTATTATTATTGCTCCGAAAAACGATTATTCGTACTTCTTTTGATTTAAGTCCATCGAAGTGTATTAAATCGGCGATGTGACATGTACTACATGCAAACCATCGGAAGCAAGTGGGTATAGTGTGTTGTTCGTATGATGCTTCAGTCAAATCTACAATAATTGTTTTCAACACACTTTCGAATACTTTAGCAATACTTTTGTTTTCGAAATGGCGCGATTCCAGTTTTTCCCGTAATGGCGATTCTGCCTATTCATTACGGGGTTTCTGGACAAACAAAAACCCACGGAGGAGGGTGAGACCTTGACGATGGTTCCTTGGCTGTAAATGAAATTTGTTTTCTGTCACTAAATTCACCCAGTAGACCAGAAATTATCCAAAAATATAAATTTCTTTTTCACATTTATTTTTACAGCTCGCCAGTGGTCGAGTGAATAAAACAACTAAATTCTGATGTGTGGTCCTCGGTTCGCGCCTGGTAAATCTGCTTGCCGCGTGGAATTTTTTTACGTTAATAAAACCTAAACAGGATACACTTTCCCATAAAAGACCTCTAAGTATGCATTTATTTGTATGCAGCAACGGAGTTTCACGTTGCTGCATACAAATAAAACAAAACCATTCATTCTTATTATACAATCTATTTTTTGCTCAAGAATGTTGATTTTTTAAATTGTCAAACCGAACCATTAGTAAAAACAAATAGTCAACTTATTTAGAGTATGCTATCAGGCATAATACTGTGCATCTCATTCACAGTGAAGTCTGGGGTATTGCATTTTTTTTTCTTCTTCTTTCCGGTTTTTTGGGCTTAGAGTGGGTCTATTTCAGCAAGCTCATTGTAGGTTTGGTCAGACCCACAACAGGACAACCGGAAGCAGAGAAACGGGCCCGCGTATTTGGACAGACTACCTCCAAAAAATTCAGACTACTTCCTGTCATTTTTCGATTTATCGGGAATTGATCCCGGGTTGCCCAGAGCGGTATCTTATCGGCTGGACATCCGGCCGTTTAATGAAGTCTGTTATCATGAATAAAAAGGGATGTCTCGAGCAATACTTCTTACGATAAATTATAAAGATCAGGATTGAATTCGAACATTGTTCTTGTACATTGGTAAACTTTCACCGAACCGTATCCAACTTTCCAACAAAGAATATTCATCAGTTTAATTAATAAAAATATAAATACGACTTTAACAAAAATGCAGTTTTATCTTTGTTAAAGTCGTATTTATATTTTTATTAATTAAATGTAAATAACGCCGCGATGTATGGTACTTCTATTAGTTTTTATTTACCGGTTTGCTGTGATTCAATTACTAATCGATGTTTTAAATCACGATTTTTAAATCATCAACACAATTTCTGGCTTTGGTGACACCTCTTAATTGCAGTAACGAAGAGAATATGGAATGTAAAAGTTTGAGTACCTGTAATTAAAAAGAAAATAATTAATTATAAATAATTATAAAGCATATCCATTAATTTTAGTTTAAGAAAACTTTATCAATTTACCATTTTTAGCGATAGAATTTACCATATCTTGATAAAAAAATTAATTAAAATTTTGTAACAACTTAATGCAAAATATATAAAAGTTATTTCAGAAAATAATAAAACAGCAAACTTTTAGCTTAAACTGAAGCTGAAGTTCGGCAGAATAAATCCTCTCCATTGTATTAAAGTCACTGTATAACTGAAAACGTCAATAATAACGTACTTTAAAAATATTAGGCTTAAGCAAGCGAATTCTATTAACAATGCATATAAAATATGAAATTCACAATGTATTAATATAAATATTAATACACTTCACCCGTGGTATTTTAGATAAGCCAACACAACTGTCTATGATTTATTCGAAATTCTCTGCTATGTATCATGTTTAGAATTTCTCATAGGAACAAATGTTAAACTGTTAATATAATGAACTTAAACAGCTTTTCAACACTTAGTGTGGAATAGATTTTCGACAGATAATACCCTCTAATAACAAATCCCGCTATTAACAAAATTCATAAGACGATAAACAGTACCACTGAAAGAATCTTTAGGTTCATAAATAATAATATAATGTTCATTTCAGTTTCTCACCCAAGAAAATTGCAATTTTTTTAACAGCAGAATTCTAAAAGGTAACGTAACTGCAAAAGAAACACGCCAATAATTTGAATACGTAATTGGAATAAAAAACTGAAGTCCATCCTCCACATAAGATTCTGTCGTTGAAGATATTTATGAACACTCTAAACGCGGTAAACCATAAAAAGATTTCTATTCCTATTTCGTATAATTGGTACAGAGAATACCTGTTTTTGTTACGCTGTATAATGTATTGACTTTTACAATTGCAGCAACTGCAGTGTTGTATTGGGTTCATACCAAATAGAAATCCGACTATAAGCAATGGATGCAAATAGCAAAGGGGATGAATTGATGACGTTTCTTTTGCAATTCGAATTGACGTATGTAAAGAAGAATCCATGATTTGAATTTGACAACGAATACAATTTAAGATGCGGATTTTATAATGAAATAAATGAAATTCTTCTATTTAACAGTTTTGTAAGTCGATCTTTCTTTTGGATATTTTGCTATTTCATTTCGCCGCATATCCAAACATTTCTATCGTATTGACGTACAGTACGTTAGGTAGAAGTAGGCAATCTTTCATAATGAAGGTACTTAAATATTTTTAATATATTTTTAGATTTTATGATAAATCAGAAATTATATAATAAGTTAGCCATTTAAGGAATGTCTGTCTGTCAACATAATTATATCTAATAGACAAGTATTGATCACGTTACGCCTATAATGGACAAGACGGATACTAACTAATATAGGATTGCAAATTAATTAGATGCGTAAATGGAAGACGTTGCTTCTGTCACAATGCAGCATGCAAGGAAAATTTTGCATGTCAGCAGCAAGACACGTGCGACGTCCAATCGTTTAAATTATGAGACAGTAAAAATTTTATCTGTTCCCCCAGAAAACTAAATATATTTTTTAATATACAGAAAATTTCAGTCACGAACGAAAACTAACACTTTCGAAAAGTTGTTTTTTCAAGTTTTATATTCTACAAGGAAAAGTGCATAAATTAATACTAATTTACATAACAGTGAATGTTTATTTTAAAGTGTTTTTCAATTATGATGGTCCAAACAGATATTTTTCTAAACACAACGTGGATTCTCCTAGGCTCACAATCACACAGAAGGTCGGGGTTAAATTAATATAATGAGAACACTCTACGAAAACTTTTGAAGTTTTTGTCACGGATTCGAACCGAGAATCCACACAACTACAGAGTCTTTATTGTCTTGATCACCGATAAACTTAAATCTAACGATTTGATATGACTGAATAAATTTACAATTGAGCAACCGGCGTATATAACCTGCTTTAAAAGAATGAATAATTCTTTCTAAAGCATTTCAAAACACAAAAACAACAAAGAATATTACAAGTCAGTATGAAATAATTAAAAAACTGTGTATAAAGAATATTTTCGATATTTTGTATTAATATTTATTCAAATTTCGAATCGCAATAATCGTGCAATTTAATATTAAAAATACAAAAGTGTTTAAAATGTTCATAATTTCTAATAACATTAATCTTAAACTTTCTGAAGTAAGAGGCTAAAAATCATGGCATACGAAGCAAGTTTTTCCTCTTACCAAAGAACCAAGTATCGTATTTTGCCGTATATAATGCGCACCCATGTTTATGGTTCAAACTTTCGTTCAAATTTTTAAATTCGAATTTACACCAACACTAATAATTACTGTGCTTACTTTATATACAGTTCTAGATCAATAGCTACTAACGAAGAAATTAAGGTAGCTGAATATCCATAATTTTTCTTTTCGTTAAAAAATGGATGAACCCACCAACGTATCTTCGCTTTGTTCTTCAAATTTTAAACTAATGTGTATTCAATCAGACTGAAAATTTTCTTCTTCGCTACAGTAAATATTACGAAAATTATTCAACATTATGATTTCAGTTGTGATCAGCTAATATAGAAAGCTAAAGGGTAGTATGCCTAAATTCATATAAAATAAAATTTCCTCCGTAATTTAAAGTAGCATTCATTAAATTGGTGGCAATTTCTAAATCAGCAGCACAATTTCTGGCTTCGGTGGCACCTCTTAATTGCAGTAACGAAGAGAATATGGAATATAAAAGTTTGACTACCTGTAATTAAATGTAAAATAATTAATTGTGAAGCATATCCATTAATTTTAGTTAAAAAAACTTCATTACTTTATCATTTTAGCAATAGAATTTACTATACCTTGATGAAAAAGGTCTTTTTCACGAAAAAGTACCCGGCGACAGAAATTCCGAGTGGCATCTTTCCAAAGCGTTTCATAAAATCCAATATCTGAAATTAAAAAGAAATTTAATCAATTAATAAAAATTTTGTAAAAATTTAATGCAAAATACATAAAAATGCTTTAAGAAAATGATAAACAGCAAACTTTTAGCTTGAACCGAAGCTGAAGTTCGGCAGAAGAAATCCTTTCGATTGTATTAAAGTCACTGTATAACTGAAAGAAGTAACTTGTAAATAATTCTTATTCAAATAATATTTTTATGTAATAAACATTAATTATTTAATATCTCATTGAATTTTCTAACAAAATAATACGACCGAGTATTTTCAATTATTTATACTCGAGTACCGCGTAAATAATTCAAGTTACTTTTTAACTTGAAATATAACTTTTGGAATAAATTTCAATCGAACAAATTTTCTATGTCAAAATTTTGTTTACAACACATTCGGATTAACTAAGACAAATCTGTTTCCCCTCCCAGATAATTTGATATTATTACACTTAAACAACGGAATTCTCTTATCTATCTCTATATCACATTGTGTATATTAAAATAAATAACAATACTTAATTTCTGGTATTTCATATAGGCTAAAACTAGTATCCCAGGATGCTACGTAGTGGGGTTCTAGCAGCAGTGGTGTCATTCCGTGGTATAAATAATAAATTCATATCAATAATAAATTCCTATTACAAGTAAAAATAATAATATACTGAATTTCTCATGATGTACCCTACTAAAATGCAGTCAAAAATTCAGAAAAAAACACATCTAATAATAATAAACTGAATTTATTGTAAATTTAAATAATAGATAGGGACGCTCCTAGTGTTCGTTCCAGACATTTCGTTACATATTACAGATATACAAACACGCGATCAATGGCTTATATTATTAGATATCATATTCAATTATAATTTGGCTTTAATGAAAAATTTGAAACTTTCTTCTATAGGATATTTCTATATGTTCCCATGAAATATTCATGTTTAGAATATCTTATACGAAGTAATGTTAAACTATTAATAAAATGTACTTAAACAGCTTTTTGTCACTTACTTTTGAAGAGAGTTTTGACAGAAAATACGCTGAAATCAGACATCCCGCTATGAATATAATTGAGAAAATGATTAACACTAGCATTAAAAGAATCCGAAGGTTCATGAATAATAGTACATATATCAAGAAACAAGTAAAATGAGTGAAGAAAATATAAATATAAGGCGTGAAAAATTCCCACAATTGATTAATCTGCTGAAACATTTCCCATATTTCCGTGTGTTTTTCAATTAAAGCATTTATTATTCGTTTCAGATTAAGCATTTGTTTGTCGATTTCTTTCATCTCGTTTCCGATATTAATTAATCTGTGATATACAATATACAATACAGATGTAACAATAGATATAACAAATAGTATTTGAGCCACACTATACAGGAAATAAACTCTGAAGTAAATTACACATAAGACAGCAGTGGTATGCGAATTTGTCTGGTTAAGTATACCAGGATACAACAAAATATCGGAACAAATGCATATAGATAACAGAATTACGATAAAAATAATGAAAACACAAAGCACGAACTTATCCAATCTTTTCCATATTTTCACTTCACCGTAGAATTCATTTCTGTTGCTCACCCAACAGAATTGCGAATTTTTAACAGCAGAATACTGAATGCTAACGTAACTGCAGAAGAAACACATCAATAATTTGAATACGTAATTGGAATAAAAAACGGAAGTCCATCCTCCACATAAGATTCTGTCGTTGAAGATATTTATGAACACTCTAAACGCGGTAAACCATAAAAAGATTTCTATTCCTATTTCGTATAATTGGTACAGAGAATACCTTTTTTTGTTACGTTGTATAATGTATTGACTTTTACAACTGCAGCAACTGCAATGCTGTATTGGGTTCATACCAAATAGAGATCCGACTATAAGCAATGGATGCAAATAGCAAAGGGAATGAATTGATGACGTTTCTTTTGAAATTTGAATTGATGTTTGTGAAGAAGAATCCATGATTTGAAATTAAAAACGAAAACAATTCATGATGCAGATTTTATAATGAAATAGAACGAAGTTCTTCTATTTAACAGTTTATGTAGCTTAAGTTGCTCTTTGTGTTCGGCAGTTTGCTGTTTTATTTCGCCGCATACCCATATACTTCTAACGTATTGACGTAGTGCGTTATGTAGTAGTATGCAGTCTTTCATAACGAGGGTACTTAAATATCTTGAATATATTCTTAAAAGGTTTGTGTGATAAATCAGAAATTATAGACATTCCTTAAATGGCTAACTTATTATGTCTGTCAACATAATTATATCTAATAGACAAGTATTGATCACGTTACGCCTATAATGGACAAGACGAATACTAACTAATATAGGATTGCAAATTAATTGGATGCGTAAATGGAAGACGTTGCTTCTGTCATAATGCAACATGCAAGGAAAATTTTGCATGTCAGCAGCAAGACACGTGCGACGTCTAATCGTTTAAATTATGAGACGGTAAAAATTTTGTCTGTTCCCTCAGAAAACTAAATATATTTATTAATATACAGAAAATTTGAGTCACGAACGAAAACTTAAAATTTCAATTTTAATAACTTCGAAAAGTTGTTTTTTCAAGTTTTATATTCTATAAGGATAAGTACATAAATTAATACTAATTTAGATAACAGTGAATGTCTATTTTACAGTGTTTTTGAATTATGATGGTCCAAAAAGATATTTTTCTAAACACAACGTGGATTTTGCTAGGCCCGCAATCACACAGATGCGAAAGTCGCGGTTCAAAAATTCTTCTTTTGTGAAGCAGAATCCATGATTTAAAATTGGTAACAAATTCAAATTGAAATGCAGATCTTATAATGAATCTAATGAAGCTTTTCTACTCAATGAAATTTTGTAGATCGTTACTTGCATCTGGCAATTTGCCGTTGCTACCGATATACATAGACATTCCTAGATATCTATGGTTACAGTCGCTAGATATCTATGGCAATAATTATATATTGACGTAATTTCTCTTGAAGTTGGCAATCTTTCGTAATGAGCGTTTCTAAATATCTTCGTTATATTCTTAGAATATTTTATTAATGGATACAGGATTATACACACTCCTGATACAGTTAATGTGAAGATTAATCTAATGGACTAATATTGATCGAATTACTTTGTAATGGACAAGTATTGATCACTTTATTTTCTAAGACAGATTGCTTTGTTTTGTTGAATTAAGTTATGGAAACGCAAAACTGCCTAGAGGGAGACGTCTTCAGGTTTTAAGACAGATGTATTTTAATTAAATAAACTGTGTCCTTTACTGTATTTTATTTAGCAAATCTTTACGCAAAATATCATATTTTTAATTATTATAAAATGTCAAAAAACTTAATTTTGAGGGCATGAATGGGTTTTATAAAAAAAAATTGTAAATCGTAATAAAGAGTAAAATCATCACTAAGTCCTATTCTATTGAAGATACACGTGATCACCTTTATCTCTCAACTCCCTCGTCTTTTAATCATCAAAATTTAATAGCATCAATCCCTCTAGTACATTCGCCTCCTTGCAGAATTTCAGACATTTTCGACCAAAATCACAGGAAGTATTAAGCTTGAAAGAGGGTGAAAAAAATCACCTACCACAAACAAACAAAAACCCCATACATACAGAAAAAATCTTGCAATTTTTTTTTTTTTTTTTTTTTTTTTTTGCATTTCTAGACGTTTCAGGGTGTCCTGAGTCCAAAAATGTAAAAATCTTCCGGGGAGTCCTTTTTTGACCAATCGCCATATTTTCCCTCTGTTGTGTATAACAGCCAAAAAAGTAAAAATTTGAGCATTGTATTCAGTAGAATTTTCAAGAAACCAGCGAAAATAACTGCTTATTATTTCCATGAAAAATATTTCCATTGAACTTCGGTCATTAAATTTTTCTTACAGTTGACGAGGTGTAAGACAACAAATATAGAAAACATATACGGCATAATAATCAAATTTATAACTCCTGTCCGAAATAAGTAAATTCTTAAACAATGAATGCCATTGGCCACATTACAATTCTATATTTGGTGCTATAAACGTTCGAAGGATGAAAAATCTAGAGACTGGACAGATCTAGGAGGTGACAGAGACACTTCTTGGGAACCCCATCTGTGTCGATAGAAGGCAACCAAACACTTAACACTTGGACGATCTGCCAAGAAGGACGTCCCTCCGGAAAAACGTTCCATGTGCCTCTACTTATAAGAGAGAATCTTTTCATATCAGTCTTACATTTTAACAAAATTTATATTATTCTATAAATGGGGATAAATAAGAAGAGACGTATTTTTTCTTTTATCTATCAAGTCGCATGAGAACATTTTGGGACAGCTAATTAATACAGAAATATGGATGTTGTCAACTGCTTTAAAAAAGTGCCTTTCCAGACACTTCTTTCGTAGCGTTTGCCCCTCATTCGTGCAGGGTCCGCTTGTTTACACGCATTGCTCTATTTTGCCCGATCTATCGCATCATGTGGTGTAATTTTCATTCTTTCCACATTCGGTCGAGCCGCCATTTTTGAGGCGTTCATGAGGTATATTTTCCACTGGGTCATAACAGAGGATACTTTTTCCATTAACTTGTACGTCATCTATGCACGTGACGTGTCCATATCAGCACAATCGAGCTTCTTGCATCTTGTCCATAATTAGCCTAACTCCTAATTTTCTGCTGTCATCATTCATTATGTTGTCAAATCGCAATAACCATCTTAGCGTTTTCATTTCCATGTCTTGTAGTGCTTATGCTTCTTTGTGACAGGCTAACATTCTGTCCCTTACATTGCTACTAGTCGTATGACTGACATAAATTTCTGGCACCTTTCCACAGTTATTGAAGACGAAAAGAATTTTCAGATTCATGGACTGGACAATAGAATTAGGCATTGTACACTGAAAATTTGTCTGATGGAAGAGAGCGTGTATTTTCAGCATACCGCCAAAAGCAACAAAGCACGTACAGCCTAAACACGAAGGAATGTGGGAATACTGTAAAAGATGTGTTCATCTAATGAATGTATGTATTTAACAATGTATAATGTATAAATTCGTATAATGTATTTTAGTAAGGAACGAATGGAGATGAACACGTGCTGTAATTTTTATACCACTACTTTTGCTCTTCAATAAATTTCCTTACTTAAGTACACATCGTGTACAGAAATATTCCTCTCATTGTAGAATTAACCCAAACATGAATCCACGAATTATCCACGAAAACATGAATCCGCATGTTAGTTCTGCGTAAACTTCGCGAGTGCCCTCACAATTTCGGCAAACATATTTAGGCAATTTTGAGGAACCGCGTAGTCCAACAAAGTAAACAGTTCCGGTTCCATAAGCAGAACTGGATTTTCCACCACAATTCCCCGTTTTTTTCCGCCATCTTGATCTTCACAATGTATGTCGCCATTATGTTAATCACATATTGGCGTTGGCATCATTCCACACTTTTGCTGAGTGGTTGTTGGTGGCAACGAGCCGTTGTGTTATCCAAACTAATCTGGGCCAACTTTCTCGTCCATCAATACGTTTCGTGACGTCAAAATCAAATAACATCTTAAGTTGGATAATTTTGTATTCGCCCGCTTTAAAGGTTTTTAATGACACTAAGAATTTTTCCATGTATGATACATGATAGCATTTTTATATCCATTATTAAGGCGTCAGCGTACAGCTCCGGAGAATCCAGGATTCAATCCGAGCAAGAAACTCCAATAATTTTCCTTATCGGTCTGTCTCAGAAATGCCATTCCCTCTCCACAACACCTGGCCAACCTATTGACATCTGACCGAATCTGTCAGTTCCTACGAGGTAGAGTTAAAAAATTAATAACTATGGGTATAATTTTGCTTATTCTGAACACCTCGCAGCGATTCTGTTTGAGCCATAAACCGCGCACTATTAAATAAAATTGTACTTACCTACAATGGTTATAAATTTCTATTGTCTTGAATGAAATTGTCTTTGCTGATTTCCTCGCTCACTTAATTAAGCACACAATCACGCAAAGTGATAACTAGGGGCAAACACCACACAATTTTACTGACCAACTATGGTTGGTGGACGTGATTGTTGCCCAATGATATTTATAGAGAGGGCGAACACTGGATAAAATTTTCCCTGAGCAGTCACACAATGACGATATCCATACTCGCTGCTCATAAATTGGCGCTGGTATTATCCCGGACGTTCGCCGATTGTTTATCGTTAACAAGTCCTCGTGTTTTCCAAACTTTCAGAAAACCAATGTTGGCCAATTTCCTCGTCGGGTAACATACTTCGTGACGTCAAAATTGGCCAACATTGGGCAGCAAAATCCTATAGTGTTCGCCTTTATTTAACCAAACGAAAACACGTCTTCTTTCTTAAAAGATTTTTTACCCTCTTTTTTTTAATGGCCCATATTACACTGATGTTAAATAATTAAACACCAGTGTAATTGCACCAAAATCGTGTTTTTATTTGTACTAGCTCGGTCCAGCGCACTGGGAGGTTTGAAGGGGGTCTTGTCCCAATGTCAATACATTCCGCTGACTAGTCGAAAAAGTAAACGCCACAAGAGAAAATATAACATTTTTTTTCGGAATTAAGAAATATATATATAAAGAAGGGATGTGAGGAATGGAGAAAATGGGGAGGAGAGACATCCTTCTTAATGACAGCTTTATGAGAATCGAACAAGATACAGAAAAACAACCGGATGATGATCTCATCACAAATAGGTATATGTCGACTTTGACTTGAGAATGTCAACTTACGATGAAGAACGTCCGATTTTAGTCAGTCGCCGCCCGTTCATCAGGCTGTTAAGATCAGTGCGTGTGTGTTGTTATCTCTCCGCAATTCGTTTGTGTGCCATCTTTGGATTTCTCGTCGCCATTCTTATTGTGTGCTTCTCTTGAACATCCGAAAGTTTCCTGTATTTGGTATTTGTAAACTCTTTCCTTACGTGTAACAGCGAATACTGTGTCTTATAATTTCTACAAAAATAACAAAATTCCAATATTATACAGTACTTTAATTTCTCTGTTCAATTTTCTAATATCTGAACAAGTTTATTATTATTTAAATTCGCCTATAAAGATTCTACTACTTACAAAAGTGAGATATTTATCATTTACAATAAGGCACAGTTCCATGGTACAATTTAATGGTCACTTTTGACTAGCTTTTTAACATTAAATCTGTGAAAGACTACTTACTGACTAGACAATATTGCATGGGAAAGCATTATAAAAACAAATATACGATGGTAAAATATAAAATGTCTGATAGAAAAATTAATATAAGAAATTAAAACAGTCCAGTTTTAAATTGCAAACATTAAAAAGTGATTTGATAAATATTAAATTATTTTTAAATACAGAAAAAGAAAATAAGGGTTACTTTTGAAATAATAATTGTATAAATTCTGTATAGTCGTAAGCACCAGAAATTGGATAACCCGTCTTGGGATCTATGTAAGCTTTCATGTGTGCCAAGCAATAATCTGCAGCTTCCTTCCTGAGATTCTAGAATTACAATTAAATAACTTTATAAATTTATATCCTGTAAAATTCAAAAATACTATTGTTGTTTGGGGTTTACTTACGGCATATAACTCTTCGGCAGTGATATATGGGCGATCTGTAGTTATGGATTTGAAAGCTTGTTGCACGTCTTCGCTGGAACGTACATTTTCTGTTTCTCTCGATATCATAAATGCCATGTATTCGTGTAGAGAGACGTACCCATCTCTATGTGGGTCGACTACGTTTAGAATCGATTCGAATTCGGGTTCGTATTGCCCTTCCTCTACCATTGGTAAATCGTATCCCAGCGCTCGAAGGCAGCTCTTAAATTCGAAATGGTTGAGTCGACCGGTTCTGTTCCTATCGAAATGTCTGCAAAATCCCAATTTCTACTTTAACAAAATAATGCCAGCACTTGGCAGTGTATCAAAATGATAACTCACTTGAACATCATACTGAATTCCCTCAGTGCATCTTCTGAAACACCACTTTGATTACTGAAAATGATTAAAGAAAGGTGAAATTTCTGTAAATAATAATATTAAAAATATATCTTTGACATAACGGTGCTAGTGATATGCGAGATACTATTTTATAAAATAATATCCTGAATTAGTTTCTAATAGATTCACTTGAATTTAGTTAAAACTTACTCAAAACTAAGGCTAGAAATTATCCGCAAATCTCTACTGAATCGCTGTATCTAATAATTTATGAAGTTGATATCATTTGTTATATATGACGAATAATTTCAGTTAAGAGAGATTTATTTAAGTAATTGTTTCTTTGGTCTTTTGAAATATGTTTTCATACTGTTAACATATAGTAAAATAAATACACAGGGTGTCTCATAAATCTAAAATTATACAAATTACGAAGATCTTTGTTTATTTTTTTACACGTAAAACATACTGTCGAGGAATGAAATTAAGTTATTGCGATGGTAGCCGCATCCACAATTTCCATCCAATAACATACAGCAGTCTGGATGCAGCCACCCTCAAAATAACTTGAATTTATTTCTCCTTACTTAATATGATGCTTTATTTGTAAAATAATAAACAAAGATCCATGTAATTCCTGCGGTTTCAGACTTAAGTGACACCTTGTACATAGTGTTCACTTATGCAACTTAGCAATAAACCCTTGAAATTTAAATAATGAAATGTTCTGATATGTTCTTATATTTTAATATGATTTCAACAAATTTCAAAGATAGAAGAAGTAAAATAATCCGTCGTAAGCTCTCTCATATAAAATATATAATAAGGACTTACCGAGCTTGTATTTGTTGTTCTAAATTATGTTGCATCCTCATCCCCAACTGATCAAGTTGGTCCCATTGCTGCGCTAATCCAACCGTGCTATGTTCGGTGTAACGATTATCTAAAATCAAATGTTCCTCTAGAATGGCTCCCAATTCTTCAATCTTTTTCAGGTCGGCTTTCTTCGCTTTCACTTCAATTAACTTTCTCTAATTAAAAGTTAAATGTACTTTATAAATTTTATTTAGTTATAAATAACAAAGGAAATCTTTAAAGTTTATCTGATTTATACATTTTGTATTTTGCAATAAAAAATTGGCACGTTAATTACATTTTTTTTTGAGTAATTGAGTAATAATACATAAAATATTATATTGTGTTAACATGAAAAATTGACCACTTTCTTTGTCATAAAAGTCAAAATTATATAATATTGCGTGCTTGATTATAATCGTTTCATATAGATAAGATCAAATATATAAACTTTATGAACTGATAATAAATAAATTATATAATTACATGAAATATGGTATAATAAATAACGAATATTGTAATTGTAGCAATTGAGAAGGTAATTGAATGACTTACTTTAGTAGCCTCCAATTGCACTTCTAGAGATCCGGATCCTTCCAGCATAGCCGAACTAATTCATTTGTTAAATAAATAAGTAAATAAAATTCGATTTTAAGTATTTATTCAATGTTTAAACATTAAATGTATACTTACCCATCTAAAAGCCACATTCTTGTGATATGAAAATAAAACTTTGGCTTTAATATAACATTTTATAGATTATATTACAAATAAAATGCGTATAAATCTCATACCTTGTAGCAGAAAGCCATTGGTGAAAAATATTAGCATGTTTAGCAAATTCTCTTCTTAATCTGTCATTTTCTTCTTGTCTTTGCGATTCTTTTAACAATTCCGCATCTCTCTCCTTTCATAACATTAAAATTTCTATAATTATTATTTGATAATTCTTTATTTTCTTAGTTATTAATCGTGTAGCATCTATATTTTTATTTCTTCCTTTTCATAAAATTAATTTAAATATAGAATGCAATATTCAACTCGCCAAAACCTTTGTAAGCAGCAAAAATCACTTTAATCGCTAATATGTTTGGTCATTTTCAATGACTTCTTCAGGTCACATAGAATAAATCAAGCAATAATTTTTGAAATCAATTTGATCATTTAAAATTATTTTATTGAACGAAATCACTTGAAATGTTCAGGATTCCCTGTTTTAATTATTTATGTGTTCTTGAATGTTTGATTTATTCTACGTAATTTGTAGAAAGTCATTAGCAAGGTTGAGGCCGAAGTTTTAAACGTGAAAACATGTATGTCGGAAGTTCGGCGCCGCTTTCCTGTAAGCTTAGTTTGACAATGGCGTTTGGAATGTCGAGCATGATTCCACTGACTTTCCAAACGCCATTGCCAAACTTCTAGGCTTACAGGAAAGTGGCGCCGAACGTCCGACGTACACGTTTTCACGTTTAAAACTTTGGCCTCAACCTCGCTATTCAAAACACTGGAAACATCAGTGTTTAAAGTGTTTTTTTGCTGCTTACAAATGTTTTTGTGAGTTAAATATCTAATGTAGAAGTGTCTAGTTGTTAAGAAATTCAATGACTATACAATAATAATGTAACTGTTTCTAAAAATGTTTGTTTTCTAGTAGACTCATTAGTTAATCCATTAAAATTTGGCTATTAATACTGAGCCTACTGTATATATGTTATTATTTACACTCTGCAAATTCAGATAGATAGTTACTTTACAAATCATGCTTACTTGAATTATCTTTTGTAAATTATGCCATGTTTCTTCTAATGCTTCCATTGTAAACCATGTATATGGATTAGCTCCAACACTGAAGCTTTTTATTTGTTTATCTAAAGCAGCCAGTGCTTGAATATCTCCTTGAGCGGTAGTTAACGATGATTGGAAAAGAGCGTGTGCTTTACGAAGTGCCTAAAAAAGAATTTTTTTTATATTTCATATTGATATTTTGCTTTAATAAATCAACCTGTTAAAAACTATCAAACCTTTATCTCTTCTACTGAATTACATCTTACAGGATCAGTTAGATCTTCTTCTGCATTCTCAAACCAACTATTAAATGTAGATGCTTTTTTGGCAAAAGCTAAGAAGAGTTCTTCGATCTACATAATGTAAAAATTACTTTGTAATTAACATAATTTTGATGATTAATTTATATTAAGTTCTATTTATTACTTCAACTTCATAAAGTAAGTGTTTGTAATTTCATCGAGATTAGTTTATTGTCTTTGATAATATATCTATACAGCAAATTTAATTTTGAAAAGATCTATATAAAGAATTCGGAAAGATGAAAGTGTCACTACTTCTGCACTTTTTCTGATAAAATGTATTTGCCTTTAATTTCCATTTTCTCTGATACATTCAACAGGCACTTCTTAAGGCTGATGCACATGAGCAACAAAACTAAGACGACAATGAGCATCTATGGCAGGATTAACCAACGACTTTCGTTGATTGTCAAGGCCATAAGAGATGATTGATACTTACTGGCGTCTTAATTTTGCAACCTGTGTGCATTGGCCTTTATGTCACATTCAAGGTAAAGCTTCCCGTTCCTTTATATTGTATGCAAGTATTCGTACGCACACATTAACTCTAACAATTAGCCAACCAAGTATCAACAATTCTGTAGTCTTTTCCTTAAGTTTGTATAAAATGGGATATTTTTCTACTTCAATAGTTAGATTTTCATCTTTCAATGCGCTTTTCTCAATTAATTTTTTTCCTGTCATTCTTGCGTGCACATAAAATGATGGGACAATTTCAATCGACTGAATGTAAGATTCCTTAAATCAAAATCAACGGGATCAACTCTAATGTTACAGCATTATTGCCCTTGAGACAGCTTCCTGATATATAATAAAGTAAAAACATACTTCTTTAAATTTATTACTTATTATTATTTATTTAGTCAAAATATTGTAAATACAAAAAATGCTAGAGGCAGAGAAGGGTTTAATTCAAATACTTACATGTTTAAACTGACTCAACATATGAAGTAATTTTTGTTTCCGTACTTCAGATGCCGCCAATAATTTTTTCCATCTAGGCATTCATAGAAATAAATATGTCATTAAATATATACTAATTTGAAAGCACATTCTTATAAAAATCATAAAATTTGAAGTTTTGGGATTTTTTAAGTTTGGATTTCCTTTCTATTGTCTTTGAGAACTTTCTATGTCCACCGTTACTACTTGAGGGGAAGGATTACCCCTTCTCAGAACCAAGGGTGAAACAAAGGAATAGGGTATTAGGGCTTTCCCGAATTTGGGAGAATAGACAAAAGAAAAAAGAGCCTGAGACAAAACGAAAAACGAGAGGTGAACATTTTTTGGCTGGACCTCGAAAGGAACGGACATACAAGGCAGTGATCCAGACTCAGAAGAGAGAGAAAGGAAGAGGACTGCAGGTATAAGAGAGGACTGTCGAGGCCAGAAAATAAGAGGCACGAGGGACTAGAGAACACCGAGAGAGTCGGAGAACCTCTATAACAAATTGCTGAATCAGTAGAGAAGAATAAAAGATCACGATTGTGAAAGGGCATTTCCCTGAGGATATTGATCAATCAACGTGGATCCGGGTATTTTCTATCTGTTTCTCTATACTTTCTATACTTTCCTAATTCTATCCATTTCCATTATATTAGTTTTAATGTAGCCATAAAATTAGTTTTTAAGTCATCAAGGTTTTGTGTTAGGTGCACATGTATTATATACTTGTACAAGAATAAGAGGCAGCCCCTTTCCCTGTGTGGATACTAGGGTATAAATCTGTCAAGTTAGGATCTTTGTAACAAACAAAAAAAGAACCGTGTTCGGAGAGCATTAAAGGAATATTCAATCATACACAAATATTTGTTTCTGTGTTCCTATTTGTAACGTTTATTTGCGGACTTACAAATTTCTCGTTACGAACAACCACAAATCACCCTATTCACATTTTATTCTTTACTATTATATCAATGCTTTATATAAATTTATTTATCTAGCTTATTTGGTTTTTATGATAGCATCAACAAAGCTAACAAGTATTACTGGGCTATGTTAATATCAACGATTGAATTTACTGTTAAATAATTATGACATCAATACATACAACACATTGTGTCGTGGTTATGTTTGTAAATATTTTTCCTGTTACATAATAAAAGGTCAGTGGCACTGCTGACCCTTCGGGAAACAATCAGTGACAGTGATCTCATTTTAAACCCCCCTTTTCAGCGCTAACCTTCTATGAGTCAAGTCAGTGTTATCTTTTGTGTAATCTTTGTTCCTTTGTCACATAACCAGTCATGCAAGTCTAACCAGTTTTCCTAATTTCTGAAAAGAAACATCCAGTCTTACAAGCCGCAATTTTCAAATCACATACTTATAGATTCCCACTGTCATTCACACGTCTGTCTCTCTTTCTTTAATCTTGAGAACAGAGTTAAACAGCTGAAAATTGAGACCAGATATTGAAAGCTTAGGGGCTGGAGGCCCCCCAATTAACTATATGCAAACTTCCAGTTTAGACTGGAAGCGATTTTTTAAAATTAAAATATGATTAGAAATTGCACTTAATTAATGCAAAATTTAATTATAATAAATTCTGACTTATATTTTATGATAATTTTAACTCTAAAAATATACAACACTTTTACAAATCTTGACTTTTTAGGCCCAGTTAGTATTATTTTTTAATTATTAAATGACACGTGCGAGTTATATTATATTTTTACATTACTGTAGATGTGTTACATTCTAAACATCACAACGAATCTGAAAATAATTACAATCTGTTAATAAAATTAATTATATTTGTAGAATTTTATTACCTTTCCATAACATCGTCGAGTTTCTTTATAATCGCTGGTGTTTGTTTATGATTTGCAGCCACTAATTGCTCTTTCAATTGTACAATTGCCTGTATTCCTTCTTGCTCGAATGCCATTAATCCAGCATCAAAACTATCCTGTAATAAATAAGTTATATTTTGTTCGAATTTATTCATTAATATATTTATATCATTAAAAATCATAAAAGCAATTTTTTAAATTAAAATACAACTATTAACAAATTGAAAATTAAAAATTTTACAGAAATCTATGAGAGAAAAATAACTTCCTAAGAATCTAAAAGCTACAGTATCGCTAATTGGACTGCAATTTTTAAATTGCACATCTATACATTCCTACAGTTCCTATCTGCGTTTCTGTCCTTTGTAATTCTTGATAATGAAGTTAGATGGATAAAAATCAAAACCTGATGTGAAAATTTATTGGCCATAGGCTCCAATTAACTATATATGAACTTTCAGGCTGAAAGTCGGGCAATTTCAATTCAAAAATTTTCTCGAAAACAGAGTTAGATAACTGGCATGACTCGATTGCTACCGGGAGAAAATTGATGTACAGGGGCAAAAGACTACTAAAATTGAAACCAGATATGAAAAATTTAGTTTAAATTAAAGTATGATTAATGTTGATATCTTTCATTAAGTTATGAGCCATTTTCGCGTTGCATTTAAATTTAAAATGCTTTTTATTAATGTTGCCTCTTCCTATGCTTCTTTGTTGTCTTCAGAGATTTATCTTCTACTATGGTACCTTTTTTAAAAATTATCTTAAATTTATAATGTGTAAAACTTTACTTTTGTTTCTAAATTTTGAGAAGAATCATTCTTATTCATACTTTAAATTTGAATTATACAGGTAAGAAATTTTATTCTAGTTTTTTAAATTTAAAAGTTTCGTTATAGAGACGTGCATTGCTTAATGATAGAGATACCTTCCAAGAAATATGTTGCTGAGTGGCTTCGTTGTTAAATCACCATCATAGAGTACTTAGAAATATCTGAATGGTGTAGTCTACTACTGATATAAGCTATATGTGAAGCAGTTCTGACATAATGATAAGTATTTTCATACCTAATCATAGCTAAATGTAGAAAAAATGCAGGCAGTTCTATTATAATCTTATGGCCTGCACTGTACATTAAAGTCCAAAAGTCTGGAATGGGAAAAGTTTTTTTCAGAAACATGCAGCAAAGAATGTGCAAGAGGAAGTCCTAAAGGGCAGGAAAAGTTTTAAATTAGTTCAATTTGCCTATCTATTTTGGAGACATATTCTTGGTTCATTAGTTTTCATAACAACACTTCTCTGCATATCCTGACTTTTTGACCATCTGTATGTGCAATCAGATGCTTTATTTCTACATCTTCCTCTCCCTCAGAGGATAGTGTTTATATCACTTAGTCTATGGTATTATAAGTCATTCCTGCGTAATGTCTCAGTTTTGAAGAACTTGTTGATGACGTTAAATGATGACTCGCTGTGTAGAGTTTTATATATTTCAATAATAATTAAATTTTATTTTATATGACGTTTTCTAATTGATTTCAATGGAATATGTTTAAATTGTGAACAGTTTTGAAAATAATTTCTATTTGTATCACAGTAAAACCTCATTAAATTGAAGTTTAAGGGATAAAAAATTCCCGACTTTGAGTTTCGGTTTAATTGGGTTTAATACCTGATTTTCTCAAATATTTGTGTGGCAGTAGATTTTTCATTATCGAGCCATTTCTCAAGAATCTGTTCACAGAATGATTTCAAAACTGTATACAGTTTGGGGTGCCTTTGAGTGCATTGTCATGGTGTTGTGGTCAGCATGGAGCTGTAGTGTTTTATGTTAATTGTCTCCATTCACACAGAATATAAGAAAAAAACTAAAGATCATGGACATATCAAAGAGTGGAGAGTACACGGAAAAGCAGGTTCGAGTTGAAAGTACAGTTTCAACTTAACAAAGCCATATTATGTATACCCAGGACCTGCAGACAACTCAAAGTTGCATTAACTTGAAGCTAACACAGTTCAGTTTAGTGAGGTTTTACTGTAATTACAGTAGAGCGTCGATAAGTGGAACGTCGGTAAGTGGAATGGCCGGAAAGTGGAACGATTTTCAGTCGGACTGTGTCGTGCTGAATTGAATGTTTTTGATACTAAATTTACTTCTAAAGTATAATTTTCATGTTTTTTATATTCTTTAATATATTTATTTTGTTTGTACAAAATGCAGAAATAATTTTTAACGATACGATAGCCTCGATGATTATTATAAAAATTTTCGTTAGGCTTAAAATCGACGAAAATTCAACACGAAGCGACACGCAACGGAGAAAAATTTGAACATCAGAACAGGTTAATGTATTTTTTCGTACAAAGTCGGAAACTGGAACAAATCATTAACTGGAAGGACACCAGTTCCCAATTGGTTCCACTTATCGACGCTCTACTGTACTATAAATTTAAAATATGTTTTATTATAAACATAAAATCAGATAGCATAAAAACATAATTTTGTAATTAATAAAAAATAAATATTATTATTAAATAAGATTAAAAACAACCTGCTTCGTTAGAAGAGTTTGGACAGAACTTAAATCTCGACCAAAATCTTCAGAATTAACACAGTTTTCTTTATCAGCTATAATAAAAAAAATCAATAAAATAAACTTAAAAAACTTACAAAAAATAGTAAATAAGAATAAATTATATCACAAATTATAAACTAATTTAAATAAATTTATCTCCAATCTAATATTTACTATGATAACTAACTAAAAGTAAGAAAAACATATTGTCTTATATTTATTTACTATTCTCTAACAACTAAATCCTATTTTCAGCATAAAAAATTTGTATAAATTATAGCTTATTATATAATATTAACAAAAATATAAAAATGAAGTAACCTATCCAACTTTCTACGACGTCTGCTTTCCACATAAATTGTAAATAAGCGGAATTATCCAACAGTTTCCCTTTACGGATGATGGCGCTTTCTTCGATATTATTCATTCTGTCTTGAAGCTGTTGCAACCTTTGAGATATTACTTTTGAATGATGATTTCCTGCAGCAATCAGTTGTTCCCCAGCAGAAGTGATACCTGCGCACCTTTCTTTATGAACGGCAAAATCGCTTTCAAATGCTATATGCTTCTTTAACAAACCCTGCAGAGTAGATAATTTTTAATAATTTTGCAATATAAACATGATCTTAAATTATTCATTTATTAAAACTATTTTAAAATTAAACTTTTAGAGCTTTACTATTTAATAATTTTAAAAATATTTATTTATATTTTTAACTTTAAATTTCATAGATTATTATGTGATGTTTTAAATGACAAATAATTTGATTAAATTTGTGTTTTAACCTTAGCTGTACTAAATAAATGGTAAAGAAGTGATGACTGTTGAGGCAGGATGAATGACTCACATCCAGATCCCAACTGCACACCTCCTCTCTGTTCGGCTACTGTCAGTGTGTCAGTAAATTGTCAACGTATCATTGTATCTTTAATAAATATCTATGTCTTCATCTTTATTATCACAATGAGTTGAGATAGGAAGCATGTTATGGTAACCTTTTAATCCCAAATGGCTGCAGTCATCTGTTAAACCCTGGTATTGCGTCAACTACTACAAATAGAACAAGTTTGTGGCTCTTTACAATTGTCTTTATTGCACTTCATTTATATGTAGGATACTGGCCAGACAAAGTAAGATGGGTCTCTTTATTAACCGTTTCATATAACCCTAAACTCTGAGGCAATAGTCTTGCCAATACATACAAACTATGAGGCAATGGTGTTGCCAAAACATAGCACTAAGCATCAGTCCAGATTAGCTTAGATAATTGGGGTTCCACTGTATATTTCTTACTATACCAGATGCTATTATTTAATTTAGTGCTATTACTTTCGATTTTTTATCAATAAATTAATTTTTTTAATTGATAAGTTTTTAGTTGCCCTGGATCTTCAAAACAAAAGAAGAAAAAGCCTATTAATTTTATTCTCAAATAGATCCTCGGTCTAAGAAATAATTATATCAGTATAAACAAGATGAGTTAACATAATCACCAAATCAGAGATATAAATTGGACCAACCTGTACTGCTGCCATAGTACTTCCATAATCTTCTATAGATAATAAATGTTGTTTTTCTGAAATCCAGGCATCTTCTTCCTCTACCTTAGCCAAAAATTGATGGTAGAGTAAAGATTCCTCTAATTTATTTCCACGGTCGGATGCAATCTAAAATTAAATTTTTGTGTAATATAATATATTATTTTCATAAAGAATATTCTATTAAATCTTAAAATCAAAACTTTACCTTTTTCAATTCTCTCCAAGAATTCCTGAGAGCTTCTAATCTTTGTTCTATTTCAGGTATTCCCAATTTTGATTCAGCCATCAGTTGTTGTCCTGTCTCTTGAACGGCCTGAATAATTGGTTCGTGGGATCCCAATTCTGTTTCGATACGTAAGTGTTTCTTGAGTAAATTTTGCACTCCCATCAATTCTCGACCGTAATCATCAGAACTCACTAATAATTTCTTCTCTCTACATTAAAATTAATCGTTTAATATATAATGGTATAAAATATATAAATAATAACCTCGCATACTTAATCCAGGTTTCCTCATCCGCGATATCGCGGAAAAATTGATGTAGAGTATTTGCGTCGTTCAAATGCGCTCTTCTGTAGGCAGCTAGAGTTTTAATTCTTTCGAAACGTTCATTTATATTATTGCATTTTTCTTGAATGGACGGAGCATCAAACTGACCGGAATCGACCAAACTTTGTGCTAAATTATTCATATCGCGAATGTGATCCTCGTGAGTAGTAATGTCGGCTTCGACCATCTGATGTTTTTTAATTAAATTCTGAACCGAAGTCAAATCCTTTCCGGCTTCTTCGGATTTCAATAGAGATTCGACCTAAAAAGTATTGTCATTTGAATAAAATTTGGAATTAAATTAATTTATCTGTTATCATTGAATTATATTATTTACCTCTCCCAGCCAAAAGTCAATATCTTTTACAGCAGCATTAAAAGATCTTTGTTTGTTTGCTTCCTTTAATTTTATACTCTTCTCGGTTGTTTTTGTGGTAAGATACACCCATTGTTCCGTTATACTTTTTAATCTCGCTTGTACGGCATCTTCTGAATCGGCACACTGCTTTTTATCGATTAGATTTTGTCCCGCCCCTAATACGGACTGTATTCTTTCGGCATTGGCAGCTAATTCGGCTTCGAAAGCTTGTTGTTTCTGATGTTTACTCTATAAAAAAGCAACCATTAAAGACTGATGTAATTTGTTATAATTAAAGTTACAAAACTGTTAAAATGAATAATTACTATTTAATTTTAATATCTTTTTTGTTATTTTTTATGAATTTTTTATGCCCTGTGGGCCTTTTACTGGATTTGGCCAGGCCCAGGACTTGCCTTCTCTAGAAAGTGCAAGTAATTCTTTGGGTCTCAAAAAAATTTGATAAATGTCTAACATATTTTCATTAAAAAATAACAGTGAAATAAAATAAAAAATAAACAAACTATCTTTGGTCTGTCTTGAGGCTAGAGAAACTCTCCTGTACTTTCTATCACTTGACTCGTCCCTTTTCCAGCAGGCTTACACTCGACGTGGGGCCTCATTAAGAGGATCCCACCATAATACTCTGATCAGATTGTTTATGTAAAATGACAACCCCACACAAACTGACAATGTATTGTTTTGTTACTCAACAGCTCTTCCAACAACTCATAAATGGCTATCCATATGTCAAATTTTAAATTTAATTTCTTTACATTTTACAGATTTATATTTTGAAGTAGAATAAGAGGGTGAAAGATCATGGTAATACTCTGGGAAATTTCATTGCATGTGGCTACATCCCTGAATATCATAGCAGAAGGATACATCAATCAAGAACAGTTTCATCATTAATGTTGCATATTATTAAGTTGTAAAGCTATCTCCAAAACTGGTCATTTAGCATTAATTGTCAGACTGGATTTGCCATTTTCTGATTTGTAAAATTTGTGATGAAACCATTCTTTAATGATGTATCCACGTGATGTAATACCGAAATGAATTGTTTATATTTTCTACCACCCCATTTCATGTGCAAAATTTGACTACTTTTGCACACTGGTTTTAAGATATGTCAATTATTTTGCAACAGAGTGTATTAGAAGTAACGTATCTAATCAAATTTTAAATAAACTATCATACCTGAATATTTGCTGGATCTTTATAAGATTCATCAATTGCCATCTGTAATTTATCTGCAATCCAATTTTCGATTTCATCAGCATCTCGGCTGAAATGCTGCAGAGTTTGCGATTCTCCGAGTTTTGAACGTTTCTCAATTAAACCTTGCTTTAAATGTTTCCATCTGATAAAATATATGAAAAATTTAGTAATTTTAGCTATCAAATATCAATTTATTAAAATCTTTATCATTATATATTTATTAGGGCTGCTGAATAAAATGTTTAGTTCTAAGATATTTAAAAATAGTAATCCTTTTTCTCAATTAGTCTGCAATTGAAACAAATAAGTTAATTTAAGTTGATAGCATTAAGTGAGGAGCATGTACTGTATTTTATCAAACTCAAAATTCAATATGTAAAATCATTTCTAATTTAACAGAATATCTGTGAGTAATGTTAGATGCAGAAGCACTTCCAGCTTATGGCATCACTAACTCTAATTTGTAATTTGTAATTCCTCATGCAACTGCTCACAAGTAATATTTACATTTGTTTACCCAACAGTAGAAGATTCCCTGTCAATAAAAATGGAAGTAATAATGTTGTGGAAATGATTGGTCAGGAAAAAAATATACAAAAATCCTGTGTACAAATACAGATTTGATATTCCAATGGTATTAGTATGTGGTGTAACATCATTATGCCACAGGTAGTTTCTAATCATTTTTTTATTTCCCACCTGACACTTTCTCAACTCTGTTCTTTGTTCTGTATTCTAGAAGTTTTCTTTTTTCCAGGTTTCAGAATAGATTATATAAGGGTGGAGATGGATTGATGACATCCTAGAGAGGAGTTGCTCTTTTACTATATATATATATATGAGTGCAGGTCCATTAAACTGGCACTTTTAGTTCTCATGTTGGTTATGGTGCACATCTTCCAGACTAAGACCTGTCAGACAAAATACAGGGAGAAGAGAAAACAGACTAAAAAGAAAAAATGGATCCACATAGAGACATGATGAGAGACCAAAGGAAAAGGAAACAGCAATATCAACTAGAGATGAAAAGTGTTTCATCTTTGTCTCCTACTATTAAGACTGATTGGATGTTCTAAACATCTATAGAGTATAGTTTAAAGAACCAAGCATATACAAGTATAAGGAAATGATCACCAATGAGTCCCTAATAAATTTTTAGAACATCGAACTCCATCGAGCTGGCCCACATTCACCTTTTTCTACCTTATTAGTCATATAAACTTATGTCTAGATATAAGAGTTTTGTGAAACTGTAAGTTTCGGACAAAGTGTGAGACTATAGTTAATATATTGTACTGGATACAATAGATTTGTATTGTATCAATGTGGAAAAAAGCAAATAAAAATAATTTTTTTATTGTTTACATAATCAGAGAAACCGCTTGCACTATCACAACAATCAGTTTCACAAGCACATTACATAAAGACATTATAATCTGTTCACAAAGTTCACTCAGCTTTCAAATAATGCAGAAATTCTAAACTATACTTTAGTATCATTTCTTATAATACCTAATTAAATTTAAGATTATAATTAAAACTTTTAATTGTAGAAAGGAATCTATAATTTTAATATTTACCTGTCCAGAACTTGTTGTTTTTTATCATTGATATCATCTGTGGAATAGTGATCAGAGCATATTAATTGATCAGCCATTGATACTAATGTAGCAATCTTTTCCTCCTATAATAGAATGTTTTAAAAATTAAAAATTTTCATTAGATGATAAATAATATTGAAATTAAAACTGATTTTAGTGTTTTATGTAAATGTAAGGAAGGAATTATAATTATTCATTACTTGCGCATTAATGGCTTTGTCAAAATCCTCGTGTTTTTTAATTAACGTTTCGACGTCTGTTTCATCCGAACTCAAAAATGCTTCTCTGTTGCCCATCCAGTTTTCGGCTTGTTCACAATCGCGGTAGAAAAACTGCAATTCTAAACACTGATCGAGTTTGACTCTACGAGCAATCCAAGCCCTAAAACATTTTTTTGAAAATAAGAAAGTAAACAGTAATAAATAAATAGTAACATAGCCAAAAAATGAATAATAATAATGATAAATATTTTAAAAATTTTGCATTTATCTAACAAAATTATTATTATTTTACTTCTCTAATTCTTGTCTACTCTCGTTCATTTTTTCAAGCTTTTCCTGTACTTCTATACTTGCGTAATGACCACTCTGTAATAAATGCTGTCCAAACATTTCAAATGCTTGGAATGTTCCAGATCTTGCATCAACATCTGCACGATTTTCCTGTAAGAGATTTTATACTTATCTTAATATTTATTATTATAAATCGTATGTATAAAAACATACATTCTGATATACGTACTTGGGGAATGCCGTAGTGTGCATCAATTTCTGAACGGTAGGTCTGAAATAAAATGTATTTGATATCAATATCTATTAATCTTCAATGTGATTTATTTAAAAAGTTTAGATCTTAATTTAAGCCACTATAAAGGCTACAAATAAAAGTTTTGACTCCTTGACTTTATTAGTAGTAGTGTATTATTTTACAATATAAAATGGAGTCAATAGAATCTTCATAATCAACTACTTCAAGCAATTGTAACAATTGCAGTCTTCAGAACTGACTGTAAGTTAGGCAGGCTGAAAGATGGATCATGTGTATATGTCGTGGCTATCTGCCAGCTTGCCCGAATTGAGATGTAACATTGTTGCGACTGCTGAAATCATCATACCAGACATGCTGATCAATGTGTGATGGGAATGTGGCTATCTGCTGTAGGTGTGTTGCGTTATGAAGGGTAACCACATCAAGCCGTTATGATGTCCGAAGTAAAAACGTTCTGAGTAGCTCTTTACGTATGGTTTGAGCTCTTGTATAAAATAGCTTAATTGAAACTTTTTATTATCAAACATGAATTGTATCACAATACTAAAGTACCTGATGTCTTTCTAATAATGCTTCTGCTCCTGTTACATCATTAGCAAGTTCTTCTGATGATACCAAAGCTTTCATATTTATTATCCACGTTGTTAAATCTCTGAAAGAAGAATTAAAATTGAAACTTACTGGTTACAAATAAAATAATACATACCTTTTATAACTGTTATAATTGTTTAATCGTTGAATTTACTATAACAACTTTTTAAAAAACTTTTAAATAAATTTTAATTACACTTTTATAAATCCTTCATTTATACTTATTTATTATATTATATATTATTTTTAGTATTTTTTTAACTTAATTTTATTACTAAATTACTTTTGTAGTGCATGAATGCCCCTGTAAATCTTGTTTCCCTGTCAATACTAACTGTTATACAGGAAACTATATTTCATGTATTTTGTATTTTACTACCAAACAAGCATTAACATAATTTAATTTAAACAAATAATACAAAATCATAAACGACTATCGATTTCAGATTATAAGAAATTCTTATTAGGTTTGATATTGGGTTCTCGACTATGAAACATCTATTTTTCTTGGTGCACCTTACTTTGAATGCATATAATGGAAGCGGGGACAGGGGTGTCACATTTTTTATACCCTGGTTGCATAGTTATTTCATTTTATGATTCAGTCTACTATGAGTTTTTACAAAATACACATCAACCACTTGATGCTTTGAGAGTTCCGTAGAGGTTGGATGCAGCTCGGAATACGAGGAGCATCAATGACGTTTACAAATGGACCGAGTAGATAGAAGTGTTGTAGATGGTTTGTAAAATTTCAATCTGGGATGTCGGCCTCAGAAAATCACCCAGACGGAGCTACCCGAATGTAGGCGAATGAAGAGGCCTTGCAAATTCTTGCAGAATCCAACCCGAGGCAAATATTAACAGAATGTTATTAGATAGAAATGTTGCAACCATTTAACTTAATTTAATTATTCCATACGTGATCACATTTTCATAATTTGCATTCTCAATATTCCTTTCTAAACCATACACTCGTTCTCTGACTCCACTTTTACGTACAAAGCATAACATTGTAATTTACATATTTCTTAATTGTTACATTATTTTACATTTCCTAATTATTGCCATAAATAATTATATCTATTTCCAATTTAATAAAATATACGAAACGTTAAAACTGGAACTTAAACTCATAATTTTTACTGGCAAACATTTTATAAAAGTATAAATATGTTTGAAATCTTAATTTGTAAACTTAATCGTTATAAATATCATAAGTTTTCTCAATTTCCTGTGAATCGCAAATGAGTTATGAATGAATCATTATTATATTAATACAGTACAGTTTTTTATCAAATATTTTTTAAAATATAAACGTTTACCTAAAGTCTGATAAGAATTTTTGCAAATCATAAGAATCCATTAATTTTTCTTTTCTAGCTGTGGCTTTAGCAATCAATTGGGACCATTCTTCATTTATTTCCTTTTGTTTACCGTAAATTGTATCGGCCGAATCGGGATGAGTTTGCATTAATCGACTAGCGGTTTCGTCCAATTGCCGTATCTAAAATCAAAGAATAAGGTATCGGAATAATATCAATAATTTATAAAATTAAATTATGAGAAAAAATACTATTTCGTACCCTGTCGGCTAAAGCCGCAAGATCCCTTTCCAAACCTTCGTGTTTTCTTTGTAACGTTTTCACGCTTTGCAAATCATGACCGCAATCATTATTATTCAAAGCTTCGTCTTTTTCGTGTATCCAATCTTTTGTCTCGTCAACGTCTCTGTGAAAACGCTGAACCTCATGAGCTGTGCTAAGCTGCATTGCTCTTTCTGAAGTTACATCATTAAGATTCTGCCATCTTGTGTTCAGATCCTGTACATATGTAATATCAGTTAATAATACTTGTTATTAAATATAAATAATATTAATTTTCCAATTTTCTTACTTCTACTTGTGCCTGAATCTTAACTGCTGCTTCGGGTTGTCCCAAACTACACAGCTGTGTTGCAATTTCGTTCATTTCGGCAAGTCTAACTTCGTTTGCCTTTAATTCAGAACTGAAATCGTCAAACTT
The DNA here is from genome assembly GCF_030686945.1 of Centruroides vittatus. Lineage (NCBI taxonomy): Eukaryota > Metazoa > Arthropoda > Arachnida > Scorpiones > Buthidae > Centruroides > Centruroides vittatus. Next base: position 432,036 of record NW_027122506.1, on the reverse strand, counting down.
TTTCTGTAGTACTTCAACTTGTTCGAGATCTTCTCCGACATCTTTGATCTGAGCAACTTGTTCCTGAAATTTTAAAGAAATTAGTCGTAAAAAAATATAATAATTTTAAGACATATTAATAAAGACTCCGAGTTTCTTCAAACACCTAACTTTATCCTTCAACCACTGAGCTAATTCCGCAGCTTCTCGAACTAATTGATATCCTTTAGCTCCGTCTTCCAATTTTTTCTTTCTTTCCTTTCCTTTCTCCATTAGATTGTTGTATTGTGTGGCAATTTGAGCTTGTCGTGCTGAAATACTATTAGAATCTGTAAGACTCTGTTGACTTTCGGATACGCCCGCTTCGAGTTTCTTGACGTAAGCCGAAGGCACAAAACCTTGCCTGTCGTTTATTTCTACTTTCCACCAATCCTTAATAACAGAAAATTTTAAAATTATTCTACAGTTATTTATTATTATTTATCATACTTTTTAAAAATAGAAAAACAATAACAAAAAATAAGCTCTTATAATTAATTAGATTCAATAAATAAAACTTACTTTGTGATTACTGTTTAAAAGCGTAAGAACGTCATCTTTTTTCATTGATACTTCTCTGGGTCTTTTCTCTATGTAGTCATATAGAGCAATAACAAATTCTTTACCCGAGTCATCAACTGTTGGGGTGATTTGTTGCTAGAATAAACAGTACATTGTCTATAATTACTAGGTTTTAAAAAAATCAAAACATGTTCATTATACATTTAAAATATAACAAAGATATAGAACAGTACGGCAAAACCTCAGATTTTAAATGCCTCACTTTTCCAAAACAAATGTTCTATAATAAATGTAATGGAGTTTTGGTTCCTTCTTTTGAGACATTTGTAGAAAGATTGAAACTGAGGATGACTTGATAGAAGCTTAAAACGTTTTTTCAATAAAGTAAAGAATTTTGGTCTCAAATAAGCAGTTTCAAGTGTTTAACAAGTAAAAATAGCACCAACTTTTACTTGTAAGAAATAAATTTTAAACACAAAGTCACAAACGAAAACCTTTTAACAGTGTTGTATTGGACAGAGAACCAACTAACGTTTTCGGCCTTCACCAAGGCCTTCTTCGGGTTGAGAACTAAATGTCATCCCCCTCCAGACCGCCAGAACGATGATGCCTGGGATATAAATATAGTACGTGTCGCATTTCACCCCTCTGCCTGTCTTCGTTTGAATTCCTCAAAAAACCTGAAACCTGAAAAAGGCCTTGGTGGAGGCCAAAAATGTTAGTTGGTTCTCTGTCCAATATAACGCTGTTAAAAGGTTGTGGCCGTCAGCCATATTGTTTTCTTGTTTATTTTTTTGTTTAGTTCATAAGTTGTAAATACATATATATATATATATATATTCTATCTTCCTTCTTTCATTTCTATTCTCTTATTTCTGTTCCTTTCTTCTTTGTCTCAACGATCTAACCGTTATTGCTGGAGGGCAGGATTACCCCTTCTAAGAACTAAGGGAGAACAAAAGAAGGCGAAGAAGCCCTGAAGGCCAAGTGGTGGGACAAGGGACACTTTTTGGCTAGACCTCGAGAGGAATGGAGATGAAAAGCAGCGTTCGAGACTCGAAAGAGAGAGAAAGAAAGGAGGCTGCAGGACCGTCGAGGCCACAGAAAAATAGGCACGAGGGCCAGAGAGAGCCGAGAGAATAGGAGAACAGCGAGGACGAACAGCCGAATAAGGAGGAGGAAAGGCCACCATTGTGGAAGGGTACTTCCCCGAGTGTATCAATCGATTGTGAACCCGGGTACTTTCTGTCTATTTCTATATACTTTCTATCTTTCCTAAGTCTATCCGTTTCCCTATTACATTAGTTTTAAGGTAGTTATAAGTTTAGTTTTTAAGTCGGTTGTAAAGATCTTATGTTACGCGCATGTGTATTATCGCTTGTACACGAATAAGTGGCAACCCCTTCCCCAGTGAGGATACTCGAGTTGGGATCAATTGTAAATAATAAAGAAAAGAACCGTGTTCCGAGAGAAATAAAGGAATATTTAATTGTATATATAAGTTTTTATGTTCCTATTTATAACGTTTGTTCGCGTACGTACAAATCTCTCGATATGAACAACCACAAGGTTTTCCTTTGTGACTTTGTGTCATTCACTACAGTGTTAATAGTAGAAGACGTTTATTGTGTAATAAATTTTAAGTTTTTACTTTGCTTTAACCTTTCTTAATAAAATTTTATTTTAAACTTTATATACTTACCCTACAGGACTTCGCTTGAGAATCTAATGCCACTACTGTATTACTGAAAGCTTCTAAATCAGCCATAAGAGCTTCATGTTTCTTCAATAAACTCTACATAAATAGTAACAATCCTTTGACATTATTTAAATGTTTATTAGAAGAAAATATTATATTATATTTGAAAATCATTTACTTCAGTTGAATCTTCATCTTTACCAAATTCTTGACTAGTTACTAATGGTTCCTTTTCTTTCATCCAAGATTCTGCTTCATTTGCATCTACAAAATACTGATGTGCTTGAAGTGAATCTTCTAAATCTTGCTTTCTTTGAAGAGCTTTGTCCTAAAAGTAACATATTTTGTTAGATATAACTTTGTTTTACAGTTTTTATAATTTGAAAACTTACTTTAAATTGATTCCATGTTTCAATGAATTTCTGAACTTTCTTTTCAATTTCTTCAGAAGCAAAATGACCTATTCGATAATATTTCTTCTGTAGTATCCGTATATATTAATTTAAAACTGACTTTATAGAATAATTTATAATATATTACAGTGTTAAATCATAATAAACTGTCGTATAAAAATACAACCAAATAAACACCATAAAAACATTTTATCAGCAACAAAATAAACAGTTTGTTTAATTAATGCAAACATCTTCAGTTTTTTCAATGATTATCCTTGGGCAATTCAATACAACAGAATCAAATTTAATTAAAATTGATATAAAGAAAGCACAAAATTTTCATAATTTGTCCATTTTTATGCCACAGGAACAACAATTTTATCTGGCACGGCCGGCCTTTTATTGTAAACTCTCCGCTAAGTTTATAAAGTCCACTGGCAAGCAGTTATAACTTTAAAAATTTTAATTTAAGGGGACTAAAAATGGATAAATTACGAAACATATTGTGCATTTTATTGATTTTAACTTTTAATTAAGTAAAAAAGAAAAATATTTTTTACAGAATACAGTGTATAAAATGACAAAATTGTAAAATTTTTTCTTCATTTTATCATTTTATACATTTTACTCCATTATAATTGGTGTTTGGTTGCCTGAGGATCATCATTTAAAATGATTGAACACATTCAAATTAATTAAACAGTTTATTTCCTTCCTACTGAAAGGCTTTCATAATGTTTATTTTGTTATATTACATCATGTTTTAATGTTCTTTATACTCATAAAAATGCAATTTTAAATGCATTTTTATGAGTATATAGTATACAGTATACAGTATAAAACACAATAAAGCAAACAATACAACATGAGGCAACATAAAATTTAAAATACAATAAATCAATGCAGCATTTAACAAAGATAAAAATTTAATAAATATTTTATTTTAAATTTGGTATTCTTTATTACACATATATTTTAATATTTACCTTCCGAAATCATTTCTTTACCAGTCTGACATACCGTACGAACACGATTTTCGTGATTAATTATTTCGGCTAATACCGCTTGATGTTTTTTGATTAAATTCTGCACTCCAAATAAATCTCTTCCTATAATTAAATAATGATTTTATTAATTATTAAATTAAAAAATGAATTAAAAATTTTTCATTCCTACCTCTATTTGTTGAAGCAGCAACTGGCTCTTTTTCCAATATCCACGCTTCTTCGTCTTCCATATCTTGATATAATTGACGCAATTTTAAAGCGCCATTTAGTTTCTTTCTTCGATTTGCAATTGGTTGTTTTAAAGCGCTGTATCGCTCGACTAATTTATCGCATTTGTTTTTAATTGCTTCCGAATCAAAATGGCCTTGCATCAAAAACTGGTTTGCTTGAATTTCGATTCCTTCGATCCGATCCTACAATTTCAGATTTCGTTATTTGATTGATCTGATTTCTTTACAACATAAAATTATTTAAAACTATAAAAAAAAGAGGCCCTCTTAATGCCCAGTGGGCATTAAGAGGGCCTCTTTTTAGCAAGTCCATTACAGGTTTGGCCAGGCCCACAATGGAACAGCCTATGGATGCAGACTACTCCCAAATTTAATCCTGTTCTCCAGAGCAGTAGTGCCAACTTAACCATTCAGTCATCCAGCCAAGTCAAACATTATCTACATGGACTTTCTCAAGTGCTTTTAGTGGCATAAGAATTTGTTCTTATAAGTTTACTTACTAGTCATTGAATAAACTACTAGTTAGAAAATATTTCTGGTACATTTTTGGGTCATTTCTTCAATGTCAGGAGTCTACGAAATACTGTATATATAATTAAAGGGGAGGGATTTTGCCAAAAGTACGTCACTGTATACAAAAGGGAGTCAGAACAAACTCAAAAACGACACGTGTAATTAATAAATACTCCCTTATTGTTAGTATAACTTTCCAATATTATAAAACTGACAACGAGATATAATTCCGCCACTTTTAATTATATTCTAAACAATTAATTAAAACTAAACTAATTAAACTATAATAATTACTTAATGTGACTCGCAGCCTTATTTCATATTTTAAGGCAAGAATAAAAATTTTTACGTGTCAAATTAATGATAGAATTTTTCGATTTCACAGTTAAAAAACTGTAAAATAAAGTAATAAAAACATTAAATATTTTTATGCAAGTAATAAAATCAAATTTTATAAAGAATACAGTTGATTCGAACCAGTGGCATAGCGAGGGGGTCGCAAGGGAGCGTATCATACACCGGGCGCCAGTTGCAGAGGGAGAGCCCAAATGATCTCCAAAACAAACTATTTGTGTTTCTGGAGGGGGGGGGACGCCAATAAAGTGTCGTGCCCCGGGCGCCAGTTACATTCGCTATGCCACTAATTCGAACAAGATTATCCATAAGGTTCCCTGAGATTTACAATTTATCTCTAAAAAAAATATATTTACCTGATGAGAAGTGACATCAATTTCTAACAAAGAATGTTTCTTGAGTAATTTTTGAACACTTGTCAAGTCCTTTAAAATAAATCAATTTTAACAAATAAATAAAAGATTAAATAACTTTTAAGTAATGTGTACTTAAGAAAAATATATGATTCAATTTCATTTAAAAATTAATATAATTTGTATTTCTACAAATTATAAAAATAGAAAAAACATTAAAATTTTTGTATTTATGTCTGTTATAAAAAATTTTCTCAACTGTTTAAAAAATTATATATTGATTAAATGTATACAGAGTTTGTATTTTATACGTTGTGTACAAATAAGTAAAATGTGGAGCATGTAGATTCGCATATTCGGGGCCATGACTAACGCAGTCAGGCGTCAAAAAATGGAAATTAAAGTAAATGTTTAAAACCTTGGACAGTAGTGTTTAATTTCTTAAAATATATAAAAACATGGCAAATATCTTCACTTTCTATTGGACTGTCACTGGTGTAAACAATAGAAAGAAAGTGAAGATATTTCGCAATGTTTTTATATTTAAAAAAAAAATGGAATATTAACCCCCTTCATTGTTGATGTTCTTGCAGTCTTGCATTGTTGATTTTCCAACATTCATCCAGAATTCATAATTTTTTGATTTTCTACTGGTGATTAATATACTTTCTGTTTAAATATAGTGATTCTGTAAATTATATTTTAAATATTTATAAGTATTCCTACATTCCTTATGAAATACTAGCTTAAACTTAAGACACCTAAACTTGAATTACAGTGTATTTGAAGTTTATAATATTAAAATGTTAATTTATATGTATATTTGAAAATCCAGATTCTATCCAGCACCGATCACTCTAAGGATTTTCAATACCTCAACACTGGTTATTTTTTTTTAAATTTTTAAACAAATTTATAGTTACCTTTCCAATATCGTCAGAACTAAGCTGTTTTTCGATATCGGACAACCAAATTTCTACATCTTCGACACTTCGATTGAATTGCTGCTGAGCGGCTGCTTCGGCAAGCTTGTCGCGCTTCCTTTTAGTAACTTCGACCAACGTTTGCCATAACTGAACAATTTCTGTTAGTCGTTGGCTAAAAGAATTTATAGGAAACAAACATTAAATTTTTCTAATTTCCAAACAAACAAATATATATAATCAAAATACAAAGAATATACATTTATGTCAATAAAATGTTCGTATGATTATATTGAAAACATTTGAAAGATAGTTATGCTTTACAGAAACGTGTTGCTATCGTATTTAATATAATCATTGGGGAATTGAGTTGGCTTGTGCACATCTCAAGGCAAATTACATCAGCTACCATTCAACAAGTCTGACATGGAATAATAATACGAACATTATCCTGTAATATAATATTCTTTCTCATTGCATCCTCATAAAATCTGACGTGCTGATCTAGATCTATGTACATGTCGAAACATCACCAAACAATTGTTTAAATAATTGGGCTATAATCAGGTTATAGCCTGATTATTTAGGCAATCGTTTGGTAATGTTTCTATATACATATCAGGCTTTGCAATGTTTGTTATACTCATATATATACCTTGCCGGGTAAAACGTTAACTGACTGAGTGCCGTTGTGGAGTTGTACTTAGGCCATGTACTTAGTTGTCATCCCCATCCGGCACCATGATTAACCACATACGGTTATATCTAAATTTAAATACATCTGGAAGTGAAGGCTTGCTCATGGTCCAAGTGGCACAAGTGGCAAGCATACTGCATAGAAAGCAAGTTGCGGGTTCAAGATCCCCGGGTCAGTTCTTTTCTTTCAGATGGCTCTAAATTATTTAATAAATTATTAAAAAATTATAATTATTAATTTAGTTAAAAGATGGCACCTAACGTCTACCTCTAGCAGCAAATTACTTAATATTAATTATTAAATTAGCAGTGTTGTAGCCTGATGATTGTTTGGTGATGCAATTAGAATTTATGACAGCAGAGCAAGACACTAGGTTTCGAATACACAAAGCGGATTGTTTGCTGTGATTGAGTTCAGAAGAATTACATCTAAAAAAACATTCAATCATCAAGCACAAATTCCTGAGACTAAGAAATTTTGCAATCGGATATTTTCAATTCGAATACTTCCATCTTTAGCTGAACCACTTTAGATTATATAAATCAATTGAAGACACAGTCTGTCCAAAAAATCTTTGGTAACCACCAGTTATTAACTTCACGTGTTCCAGAATATAAACCTTCGATGACCGGACCTTCCTTTTTAGGCTACTTTACTTTTTAAAGGAATGCTTCTAAACTTGGCAGCCAAGTAGCCTAAAAATGAAGGTTCGGTCATCAAAGGTTTGTATTCTGGAACACGCGAAGTAATTAAATGGTGGTTAACAAAGATTATTTTGGACAGACTGAGCCTTCAATTGATTTACAAAAAATGACCATCCAACGAAATTATACGATTAAGCACTTTAGATTAATCGGATTAAGCCTCGTAATAAAATTTTTTACTCTTCTAAAAGTGATTTTACTCTAAAAATGAATGTAACTGTGTGACAAATATCTGGTTTAGTTTAAAGATAGAAAAGAAAACATACTAAAACCTGTTCAAAACGAAACAAGCCTAAAAGAAGCAGTGCAAATTTTTCTATTTTTGCCATATTTTAAATATTGAATTTTGTTAAAAATTTTAAACTAAAACTTTACTTTCTTACGTACAATAGATATATTGTAAAACAACTTTTTATTACCCGATTCTTTCTGAAGCAAAATGATGTGTTTCTGTAAGTTCTTGTCCTGTACTAATTATTTCATCAACCCTGTTTTTATTCGCATTAAGTTCTTGTTCGAAATTTTGATGCTTTTGGAGTTTACCACTGATGTTACTCGTATCCTAATTGAAAATCACAACATCAGAAATCAATGCATTATTAATAATATATGATGTAATTTAATTTAATTACTCACTGTTGTAAAACTTTCATCTGTAGCCAATTTTAATTTTTCGTTAATCCATCCTTTTGTTTCGTCGCAGTCACGCTCGAAGTGTTGAAATCGATACGAATCCTCTAACATTGCTCTTCGAAAAGCTGATTTGTCTAACAAATTACCTCGCCGTTCTAAAAGCTTGAAAAGATAGTAGGGTTAATGTAACCCTTGGTGCCAAGATGGCGGCTTTTCTCTGATTCCAGCAAGGAAACAGTAGGACGCACATTCTAACCTAACCTAACCTATTCTAATAAATTACCACAATTATTAGAATAGGTTACCAGCAACCAAATTATTAGAATAGGTTAGGTTAGGTTAGAATGTGCGTCCCACTGTTTCCTTGCAGAAATCAGAGACGAGCTGCCATCTTGGCACCAAGGTTACATTAACTGATAGTAGCAATAACTAATGTATTAGATTTTAAATGTATAACAAATTACATTATCTAGTTAAACAAAATTCAAATTTTTCATTCTGCAAATATTTAAATGCATTACCATTTCTCTTCTGTGTGCTACATCATCAGCAGCATAATGCTGTCCTTCAATCAATTTAGTAGCAAATTCATCCAATGCCTATTAAATAAAAAGTAATATTTTAAAATAGAAGAAAAGAAATTGTAATAAATGAATGTGACACAAAAGTAAACAAAGTGAGTCCCAAATGCGACTCCGACGCACGTTAAGCAATAGATCGGTGTCGGGCCAAAGAGTTTGAACTTTGACACTGACACTCATATACAAATGATCAAAGTTAAACTAAGTAGGGAAACAGGGAGGTTTCACGAAAGAAAAACATCGCGTTCAGCAGTTGTTGCGTTCGTAAAATAAACGATTACTTGTTAACGTATATAATTAACTTTATTATAATAGAAACGTAACTGTGTGATAATACAATACAATACGTAATGTTGTGCCTCCAGGTCTAAGTTCTACTACAGATAACGCACGACTGACTGAAGACAAAGGAACACGACAAAGGTCAGGAGGTGCGGGGTCGCCTAACTAGATCAAGGGGCAATTCGGTGTGGGTTATCCCCTAGAGGTTTACATACATAACAACAGTTAACATTCCAAAATGTCAGAATAGAGAATATAATGATCAAAAATACAAGCACAGGTTTCGAAATTCTGTCAACATTTCCAGATCAAAGTCGAGGGATGATGTTGAGTTGAACACCTAAGATCAACCTTTCTCGTGACCTGATCCGATTTTATTTTCACCTAGAAGCAAGGAAGGAGACCAATCAGGAAACAACAAGAGGAAATCAAAACCAATCGGAAAAGAAAATTTGGGGATAAAATCCCTTAAATAACCCATATTTCAAGGATAAAGCATGGATTTCTGTCATTTTGTATGATCCAAAGTGACCCGTGTCACTCTCCTTGTTTTATGTGCCATTATCCTTCATCTGCTGAACTTGTTTAAGACACAGCTCCAGGGCCATTGACATCTACAAATCATTTCCGAGACAAGTGGGATTCACCACAAACTTTGATAAAGTGATACCTGAATTCAGAAAGTGTAAGCCTGTGATAACCGACAGTGAATGAAAAGTTATTAGTTTCGTTTTTCGCGAACAAAACAAGGATTAACAAACACTTTCTTGTAAATTTACAAACTATTCTTTAATTCGCTATATTATCAGGTTCTTTGTACATTGGATCCCATGTAGGCAGTGAGAATACAAAATTCGGTATACATAAAACAACTCAATGATTATTTTTATAGTGCCCTATACTAAATCTACTTACAAACTATAAGAAGGAAAGAAAGGGAGAATATAAGGATAGAATAAGAGAAAAGTGGAAATAGCCGGGTTTTACTCTGGATGCCCCGTGATACTGGGCAGGGCTACTGTTCACTCTGATCATCTACTCCTATCATCAATGCTTTACTCGACTCTTTCTTTTTTACTTTTAATAGATCTCTCCAGTTTATTTCATCGATAATCCACTTTCCTCAATATCGTCAGTGTCGAATCCATCTGATAAAATTGACAGTCCAGCAGAAAGTTCTTGGCCTCCTTTAATGGACCGGATGACTTCTTCGCCTCGACCTCCCTCGTCGAGTTTCACTTCCTAACTTCCATTGTTCCGACTCAGAGCCCGTTCTCCTCGACCTTCCTCGTCGAGAGCTGAGATCCCTCCTTTGACTTCTCTCTTTTTTTATTACTTTGTTTTTTACAACGTTGTTTTTCGTGTTGGAGGCATCACTCCCCACCAGATAGTAAAGCAATTAAGAAGGAAGTCTTTTTCTTGGTCAACAGGAAAGGGAGAGAAACAAAAAAAACTTAAGCCTAACTTAAATTTATATAATTATTAATTGCAAAATACAGTAATATGGCCAATGGCCACAAGCCCATCTTATATAAAATAAATGGATTTCGTTTGTAAAGGTACCTGAGTCAGTGTGTGTCCACCACTATCCACAGTTTTAAACCCCTCGTACATCCTGATGCAAATTTAACTAGCTCCCCCTTTTCAGGTCAACATACCTCAAACAACTGATGCACCAGTGAATGATTTAACAAGCTTTAACTGGAATGCCTGACAAGGTGACAAAAACAAACTACATTGAAATTTGCAGATTTATTTAGTCAAAAAACTCTGGGTTAATACAGATGAATAGTAAAAAATGGTGTTAATCATGTAATGACAGAGGCAGCCATAATGCTTTAACAGAACTCACCATATCTGTAGCCTGATTAGTACAATGTGCATCAGTTGCTGCACGTTGTATTCACTGATTGTTGCTGCACGCTGATATTCACCAACAAACTTGTTGGTGAATATCAGCGTGCATTTTAGTAAATAATGATTCACTGATGTGCTGTTTTTAATGCATACTGGAATGTACCCAATACCCAATAAAAGAGTTGTTAGGAAACTACCAATAAAACTCTTTTTAATCGTAAATCATAACTCTTCTGGGACTGCATAATATAACTAAACACCTACTCAAAAACCTTTGTTTCATTTGTATTCGTACTACGTTTTAATCTTACATTGTTCTTTTCTTGAGAAAGGTCTTTGAACAAGACCGAAAACATTCGAAATGTTAAAATTTGGCTGCACTATTTAAAGGTTTTTGAGTAGGTGTTTAGTAAATCATAACTTTAAAATAATTTTAAGAAAACAGTTTTACAGAAATCTTTTAAAACAGTGAAATTTTTTATACGATTGAAGATTTACCTTAATTTTTTCTTCCTGAGCAGCTAGTGATTTCTCAAAATCTTCATGCTTCTTAATAAGAGCTTCGACCGAATCTAAAGAGTCGCCCAGATCGTCGTTTGCAAGAAATGCCTGGAATATAAATTTCTATGAAAATTATATTATTCAAACATTTCAGTATTTGCATCATCTGCTTAATGATCATTCTTGAGTTTTGAAGAATTGAGTTTTTTCAATAAAATTTAAAATGCTTTATAAAATTTGATATATATATATATATAAATGAATTAATGTAGTAGTATATCCCTACAAGACCTATGCTGATTTATTTATTGTTCAGACTGGTCGAAGGGTTTAAAGGAAAGATAGACAAATACACTAAATTTTTCAGAGTTACTCTGTAGGCACTTGCAGATAATATAAGCTACCATAAAACCATATAAGCTTTATCAGTTTATCTCTATCTTTAAATTTGTGCCTGACCTCCTTTGGTTCCCATACTTCCACCTAACATATTAATTAATGTAATTCCCAATTTTTTTGCATTTAAATCAGAAACCGCACACCGGGTTCTTTGCATTTCTCGATATTTCGAGGTCCCGAGTCCAAAAATGTAAAAATCTTGCGGGTCATTTTTTACAGATCACAGTACTTTCTCTCTGTTATATATAACAGAGCCGGGAAAGTAATAAAGCAAAATGGTAATATCATCTTTAGTTTTGATTTTTTTAATTACCGGGTATTATTTTGAATTAAATTTAATAATTATTATATAAGAATTAAATAAAATTATTAAATTTACTTCAAAACTTGTTGTAATTATTAATAAATATTAGTATATGATAGCAATCTATCTATCTTCCTTTAAAAAAAATTATTTTATATTAATTATTAATAGTTAGCCGAACTATAGTCCAAATCTGGAAATTATTATGATTATTATTGAATATTTGGCCACGGCTGTTTATGTAATTGTTAACAGAAATAAAACAAGAAAAGCAATATTTAATGTTTGAAATGGCAACTTCTAAGCTGCACGCCTGTAATTACTTTCCTTTCAATGACTGCCCTGAAGACATCTAGTATACGCTACTGTTAAATAAAGATTTTATTTTTGTTCTCGCAATTTTCTGCAGGGTATACACACCGTCACTGCAGACTTTATTGTATTTGGCTAATTATTTTTATTACTTTTTCTACTTTTGAACATTTCTGATCACTCATTTTGCTGCTTGAGGTAAAATCACACTTATAAACTTTTATTCTACTATGAACTTACTTCTTGTTTTGCCATCCATGTGTCGGCTTGATCCGTATCTCGATAAAAAAGTTGTAAATCCATGCATTGTTCGTAAAGAATACGTCTCTCTTCCCAAAGCATCATGAGCGACTGCTTTTCACTTGCAAGTAGAACCAACTGAAATTTATACAGGAAAAATTTGTTCTTACTTAATAATGATATTTGATTCCAATAAAATTACTTTGTAATCAAATAAAAATTTAAAAATTTCTTCTACGTCATTTTTTACTATTGTTTTTAACTATTCTTAATAAATACTTTTTGAATATAAAGATCAGCAATATCAATTAAAAGAAACAACGGAATTGTTGAAATTGTATTGCAACGAAAGACAAACAAAAAATCGATGATAAATATAAAAAATTATTTGACTGAAATTCACATTACATTAATAATACTCAAATGTTTTCAATCCACACATCCAATTTCAGAGGAACACACAGAAAAATTAACTAAGCTTACTTGTATATTAATTGTAATATCATCACAATGCAGGACTGCAATTTTTAATCACATTTTAATTTTAAAAATCATGTGACTTCTGGTGCAGACTGGAAGTTTTGGACCTCCAGTCCCTAAGCTTTTGAGACCAGATATAGAAGGCATGGGCAAATGAGGCTCTTTTTGAGTTACGTGCGGCTCTTGCCGAAAGTGCCATCCTTCCCAGCCTTACCATACCACCCGCCATGACAGTACAGAACTGCGGCTCCCATGCATTTTGCAAAACGTACATTTCGGCTCCCACTGAACTCTTGCTTGCCCACCTCTGAGATATAGAAAGCTTAGATACTCCATTCTTGAGATCAAGGAAGGACAGACAGCAGTAGGAATCTCTACAGCTGTCTGTATCTAATAAACTGGTTCATTGTAAGTAATTTTATATACTTAAATACAAAATCTTTTATGTATTTAATTATGTTCCGCAAAAAAATGGATTTGCAATGCCTGAAAATATTTGGATATATTAAAATAAAATGAATGTCAATAAAGCAGTTTCATAGATTTATTATTAAAAAGTTTATTATTACTGTTTATTTATTTGTTATCTTATCTCAAGGATTATTCATCTGTTTTTTTACTAGTAATCTCAAGTCTAAAGATTTAGCTGATGTAATTAAAATAGATAAATAATTTCGCACTTCTTTATCCCAATTTAGAAATATTAAAATAATAGCAAGACGAATTTACACTTCTATTTATTTCTTTTACTTGCATTATACAATATAAAAGGCATCTTTTCTTGTTCTGTATTATCTCTGTCTTTATAAAGTTATAATATTTCTATTGGTATATTTATTAATCTCTGCCTTTATACTGTATGTTAGCATATTTATTCTTTATAATTCCTTTTATTCTGTCTTTAGTTCATAAATCATTTTCAAAAAATTTTGTGTTGTGATTTACACTGGACATGAAAGGCACGAAACATAAAGCGAAGAGAGTTATTGAAGAAACATGAGTGTATATATAACTTCATGAAGCAAGTTAAAAATTTTCATATTTGCCAATGGGAGTAAGCAACAGCTAGTACACATTGGTTAGTGCAAGCCGATGAAGCAACATTTTTGTCTGAATTAAAGTTCTTGACTCACAGCAGAAAACAAATGATGGACAAAACAAGCTGGAATGAAAACAACATTTCTAAAATATTAATATCCAAACAGAAACATCTGAGATGTAAAAAATTGCACCCAGTCAGTAGTGTAGCGAACATAACTGGCGCCCAGTGCACGACACTTTATTGGCACCCCTTCCCTCCTCCAGAAACACATATAGTTTGTCTTGCAGACCATTTGCAGGTGCCACTTGCAGAGGGGCGCCCCTCTGCAAGTGGCACCTGGTGCATGATACATCCCCTTGCACCCCCCTCACTATGCCACTGCACCCAGTGAAACACTATGACAATTTAGAAGACAGTCAAATTTTTTTCTTAGGGGATTTTCTTTGGTAAAGATAAGCTTGGTGCTTCAAAAAGGTACAGTACCCACGAGGTATTATTATTCTTTCCTACATTTCACTTTGAACTGCCGAGCTTATCTTTACCAAAGAAAACCCTTAAGAAAAAATTTCACTGTCTTCTAAATTGTCATAATTTTTTACATATCAAATGTTTTTGTTTGGATATCAATTGCTTTTTGGTTAATGATTGTGTTATTAAATAGAGACCTAAGATGACACCCTGTACAGTTTGATCGGCACTAAGCAACTGCAACCACCGCCAACCAAATGCTTTCATTTGCCGTTTAGTAAAATCATTATAAAAAGTTTTAATTCACATAAATTTGAGGTTTTGTTATTCTAGATAACATTTTGAATAAAAGTTATTTGTTTCAATGCAATTTTATTCTTATGAGTGTAAAATTAAGAGTTAAAGTAAGATAGCTTTATGGGGAGCCCATGTTAACGTTGACCTATCGACCTGGAAGTTTCTCCAGCACCTCAGTGATAACAAGAGAGACTTTTAAATTTTAAATTTCTAGATCCAGTAGTTCTTTTTCTAGGAGTGCCTGCAGTGCCAGAAGAAGAAAAAATATAGCTGTTTTTCTAATTTTTGCCCTTTTCAATTGCTTATATTTCAGCGTTACTTTATATAGAAAAATCTGAAATTTTGCACACTATGAAAAGAATTATCTTTCGAATGAGATATTCAAAATTACTATGGCCTTCACCAACCAGCTTTCCCATTGTGGACTTGATTGAAACCACAATGGATTTTAAAAAAGGCCCTCTTGCATCCACAGAGCAGTGTAAAATATTAAAAAATTCAAAAACATTACTTTTTCCTTCACTTCTTCTATAGCATAATGATCCATATCCAATAACATCTTTCCAGTTTCAGCTGTTACTCGAAAACTATCTTCACGTGCATCTATTTCTCCCTATTAAAAAAAAAACGTTGGAATTAAAATGGTCCTTCACATAAAAGAATACTAACAAACTTAAAAATAGATTATGTACTCTGTGTTCTTGATGACGTTCTAATAAAGCTTCTGCACCTGCAACGTCTTTCGCTAAATCGTCGGCCGAAATAATTCCTTTCATATCATGAATCCAAGAAAGAAGATCTCTGAAATCTGCAAGGAAGCGATGAAGCAAGTGAGAATCGTCTAAACTCTGGCGACGTTCCTGAGCCTATATTATAAAACAATAATAATAACATACCAATAAGACAAACAATTCACGATTAATATTAATTTGATCATAAATATCTTACTTTCTTTTTCAACATATCCCAGTTGGAAGTAATTTCCGAATTGATCGATTGGATTTGATCTGCATGATCCGGATGTAAACTACATAATCTCTCTGTCTCTTGCGCTAATATCATTACCTAAAATTATAATCAAAATAAAAGTTATTTATAAATAATTAGTCATTTAGTAAAGTATTTGTGAATAATAAAAATCAAAGTTCCTTTCGAGTTCAACACATCATTCTGTTTGTTATAAATGTTTTTCTAAAATATTTATTTTTACATTTAAGTGCTATACAAACATATTATACAAACATATGTACATTATGAGTACAAGAATTTAATATTTTAACAACACATGCACATGTATTTGAAAATTACAGGTGCATTTTTTAAATTTATTTAATAAAACTAAGTGTAAATTTTACAAATATTACTCTAAGGCAGTGTTTTTCAACCTTTATTATCTCGAGGCACACTTGTACCTATAATTAAATTACCGCAGAAAAAAATCATGTGATTTAAAGTTGTGTTTGTAAACATTGTATTGCCTTATTACTTGCTACTTAACCTAATTCTTTTTGTCTATAGTTTTTGTAAAATAAATAAAACAGTACTATTGTTCCTTAATATGATAATTACTACAAAAGAGAAAATAGGTGTAGAATCATTTTTAGGCATATACCAGTGGCGTGCCGTCCTTGAAAGCTGTGGAAGTGCCACTTCCCTTGTATTTTCTAAAATATAAATACATATTGTGCGATTATTTTCATATTTTAACGTACTTTGAATTAATTAAAATTAATATTTTATTATAACCGCATTACGTATCTTATTACAAATTTCTATACCACGTGTGAAAAAATGATAAGATCGCTATTGTATATTCGAATATCAGTAGCGGAATGGAGGCACTGTATTGTGGAAAACAGGACAGCTTCCATGGCAAAAATATCTGAATGGTGTAAAGCAGCCAGATTATAGGCATTGGCGCATGCGCTTTACAGAGCATCAACCTCACGCGGCTTAGCTGGTGGAAGCCAAGGTCCTAGATTATACACACCAAAATATCGTATAATGCTTCCAATGAATCTATCAGGACCGGTTCTGGGCTGTTAGCCACCTGCCTGCTAGATATTTGGCCGTCGTTGCCCCATTATGTGAATCGCAAGTAGATTTATAACTTAGCCTAACCAACAGGAGTTTACTGGTGTGTTTTTACGATAGTTCTGTATAGTTGACAGGAGTTTTAAAAAAGTCCATTAAAATATTTGATATATTTATTCTGCTCTCCCATCTTGTATTACTTACACATTTCAGTGTTAAACTAGTGTTATTACGATTTAGTATGTCCCATCTATAAGAGGATGCAGAAAAAAAATGTGTACAGTATACTTCTTATACAATGGTAAAAAATTAACTGTTACTTTGGCAGCATCATTTACAACTAAACTTAATGAATGAGATGTCCAAGGTACAAAAAAGCTCTAGAATTTATATTCCTTAAATTTACAATTTATGTATCTGTTGTCATAAAAATTAGTCTTTCCACTTTCCCAAGACTACAAATATTCAAGTACAAAGTAACCAGTTTCAACTTATTCCTACTTAAAAAGTAGTTAAATAATTAAGAGATTAGGGAATTAGGGACATAAATAAATAAAACCCTGCTGAAAAAACAGGAATTTTACTTAAACAAAAGCTTAACTAAACCAATCTATAGCCGAGTACAATGGGGACTGGTTTCTTCGTAATATTAAATGTAATAAAAACAGAAATTTTTCCAGTTCAATGAGTGACCGAAAAGTTATAAATTTTGGAAATTTCCGTAGACACCTGGTCCTAAAACGAATTAGTTAGAAAACAAATGATGGACAATCTACTTAGTATTAAGTTCAACATATGTAGATTTTTACAGCTGTGGTGAGAAACGTTTAAAATTTACAACAACCCTGTCGCGGCCTTTGAAATATACTAGTGATGCGACAAAAGAGGCATTTAACATTGACCAGTACGGGATTTGGCAGCCTGCATGCATGCACAGGACATGCCAGGACAGTCTCTGATTCCATCCATCGTAGGGAGGAGCTATTTGACTAAGTGGATTGTTTTAAGATTTAAAAAGTAAAGAAGATTTTACGTTATTTTTTGTATGTTTCTTTACAAAGCTATATTTAATTATAATTTTCTTTAAAAGTATATTCATACAATGTACCAAGTATATACATACCTGGTACATTGTACGAATATACTTTTATGAATATCCACTACACATTTTATTTCACCGAGTAAGTTTTCATAATTTTATTTTTAATTTTAGCCCTTATATCGTAGCTAGCGATTCCGAATGTATTAGTGATATTGAAAATTTATTTTAAAAGTTTGGCTCAAGACCATATAATAAAAAAGAAAACAATATTAAAAGAGAAAGACCGATGCCTAAATTAAATATAAATACTTAAACAAAAATTTGTTCATAAATTTAATCGTGAAAATGTCGAAGACACAAAATGGCTTTGTGGGTGCATAAAAATGCAGTGGCGCAGTGAGGGGGTGTGCAAAGGGGTGTATCATGCACCGAGTGCCACTCGCAGAGGGGACCCAAATGGTCTCAAAGACAAACTATGTGTTTCTGGAGGGGAGGGGGCGCCAATAAAGTGTCGTGCCCCGGGCGCCAGTAAAAATGCAAAAATTGTTTTGTTGGCCTTGCCTACTATTTTCAAATGAAATTAGTGTGTGGAATAAGAAGAGCTTTGATGATTTAAATAATTTAAATAAATCATTAGTAAACAATATGAAATAAATATTGAAAATTATAACAAGATAGTTACGGCTAATAGATATTATATCTAAATTAATAGATGTTATATATATGTGTTTTATCAAAGCAAGAATTAGCATTTAGAGGGCATGAGGAATCTATTGAATCTAATAACAGAGGTAATTATATTGAACTTGTTTATTTATTAAGTAAGTCAGATAATCTATTAAAAATACATTTAGAGAAGTCTACGGTTTTTACCGGCTTATCGAACAAACGAATACGAACGGACCCTAGACCGTCACCGAACTGATTGCCGTCGGAAGTCAGATTCTTACAGAAACACAGCTTCCCTATCGTCAAATGTCACAGCACACCACTAACGTATACAATAGAAAAATTTAACATTTAATTTGGTATAGGTCATTATTTTCTACAGAAATAATCTCTTAAGAAATACAAAACAAAATGTATAATTGCTTTTCTTTTCTTTTATTTTTTTAATGGTATAAAGACTAGATATGATCAGAGAATACCAAACACAAGATAATTTGCAGTATTGATCAGAAAGTAGCAGTGGTGTGGAGAGAATGGTAAATATTCAATGATTGTAATTGTTAAAATTATGCAGAAAATTTGTGAAAAATCTCATTACAACAGAAAGAGTTACAACACCTTCTTTAAAAAGAAACTTTATTGTTAAACTAGAATGGCCTTTAACGTGACCCTTTGCTGATTCTATGCGCACAGAAATTTTCCAGAATATTCAAAATTATATTTACAAACTTGATCGAATGTCAAATAAATATAAAGGAATATCAGTGATTGGCTGACAATCCATTTATGCCATTATCACATTCTTTCGTAAGTTAAAACTAGTAACAATAATTAAGAAATAAATGGCTCTATCTTTAGTAACTACATTAAAGTAATTTTTGAATATCAATCACTAAATCCAGCATCGATAAATTCAATTATTAAAAAAAAATCCATTATAATATATTAAAAAGAATACCATTTAGTAATAAGTGAAACAAATAATAATTTGCATCATACCTTATCTTCAAGTGCTGCTAAATCTCTTTCAATACCTTCGTGTCTTCTTTGCAATGCTTGAACACTAATCAAATCACGTCCAGTGTCATCTGAAGATAACATAACATCTTTTTCCAGCATCCAAGCTATTGTTTCGTCTGCATCTCTGTAAATTATATTAAATTTAAACTTCTGTGTAACATTTCCTATCAAGTAATTAGTGTAAGTAATCATTCAAAAACTGCTCTTATTATTAGCTGTAACAGCCCCTTCTTGCTTAGTGAAGACTCTGAGAACTAATGGATTAAGAAGGCTCCACATGGAGAAGCAAGGAGTGTGGTATGGTACTCAGACTAGAAAGAGGAACTGAAGGAAAAAGGGAGGGTGGAAATTTGGCAATACAAGGGTCATGCTAGGAGATAAACAAAGAAATCATAAAGGATCACAATAATGATTTAATAGTGAACTTATAGTTAGCAATACTATGATTTTCATGTGGACTATTCTTGACAGATTTGACAACTGTCCAGCCACTTGGACATTATCAATAAACATGGTCACATTAATAATTTGTTTATAGCACGTTATCATAATTGTAAGAGAAATCCTTCAATTTATAATCTGTTTCAAGTCTATCTCTATTGAGATAATATTACTGAGCACATTAAAGTTATTGTATCAATTCTGTTGTCCTTGTCTTTGTCTTGCTGAATCTGGAAACAATGAATCAATCCTTACATATATGATTGGCATTACTCACCTCCAATTATATCCTGCCTGTTCTATTATTAAACTCATTTTTCCCCATCAGCCCTCATAATATATATATAATTACTTTTACTATTTGAATAATTATAATTTCATATTACCTTTTAAATCTTTGTATCTCATGAGCTCCTAACAGTCGTTCTTGTTTCAATAAGGTTAATGCTTTTAATCGTTGCCATCGATCATTTACTTCCTTAAAAATAACAACAATAACTATTTTAAAATTTATATTTAACCCAAATAGTATTTTTAAATTACAAATTTTATGTATGATGTATATTCAAACCTCTCTTCTCTTTGAAATAGTTTCTACATCCGAATGTCCATCTTCAAGTAACTTATCTGCATGTTTATTGACTTCATTTATCCTGAATTCTTGACTTGTCATATCCTAACAGTAAAAAATAAAAAGCAGATTATTAGCGAGGTTGAGGCCAAAGTTTTAAATGCGAAAACGTGTACATTGAACATTCGGCGCCACTTTCCAGAAGTTTGACAATAGTGTTTGGAAAGTCAGTGGTGTAAAGGATTGCTTTTAACAGCATAGGGACAAAGGTGACACGACCTTGTGGATTGGTCCCACCCAGTGTTGTATTTGTAAACAGGTGGGGAAACAAAAGGAGCACCATCTTTGTTTATTGGACTTGTGTGAGGTGGGGCAATGTGTTTGCCCATGTTAGCTTGATAGAAAAAAATGTAAACAAGTGATGGACATTATGGTGAGCTGTTTCATCAGGAGAAGAGCCGACATTTTGGAAAGCTTCTGATGTAAGGAAGAATCCTGATTGGTCAGAAGTTGTCATCCGGAAGCTTCTTAAATAGTAAGACGAGCGAGAGGAAAGGGGAGAAGGGCAAGAGACTGGAATACAGTAGTCTCAGGTACTTGGGCAGCCCGCTGAGCATAGAGTGAGTGTTCTCCTCTGACAACGATCTCAGGGACGGGTAAGTGCAGAGACTGGATGAGCTGTATAGTTGAGCCAACTCCACAAACTGACTGAGGTTTCCCCAGAGTCTAATAGTTCCCGAAGGCCAAACTGGTACACGAGATACCACACTTTGTTGTCCTGTATATGTTATGTTGTCAAACTCGTACATTCTACATATTTTGTTTTGTAAATAAACTGTAAATATTCTCTGTATTGAGTGTGGAGGTGTGCTTTCATCGATCCTAAATTAACTATCGGATCGTGATACATACGGAACCCAACCCAACAAGACGGAGTTTGGGAAACAGCATCACTAGATCTTCAGTAGATCTTCACTAGTGGAATCATGCTCAACATTCCAAACACCATTGTTAAACTTCTATGCTTACAGGAAAGCAACGCCGAACGTCTGACGTACACGTTTTTGCGTTTAAAACTTTGGCCTCAACATCGCTATTAAATTGTAAGAATAATGAAGAACTTTTAATTTCTATTAGCTGCTACTCTTTAATAAAATTTTCGTATTATTAGAAGAATTGAAATAATTAAATAGAAATAGAATATAGTTTGAATGTATTTTATTCTAACTGAAAAAAAACTAATCTCTGCACACAAAGCTAGAACTAATTCAAAATCATAATCACAAAAAACCTTTCACACGCTGTTTCTAGCAAACAAATTAGTGAGCACAAACGTTTTCGGCCGTTTTAAAAGGCCTTCTTCAGGTGCACTGAGGACGGTTGGAAAGTCGGATAGCAAATGTTTACGTGACGTCATTGTTTACGAGGGGTTTCCTCTTACAAGTGACGTCACTTGTAAGAGGAAACCCCTCGTAAACAATGACGTCACGTAAACATTTGCTATCCGACTTTCCAACCGTCCTCAGTGCACCTGAAGAAGGCCTTTTAAAACGGCCGAAAACGTTTGTGCTCACTAATTTGTTTGCTAGAAACAGCGTGTGAAAGGTTTTTTGTGATTACGATTTTGAAAAAAAACTAACTTTGGTTTACTTTTAAAATTATTCAAACTTTATAATTTATAATCTAATATTTAAAAATTTGTTTTTTAAACATAAAAACATATTACTCACTTTCTGAAACTCATCAAATTTATGCTGTAACATTTCAACATGTTCTAAATCTTGACTAAATTCATCTGTTGTTACAAATGCTTCCTGTATTTTTAATAAATATATATATTAGTACTTTATATTTTTATATACCATTTTTTTATTTTTATACACCATACTTTATCATTAATCCAAAACATGACTTCATCACACTGACGTAAAAATTGTAAAAGTATAAGTGCTTGTTGCAATTTCAGGCCTTTGTTCGACAGATGAGACAATAAAAGTTCCCATAATTTATGAATTTCATCTAATCGTTGCTAGAAATAATGAAAAAACAGAATGATTATATTGTCAATTGATTATTATTTGTTATGCTATATCTCAATGTTTAATATTTTATAAATACTTGAATTGTTTCTGAAGCATAATGTCCCTGATTAATCATTTCCATTCCGGCACTATCCAGTACAGCAATTGCATTGCTGTGTGCAGCTACTTCTGCCTCAAAAGCTTGATGCTTCTGTATTTTAGCCTGAAAGAAATTTCAATCATTAATTTAATTTTATTCTATAAATATAAGTATTGGTTTGTAATCTAAAGTAGTATAAAAGGTTTTCTTTTTTAATTTGCATTGATGCTGATTAGAAAATTTCACTGTAATTCAGTAATTAGCATATTTCCTTTGCTCTTTCTACCTTCTAAAACTTTTTAATCTTCTTAATTATGCTTTTCCCTTGGAGGTGAGGGCCACTTCCTGGAATCATCAAAAGAATGAATGCAAAGTTTCCTTAGGGGACACATGAAGGTAAAGTCACATTTTGGCTGGTCCTCTTAGTGAGAGGATGAACAGGAGAATAGGGAGAGTTGTCGAGTACCCAAGAGACGGGTGAAGCCAGTTTGGAAGAAGAGAGACTCCTGAACTTCTTGGACCAATGTTAGTGTTAATGTTGGTATCTCAATTTGAGGAGTTTTGCATTCGGACAGATGAACAACAACTTGGACTAAAAATTTATAGAAATCATCTAAAAGGTGAATGGATGTGCGAATTGTGCCCAAGGAAGTTTCCATGTGGCCCCTCATGGAAGCAGAAAGATGTTCGTACAATCCAAGTTCTATATTCCACCATCTTTGATACTTCTCACCCTCTATCATCTTTTCCACTTTCCTATAGTGTAAGTTAGTTTTAAGGATTAGTTATAAGGAATTTTTTGGTAATAAATAATCTTGAGTCCTTTGTATGCATTGCAATATTTTGTAATCTAGCCAATGATTGTGTTTTGGATTACTGCTGAGTATCCTAGAGTTGGCATCTGTTACCAATCCTGTATATGGTAATATCACACAAAATAAATTGTGTTTTTAACATCTATTGCATGTTTTTTTCCTGGGTAAAGTAGTAAAAACCCTTTCATATCTGACAGTATATTCAGTCTATAACCAGGAATAAATTGGGTGCTAAAAGAATAAGCTGAAAAGACTGTGACTAGCATTTCTCCAGCCATTATTAGGTCTATTAGCTACAATCCAAGTGTTAAAAAAGCAACATTAGCCTAAGTTTATGTGATGAAAGCAAAAGCATATTATATATATACTGGTATAAGGTCATTATTGACTATGCTGAGGAAATTGCTACTTCATAACTCTATAACTACAGCTCTGATTATATTTATTTATATATGAAAATAAAATTTATCTTATGTTGTAAAAATAAATAAGATATTTAATGACACAGATTTAAATCAAAAATTAAATTTTAAATATGTTTTTGGCTTTTACAAGTCTATAAATGAACAGAATTTATTCCCAAGCTTATTTATAAAGCATTCTGCTTCCTTACTTCAAAGAGTCTTTCATTTATCCCAATACTATAAACATCTTACAGATTAGATTATACATTATAAAAGAAGCCATGTTAAGTATTACCAAGAAGTTCTTCTTCTTGGTAACACTTAACATGACAAGAGGAATATTAGTGTGGGATAAGACAGATGGGTAGAATAGACAAACAACAAAAGACAGACTATGATCCACTGTCAAAAATGCATTGTTTGCTATATTAGATTAATTAGCTACAGTGACCTTATCAGAGTTATAGATCATACTTATAAGAATAAAAGTCAAAAAGAATAAATGATCTACATTTAATCCTTTACAAGATATATTTTCAATTGAAAGAGGGGGGTGCCTCCAGGTTCCACTCATAGGTACAACCTGAACCTTCACAAGAAATAGCCCACCGACTAGGCTTCTTCTTAAGCACAAGATATGCTGAAAAAAGCACAGATTACTCCAATCTTGCTCCAGAAGTATTTGGCGCAATGGCATTTCTCATTTTTTATGAGGTTTTAGCCATCTCTAGTAAAATACAAAACTAAGTACTTAGCTTGGATGTCACGCCAACAGTTGTATTAAAATGATGAAAAATGATAATAAGAAGGTGTTAAAGATTAAAAAAAACACTTTATTTCCGCAAGCGCTTGCTGAAATAAAGTATTTCGTTTAATCTTTAACGCCTTCTTATCTATAATTTCATCATTTTAAAATACAAAACAGTTGATTTTCAGCATTGTTTTGAGAAATACTTCTAGATTTTTTACTTTTAAATTCTACCCCATTTTTGAGGGTATTCCAGATAAGCAGATTTCAAGAAACAGATCTCATGAAGAATCATATATAGTTTTACTCTTATGATAACGGTCTAACTCTGATAAGGTCCCAACCACCTCATTCAGAGCTGAAATTTTACCCAATTTTATTAGCTTTTTGACAGTTTTAACTTTTAATTTTACCAATTTTGTAATATATTCTTATTTATATAGGCTTGTAAATGATTAAAATGATAAATTATGTTGAAAATATAAAATGTCCATCCTAGCTCTGTAATTCACATGTAATTAGATTTGTTCTTTTTCCCCCTTGATAAACTATATATCTGAATTATAATAAATTTATCTTTCGGATGTTGCACTACATAAAATATTACCTGAAGATTTGTTGGATCTTTATAATTTTCATCAGCAGCAGTTTGTAATTTCTCATTTATCCAAGATTCTAATTCGTCTGCATCTCTTCTGAAATATTGTAGTCGTCTGGAATCTTCGAGTTTGTCTCGCTTTGTTCGCGCATCCACTTTAAACTGAGCATATCTTCCCAAAACCTGTTCTCGTCTCTCTTGAATATCTTGCACCGATTCTAAAACTTGTATGTCTTTCGGTTGGATGTCCATCGTATTAAATAATCTACGTATAAAAAGCCAATAAAATGTAATTTAATTATCTAAATAAATATTTTTCTTAGAAACTGCTTTAAAATTTGTATTTAAAATGAAATTAAGTGTATTACAAAATAAATAAAGTAGAAGTATATAATTAAATGAATAGTCCATAAATTTCCTATGTCATTCTACAGATATTTCATTCTTGGAATGAAAATTAAATCAATGCAAATGTCTTCAAAATTTACATAACAGTTGAGAAATAAAAATTGTAATATATAGAAATTTACAAGTAAAACATATGCTAATGTCTTCTGTTGCATGAATATAATCGTATAGTCAGGTAACGTACCATTATACAGATAGCATTGGGAATGGATTTGTGCATTTATACTTATTTTTATGCATAAATTTAGGCATTTATTTAAAATTTTTGTTTAAGGCGAGGCAAATGGGCTCTTCTCTACCCGAACACACCTACTGCTGTAGTATAACTCTTGGTATGTTTACATAAATAATTTTATTTATATAGATAAGTTATGTGCCACTTAACATGGATAAGTGAACATCATAGAGTACTTAGACAAACCTTATAGGGAATAGTCAACTACTGAATCTATACATAACTGAATGAGAAGTATATTTATGTGTCTAAATACATACCTAAACACAAAAAAGATATAGCAGCTATGAATTTTTCAGCCCCATTATAACCTTATTGAACCTACATTATATGTCTGGTCCATCAAACTTGTACACCAGGAAATATACCACAAATTATATAAAAAAAAGTTTAAAAATCTCTACTATAAATTGAAGCTCTGTTAAAATGTAAATATAAACCAAAAATATTGTAATATATCAATATATTTTAATATAAACATCATATTATATAAAATAGAGTGCTTGTTTTCAGATTTATAAAGTATATAGAAGTCGACGGTATTAACAAATAAAATGTTTTGTAAGATCCTTTTTTCTTTTTATTGGAAAGAAAAATATAAATACATATTAAATATACAGTGAATAAGTTAAATAAGCATAGCCTTAATATTTCTTCTTTTAATGAAATCTGTGATTTATAACTGCAGAGCTAAAAATGTCAGAGAGATGAAGAAAAACATTCAAAATAACTGTGTTGAAATCTTTTCTCTCCCTTAAAAAAACATTTAGATAAGCCTATGTGAAAGCATTCATATATCAATGCAAGTAAATTGCTATTTATGGAGAGTAACATGTTTACAATGCCTTTATTATAAGTAAATATACCAAAAGTATTAATAAAATACCATTTATTTTATAAGGCACATGCACAATGGTGAAATATATACATGCAAGGTGACCCTTTTAACCATGTTGGAAGTGTATGAAGATTTAATTTGTGTATTATTAATTAAGCATCATTTTAATCAGTCGGTTAATGTGGAATCAGAGACGAGCCGCCATTTTGGAACCATGGGTAACATTAACCAAACGGTCCACCCTTTATATCTCGTTTTCCTTCGTAGGAATAAAATTAACTAATATAATATTAAAAATTATAAATTTAAATATAAAAAGTACGTGAATTAAAGTAATTATAATGTGTAATAAATAACATAATAAACAAAGAATAAATTTCCTCGCGACGAAGAGCACGTCACAAGAAATTGAAAAGTTACGGATACGAAGAATTTTTATTATTATTATTATTATTATTTTAATTTTAATACGTAACTATTAAAAACTGCAAAGAAATTAATTTAACTCATTTTAAAGTACAGTAATTATAAATAAAATATAATTCATTAAAATGCGTTAAATTATCGCGGATTTGACGGAATTTGGCTTATTTACTTTTTAAAATTTAAATTTTTAAAATTTGTCTCGTTTCTAATTGGTTCATTTCAGTAAAAAGTAACAATGACATAAAATTTTAAAAATAAATAAAACTGTTTTATTAATATTATTATTATTATTTTATAAAAAAAAAATAAATAAATCCGATTTTTATCAATCATTGATAGCGATCGAATAGAATTTTTCATATCCCGCAGAAATCGATATCGTTTGTCATAAAATCAACAATCGATATCGTTCTTCCGAAAAGGTTACAAAATGTCGTTAGCCTAGTTTTATTTTATAATTAATTTTTTAAAAGCATAAATTCTTTAATAGAATTTAATGATAAAGCTCTTAAAAATAATTAACTTAATATTAAAATTCTCTTAGAAAACTTTCCAAAAAAATAATAATAATAATAATAATAATAATAAAATGTTTAAAATAACTTACAAAACAAAACAAAAGAAAAGATGTCGCTAATTTAAATCTAAATTATAAATAAATTAATTAATATTTATTAATAATTGTATAAAATTTACTTACAATTAAAAAACTATTACGTAAAATATATTCGGCATAGAAATTTTCAATCGATAAAAATTTATTCGGAGATTTGTCGAGAGTAACTTTGAAGAATTTTAAGTGGGAGCGGGCATTGATAAATTGTATACGCGGAAATGTATTTATGAAAGTAAATGGCTTGTTTACATTAGCTACAAATAATAAGTGGTTCTTAAATGGTAGCTTTGACACTTCCAAAGAAGGAAGATAAACTAATCATTTATTAAAACAAAAAAAAATGAAGCCTTTCGGATGTCGGGAGGCCCCGATACTTACCTTATTGAGGCCCCCGTTACACTAAAAATAAAGCGTTAAAATACTGTATTAAAGTAATTTTATAATCAAATTTTATTTCCCTTAATTTGAAAAAATATCTACAGATCCCCCGTAATTTTGAAGCCCGATCAAGCGGCCTTACCTGTGGAAGGGCCTTATCAGTAAGAGAATTTAATTATATACAGGCGAAAGTCATTTTTTCGGGGACGTTTCTTTGAAATGCTAATTTAATACAAAAAAGGAGTAAAAAAAATCTTTGAAGTTTGATCTAAAATAAAACAAACTGAGGCCTGTGTAGATATTTAAATCACATAAAGGACCGTCCATTAATTACGTGTAAAGTAACGTGGAGGAGGGAGGCCAGGCACGCGGACTTTTTAGTGATATTAGTGGCATATAAATCTGTTCTTATAAGCCTGCTTACTAGTCACTTAGAGTTCTGCAAATATTTTCTACCCTTTCAGGGGCATTCGTGAGCTATTGTACACGTAATTAAATAGGAGGAGGGGTTTGCCAAAAGTACGTCATTGTATACAACAGGGAGGAGAGAGTCAAAAGTGGCTCGTAAACTAAACACATAATTAACGGACTGTCTTAAAGAGAAACTGTGATGTTTTTTCTAAACGTAATCATTGAAAAGAATAAATTTGAAGCCTCCTAGAGAAGTTCACAGCACAAATTTAATGTTTTTTTTTTTTTTAATATAATGGTATTCCTGTATACTTCAGTAGAATTTTTAACAAGAGATAACAAGCCTTTTGAATAGAAAGAGAGCCTTTTAAGATTACATAAAAGTTCTGTGATTTCTCTCACTGATTGGAAGCGTAAAAAATGCCATTCAGCTTTACTGGAGACCGATAACACTCCAGAACTTATATAAATTTTAATAATAATTAATACACAGACTGTATTTTATATACTTGTCGGTGTAAAGTGCAGAAAGAAATTTCCTGTAGCGGAAATTTCTTTTTTATATCCCATGTATTGAGTGGTACCCGAAAAAAGGTTTCTTTTTTTATTATCCAAACTTCCTTCTAGCTCAACAAAAGATTTATATCTGCTCTACTCCCTCAGTTATGTGAAAAATAACCTATCCTACATGTTTACTATCTTTAAGTGGAGTGAAAGCCGAGGAGCACTCATAAAGATCAGGTAAATATCTCAATTAAGTTGTATTAGAGAATGATAGAATGGAATTCGAATTGACTTAATTTATAAATTTATTTTTAAATCGTGGTTTATCTTATTTTACAATTCGCTGACGTTGCAAAATATTTCACTCGGGATAACTGCAATATTTAATAACAGATGGCAGCACTGATAATAATGAAATGGATAAGTTTTATTTAAAAATAAAAAAACATGGCGGTTATTGGATGTAAACTTCACTTTAAAATAATTTTTTTTATAAATTATTTTAAATATTTTGTGAAAATTATTATATGTATTTGACATTTCGTGTTATAAACTTTTATATTCTTGCATAAATTAGTAATAAATTTGGCGATTTATTTACAAAATTGATACTAAACTTGAGAAAATGGAGGAGAAAATGGGAAGGAAATTACTTTTGACATCAATACAGAAGCGAATATAATTAGAGGATTAACGATTTGAAGGGAGATAATCCAGTTTTTTAAACTTTACAAAGTTTTTATTTAAAAAAAAATATATATATTATTAATAAATTCATACGTTTAAGCAATATAAGCTTGCTCTCATTAATTTTTTTATTATTTTAAAATTAATTAATGCCTAGAAGATCTCATAAACTACTCTCGGCTTCATTTAATACTACTTTCACTAATAAATTTTAATATTTTCTATCAAGTTCAACGAGTACAGTGCAAATTTCTGAGTGTGTATCGCAACTAACATCTGACCACACCGCTATAAGTATTATCTAAATATAGCTCACATGTGGTTTTAAAAAAATCGATAACAAAACTTTAAGAGTTACTTAGCTTAATTTTAATAATATATAATATCATTATCATCCAAGACGTGTGTATATAATTTAATGTTATAAGTTATGACAGTAATTAAATCCCTTAACCATTAACGTGTCTAAAGGTGTAAGTATAAAGTTATTATAATGATTTCTGTTATAAAATTATTGCAGATAGTTTAAAAGTTGAAATTATAAGTAAAACACTTGAGTAAAACAATAAATTAAGCAGTAAATCTCTGCCACGCCCGAAGAAATTCATTTCAACGTCGCTTCATCCCGTGATATCTTCGGTAAAAAACTTTAATACCTCGCCAGAAATTTGGCATTACAACTACTTTAAACACTATGACGTAAGATAATATTACTTTAGTACACTTTAACGATATCAAAAGTAAATAATAAACTCACCAAAACTTGATTATTGTCAAAATACGAGCGGAGAGAAGAGGGGAAAAGTGTAGCTGAATACCTCTCTGGGATGTTGCCAAGAATAGGAATGTTTCTATTTTCTGCACTCACGTGGGTGATGTCATTTCGGTATCCATTTTGTATTTAGGAATTGACCTACTACAGTGACTCTATTAATACACTACGGGGATCGTTCATTTGGTGAGCTGACATAATGTACATTTTTGAATGATTTGTAGTCTCTTAATTAATTAAATATATAACTGAAGTTAATTAAAAATTGGTTGTGATATACAGTATATACTTTCCGGTTGCCTTTTTTTATGTTCCTGGTATGGAAATTTTCTTTCTTTTTTCATGTTTCTGCGTCGATAATCTTATAGGTTAGCTTGTTATTAAAATCTTGTCATCATTAATTGGCATGTTTCTTTGTTATTTGCTATTAAAGTGACATTCATTTATATTTACTTTATCTTATTCTATTTTTCCGCTTATCATGCTCCAATTGTTGAAAACAAGATGAAATTCAATTTTATTACTTCAAAACTCAATCTTTGATATTCGAGTTGAAGAATTTTTTTATTTGTATTTATTTTTTTTTCGTACGAAGAAAAATGAAAGTTATTCCTTTTAAATTAACAAAATGTTTCTGTTATTTTCTCCATTCTTCCTTTCTGTAACAATAATTATTCTTCTCATTAAAACTAATCTATACGTAATTATATTAACTTATATTTTTCTTGAATTTCCTTGTCTTGTAACTAAATTAATTCTGTTATATCTGTACTCTTTCCGCCCCGTAGCCATTAAGAAGGCCTTTTTTACAGAGGCCAGTATGGGTTCGGCAAGGCCCACAACGAAGAGGTCGAGTGATGAGGGACGGGCCCCACATCCATCCGGGTTTGGCTCCGGGTCCCCAGAGCGGTGGGACGTCACCTTAACTACTCGGCCACTTTTTTCGGCCTTGTGGAGACTACGACGGCATCTTTTTCTGATCTGTCGTGGGTTCGGCCAGTCTCACAATGGAAGCGGTCGAGTAGTGTTGTACGGAGCCCCAACTTATCTGGATCAGACCACTCCTGAAAAAACTCTGGGATTTTCTATCACCTGAATTCGAACCCGGGCAGTAGTTGGCGCCTTAAACGGCTCCATTATCCAGCCGTTTTTAAACGTATATTTTATAAATAATATTAATATATCAAATCTTGTAAATTCTCAAATAAAATGTATAAAATCGCCAGAAAATCGAATAAAATTTCTATTTCCTCGAAACTTTTAACGATAATACCCTTTCACGGAAAACATTACATCACATTACTCAACGCTTGTATACAACTATCCATTTATCACAGATTCCTTTTCTCATAAATTTCATTTTATTTCATAAATGTAGGATAAAAAATAAATTTCCTTTCAAGCATCGATCCCGATTTTCCTAACAAACATCATCGGAATTTTTAATTAACGTTCTTCTATTTACATTACTTATCGTGTAAAATTATATTTCACAATATTTACTGTATTAATTAAATACTGCGCACGCGCTTTTTATTTTCTCCTCCTAAGGGGCACTAAGTGGGCCTTTCTTAATCATACCCATTGTGGGTTCGGCTAGGCCCACAATGAGATGGTTAGTAAAGGGGCCCGACCGCCCATGGAAGATACTAGAGGAGTCGCTCGAGCGGAATCGATCCGGGTTGCCCCAGAGCGGCACTATTATAATATTTACTAAGCGGATTATAATTCATGAATTAAGTCTCTTTAGATACAACTTTAAAGAGGATAAATGTTGATTTTAAAATGTTTGAACTTCTTACTTTTTTAGGCTTTTATGGTTTATATAAATATTTATACAATGAGTAAGCGAGATAAGATTTTAAATACAGTAATGTCACAATTGACTTTATTTACCTATTAAAAAATGTTTTGATGTTCCATTTTTCTGTAGTGAATACGTAAAAAGTAAACGTTATTTTAGTCTTATTTTTACCTGCTATTGTAATTTTTATAAATAACTAGCGGATATGCCCTGTGCTGTCGGGATTAATAGTATTAACGACGAACACTAAAATGTTTATTTTACCTTACTATTGTTACACATATCACGAAGTTTCAAGGGGATAAAGTCAGAGGAGAAGTGGGGCTTTCTGGATTTTTGGTAGCCTTTAGTTTCCTCGGGGTCCTAGACCGCAATTGTTAAGAACGTTAAAAAATTTAGGTACTAATAGGGGAATAAAATTAGGGAATGTTCACGTTTCATGGTAGCCAGGCTCGTCGTGAGCAGTGGCGTAGCGAGGGGAGTGCAAGGGGTGCATGCACTCCTTGCACCGGGGCGCCCCTTACCTATCATGCACAGGGCGCCACTCGCAGAGGGGCGCCCAAATGGTCTCCAAGACAAACTATATGTGTTTCTGGAGGGGAGAGAGGGACGCCAATAAAGTGTCGGACGCCAGTTATGCCCCGGGCGCCAGTTATGTTTGCTACGCCACTGGTCGTGAGAGAGGAGAAGCTGGGGATTTTTCCCGGGCCTAGAGAAAATTTAGGGACACATTTCGTTTGTTCAAAAGAGGACTACAAAGGCAAAGAAGGGCCCCCTCTACTCCAGTCCTCGCACAAGCTCTCTGGTAGCTTACATTTTCCTCGGGGCCCTAGGCGAAGATCGGTCAAAGATTTTAGGAGTTAATAGAATAATAAAATAGGGAATGTCCAAGTTTCACATCTTCCTCAGGATACTACAGAGTACCTATGAAATATTTAGTGCACATTGGTTGAAGGACTTATAAGTGTATAGAGAACACACAGATAGACTGACAGACGTTCTATTTTAAATATCATACATAGATTACAATTGTTACTAAGTTTAAGCTTGGATGCATTAAAGAATGCTTGAAGATGAAATTTTTAAAATTAAATAATTGTGATTACTTTTCATTGTATTCGAACCCAAATGCATTGAAGAATGTTTCGTGATCCATTTATCTGTAATTTTAATAAATAATTGTAATTACTCGAAAGTTTAATTGAGCTTAAACTTATTTAAGATTAATGAAAATGTATTCGAAATCCGATAGATTATGATAAATGATTTTAGCTGATTAATCATCAATCTAAATATCGTAATTTAGGATTATTATACTAATTACATATTTCATTTTGTTTCGTGCGTTTAATTATAAATAAACGAGCAGTTAGCTTACTGAAAAAAATTTGCTTTTTTTAATATATTTTTCTATAAAAATTTAATGAAAATTCTCTATTTTCATCTCGGAATCAACACTTTTACTTTTAAAAAATGGCTTTAAGCTACTTTCTTCGTATGCCACATTAATTTTCAACTACTGAGACCAAAAAAAACTATCCCTGGCTACAGAAAAATAATAAAAATAATCTAAATTTCGAGTTCATAAATTAATAATTTGGTTTCAAAAACGGAAAATTTAGTTGTTAAAGAAAAAAAGTTCATTTTCTTCAACAGAAAATAAACAAAAAAGGGTATTTTTTAAAGAAATTGCTTTCTTTTCTCCATTGAATTTCACAATTGTCCTTCTTCCAAAGTCAATTTTCTACATCGTCTTTGATTACTTTCTTGTCTTCTGTGGATAGAAAGACATTACGAAACAAGAGAATAGAACAGGGGGAGGAAAATGAAAACCAAGTGTAGAGAGAAAAATCTTAATTAATAAGACTACTTTCAACGTGAAAATATGTTAAGAAAAAGCTTAAAATATTTTTTTTTTTTAATTCACTGTAAAACTCGATTTAATTCGTAAAAATCCTTAATACAATTTCTGGATTTTAGAAAATGTATTAAGTTACCTAATACTTACTACTTATAAAATATGGTGATTTAATATTTTTATTGTTACTTTTTAATTTTTCAACAGTTACTACTTTTCTGCCTTTTTTTAAAACTTTTTATGCCATTTGGGCACTAAAATGGCCTCTTTTTAGTAACTCCATTATGGGTTTGGCCAAGCTCATAATGAAGAAACCAGGTAATGAGAAACGACCCGAAATATCCGAACAATCTATCCGCTGTAAAATTCCTGGGATTCCACATTTTCACTGTAACCAAGTTTAGTTACTAGATACCCTCTTCTAATAGTTACAACTTTCAGTTACTAGCTAGTTTTAACAGTTATTACTTGCAATTACTTGCTACTTTTTACTGTTACCACTTGCAATTACTTGCTACTTTTTACAGTTACCACTTGCAATTACTTGCTACTTTTTACAGTTACCACTTGCAATTACTTGCTACTTTTTACAGTTACTACTTGCAATTACTTACTATCTGTTACAGTTACCACTTGCAATTACTTGCTACTTTTTACAGTTATTACTTGCAATTATTTGCTACTTTTTACAGTTATTACTTGCAATTACTTGCTACTTTTTACAGTTACCACTTGCAATTACTTGCTACTTTTTACAGTTATTACTTGCAATTACTTGCTACTTTTTACAGTTATTACTTGCAATTACTTGCTACTTTTTACAGTTATTACTTGCAATTACTTGCTACTTTTTACAGTTACTACTTGCAATTACTTGCTACTTTTTACAGTTATTACTTGCAATTATTTGCTACTTTTTACAGTTATTACTTGCAATTACTTGCTACTTTTTACAGTTATTACTTGCAATTATTTGCTACTTTTTACAGTTATTACTTGCAATTACTTGCTACTTTTTACAGTTATTACTTGCAATTATTTGCTACTTTTTACAGTTATTACTTGCAATTACTTGCTACTTTTTACAGTTACTACTTGCAATTACTTGCTACTTTTTACAGTTACTACTTGCAATTACTTGCTATCTGTTACAGTTACCACTTGCAATTACTTGCTACTTTTTACAGTTATTACTTGCAATTATTTGCTACTTTTTACAGTTACTACTTGCAATTACTTGCTACTTTTTACAGTTACCACTTGCAATTACTTGCTACTTTTTACAGTTATTACTTGCAATTATTTGCTACTTTTTACAGTTATTACTTGCAATTACTTGCTACTTTTTACAGTTATTACTTGCAATTACTTGCTACTTTTTACAGTTACCACTTGCAATTACTTGCTACTTTTTACAGTTATTACTTGCAATTATTTGCTACTTTTTACAGTTATTACTTGCAATTACTTGCTACTTTTTACAGTTATTACTTGCAATTATTTGCTACTTTTTACAGTTATTACTTGCAATTACTTGCTACTTTTTACAGTTATTACTTGCAATTATTTGCTACTTTTTACAGTTATTACTTGCAATTACTTGCTACTTGTTTTACTTACTTATCCTTTTCTTCATATATTTTTCTTTATAAAACAAAAAATCTCGAAAAATTAAAATTAAAAATACAATAAAAATTAAGTATAATTTTAAAAAATATTTTAAAAATAAATACTCAAATTTGCCATTTTAGTATTAAATTTAATCGATAGATGTCGCGACTTAAATTTTTTTTTCAAAAACTTTGTTTCTTTATAAGTGATTTAATATTTAAAAATTATTATTATTATTATTATTATTTTTCAAATAATATTTAAAGTTTAAAATACATAATAAAATTTTAAAATAATTAATAAAATGTAGATTAATTAATTAAATAATGTTTTAAAGTATGTAAAAACAATTTGAAAATTACCGTTAATATTATATAATCTGGAATATATTGTTAGGGTCAGTTATAATGTATTTGAAAGTTGTATAAACGCCCCTAGCGGGAGAATTGTTAGTTAATATGTATGTTGAGCTTGAGAGTAGATGCACCTGCACGTCGAAGAAAGTGTGTTGTATTCTTTCTCCTATGGGGAAGAAAGCGAGTAAATTGAAAGGGGACGTCCTCGAAAGGTTAGAGAATGAAACTTATTGTGAGTATCTCTCATATTTTTATACGTTTTATTTTATTTTATTTTATTTTTCATTTAATATTAATGTAAACTTCTTGTGTTAAATCAATTGAGATGGTGCTGGAGGGCCTTTGAAGCCTTTGTTAAATCAGTTTGGTTAGGGCTGAAGGTCCCTTGGCAAATGAGTTAAGGTGGTGTTGAAGGTCCCTTGACAAATCAATTGGAATGGTTTTGAAGGCCCCTTCTCAAATTGGGTGTGTTGAAGGCCCCTTGACTAGTCAGTTGCGATGGTTTTAAAGGCGCCTTATCAAATTAGTTGAGTGGTGTTAAGGCCCCTTGAAAAATCAATTGGAATTATGTTGAAGGCCCCTTGTCAATCAGTTGGAATTGTTTTGAAGGCCCCTTGACAAATCAGTTAGATGGTGTTAAATGGTCCTTAAATTAAGTGCGATGGTGTTGGATCGCCACTCAGCAGCCTTGTTAAATCAGTTGTGATGTTGGAGGGCATCTCGGCACCCTTATCGAATCAGTCGAGGGGTGTTAAAAGGTCCTAATAAGTCCAGCAAAAATTGATTGCATCAAACAAGAATTAAAATATATATAAAGATAAACACGTCGATCTCCGATTTAAAGATAAAACAGGATAAAAAAAAATTGATACGATAATTTTTTTATGTTGAAAAGGTTTCATAGGGAAGACTTACATAATCAACTTACAACCAACAAGACAAACACTAAAGATACATTTATTCTATACCTTTAGAAATTGTTATTTATTTGACAAATGCTTCCTGTAAAGAGAAAATTCAATATTTAAATACATAGTATATATATTCGTTCTGTGTGTATTTGTATGTAGAAAAATAAAATAAAAGTCGGTGGGGAAGGAATATATTTTTTCCACTTGTTGCAACAACTATCAATTGCGACATAATAAATTAAAATGTTTTGAACTGGAAAATAAACCTGGAAGCTTAGTTTCTTTTCTCCTTCTTCTTCGAATTGTTCGATTTTTTGGCTAAATTTAAGGCCCCCCCTTTTTTGCAACGTGTGCAGTTACAGTAGAACCTTTAATTACGGCTACCTGTAAACAGCGACCAGTTTCGGGAACTATTTTTAGAACTATAACCTCTAAATAGCGGCTAATTTCGGTATTTTTTTTAAAAGAAAATTGCATACTATAACCTGTAAACAACGGCCATTTTCCGGCAACTTTATTCGAATAAAAATGCATACTCTTAACTTCCAACGGTCACCTCCGAACAACCGCCATTTTTTTTTTATGTTTCCGTCAGTGTCCGTTGTTCAAAGGTTTGGCTTGCATAAACATTAAAAATTAAGTTTAGGGTGACCATTATTGCGGCGGTGTGTTTTTAAACTAAATTTTAAGAAATATAATTAATTATTTCTTATTCTCTCGATGGATGCTTATTATTTTTCCTTTATTCTTCTCTTTATTACCTGCTTTTTGACTGTTAGCTCATCCAGTTCGCAACTTGTTAGCGTGTTTTCTTGTAGTATAAATAGAAAAACTTGGCATCTGCTCGGGTAAATCGGTTTATAAAGTAGAATTCTGCATAAAAAGGAGGCTTCTTCGTGAAAATTGATGGAAATCCTTCCAGATTTAACTCGTTTTTATCTAAATATCGAGCAAAATTCTGCGTGGCAACCATACATCATCCACAGATGACGATTGTTACGAAGTCCCAAACATGTGACCCACTTCCTCTCGCTCTTCTTTCGCTTCAAATTTAATTACGCGGAAATTACGAGCGACTTTGGAAGATATAAATGAATGGTAACAGTATTAGTAAGCAAATGCTCCTCTGCAACTTCTTTTTCTCACACTAGTTTATCGATTTTCTATCTTTTCTAGGCTTAATTTTGCTATTTTAAGCTTTTTTCCTACTCCGAAGTGATGTTACGGACTGTTAATATCAAAATATAAGTTGAAAATATGAAGGAAAAGTTTGCAAAATTGATAATTTTGCGTGGTCGAATGCAGATTAGTTTTCTATTCAATGATCAGGATAAGTATCGTACTGTACATCTGTTTCATGGTCACTGCATGCTGCTGGAGGAAACTCATCCTAAAGCAGAACAGTAATTTGCATAATTAAAACACATTTGAAATACGGTTGAACCTCTGATAACGGCCACCTCTAAACACTGGCCATTTTTTGGGGGGGACGTTGAAGAGGAAAGAATATTTTTTTAAAAAAAATCTGTAAAAACGACCTTTGTTTTTGGAGTTATAATCAGTGGCCGTTCTCCACAGGTTTGTACGATAGGCTTTGAAAAAAGCCTTTCTTATAGTGTCAGAAGGGCGAAAAGGGCCCGGAAAAAATACCAGTTGGCCGAATCTACGATAGGCTTTGAAAAAAGGCCCTCTTATGCTCGCAGGGCAGAAATGGTTCAGAAAAATTACCATTTGGTACCAGTCTTATTTACAAAACTACACATCGGGATGTATATAAGATGTGGATCGAGTAATCTGTCACGCAATCCAAGTCTTATATACCCGGATATGTTTAGGATACGAAGTAAAAAAGCATTTTCTATAGAAACTCTATGAGATATCCGAGCTGAAACCTTATCATTTGGCAATTCAAAAGATTGCTGTAGCCAATAATTACTGTATAGTCTGCAATCTTCATTCATCACGGTGAAGTTGTGGGCTAATCAACAAGGTATCATTTTACTACGTATTGCCTGAATTTAAATCTGCCGTGTGTATATTTTTTAAAAAATATATAAATTGCTTATTCTTTTCAAGCTAAACGTTTATATTAACAAATGCAATTCTGAACTACTTAATCGTGCCGACATGGGTTCAGCCAGGCCCACCCAACAGCGATCGAGTGGAAAGAAAACACCGAACACTGGTAGGTTTGCGCCTCGCCAACGTTAGTAACGTCTAAATAGGGGCCATTTCCCCCCCAAAAAAAATCCTTTCGGGAGGCATACCCTCGCCCATCGGCTGGTTTTCTAGGGTTTTCTTCACGTGTCTAACTCCTAAACAGGATCCTCCCGGAAGATATCTCTTGTCAAATCTCACAATTGTTGTGTTGTCTTACTCCATCAGACCCATCTAATCGCAAGACTCACACGGAGGTGGCCAATGGCGAGGTAAGGCCATAGCACCCGTGGACCACCCATGAAATATCGCTGAGGAGTTGCTCACCCGGATTTATCCATGGTTCCCCAGAGCGGTAGGCTGATACTTTCTTTAATACGTCGTATCAGAAGTATAAATATACACTTCAGACATAAGCTGTAGTGAATTACATTTCATTTCACGGTTCAGTTTACAACTTTATGGATTTATTAGATATAAAACTTCTGCTTTATATCTGTCAGAATTATATTAATATTACTATTACCATTGAGTACCAGCAAGGAGTGGTGTACTTGAAGTGAAACATCGAAAGAATTCACCTGTCAAGCAACGTGTCACAGGATTTCATTTATGTAATAATTCTTCAATACGAAATACTCGAAAAAAACTAGGTCAAGAAAATCATTCTGACGAAATAAATGATGTTCTGCCCTGCGGCTACTTAGAGGTCCTTTTAATGATATCCAACACAGCCAGGCTCACAATGAAAGCAACCGGATGATGAAGAATGGAGGCTCTACATATCCGGGACAGACCACCCCCCAAAAAATTCCTGGAGTTTTCCTACTGCCCGGATTCAATTCCGAGTCATTCAGAGAGATAGGCTGACACCTTAACCGCCTAGGGCCACCTGGCTGTTTGATTTGGCTGTCCTTCCTTAATCTCGACAACAGTGTTAGATAGATGAAATTCGAGACCAGATATGGAAAGCTTACGGACAGGACGCCATGATTAACTATATATGAACCTCCGGTCTAGACCAGAAGTTACGTGAATTCAATTCAAACATTCCTCCCTGAATGGAGTCACATAGTGATTGGCATGACTTTATTGTCAAGAAAAGTATAATGTACAGGGACAAGACACTAATTTGAGATACAATGCATATATTATAAATTAAGAATATGATTAAAAATTGCAGACCGGTATTGTGACGATGTCACAATAAATAATTGCTGGTATAATTATTGTTTTTTATTCTTCTGTTAACTGGTATGAAGATTTTTTTACTTACAATGCAAGAATACGTTACATTTTAAATACTTGAAAGTGCAATTAATCATTAAAACTGCTTAGTTAAGGTAATGTCGCTTTCTCGTATGGTTTTTTTATGTTAAAATGCGTTACGATTGAGTGAATCTGGTTCGGCCCGCATATGTATGGTTTATTTAACTATAAAGTGCATCCCGCATCAGTTTTCAGAAAAAAAATTAATAAATTTATATAAGTAGATAGCAATAAACATTGTATAACAATGTAGCAAGAGATTGGATAAAAGTATTTATTGGTGTTTGGTATATTTCTTTATTGCAATGCGACACACAGACGATCTGTTGCGGAGGAGGGCTTTCACGAGAAACTGTCCCCTATTTAGGTGTTACTAACATGAAAAATCTGGAAAACTCCACGTGGCCAGCCCATTGGAAGACAGGAACCCACGACCTATGGTTTTATCCACTCGGCCATTGGGGAAGCTTTTTAGTTTAATACATTAACATATGAAATTGTACTGAATTGCATCGATAACATCAGTACTGAAAGATATAGCCCATAGCCCTTTCAGAATAAAATGTGAAGTGTTTGGGTATGATTTATCATTTAAAATTTTAAATGAATACGTCGAGTCCTATTTTAGGTGTTAGAGGCGTGAAGAAAAGCCGGAAAACTTCACTTGTCCAACTCGTTGGGAGGGCGAATTCGCGACCACCTACTAGTGCTCACTGCTTTTATCCTCTCGACCGTGGGCTTGTATTAATTAATGATACGTAGGTCTCAAAATGTTGTGCCTGTCATATAAATTAATGATAGAGTATAAGGTGGTGGTTTTAAGGTTTTAACTCATTCATGACTTCCTAGGTTTGATTTGGTTTGATGGAATAAGGTTGTGCAACATAAAGTGGATCGGAATGCCTCCCATGGAGACTTTCTATGCTAAAATTGGCCCGCCCCTATTTAGATGTTAGGCACGTGAGGAAAACCCGGAAACCTGCACGCGACTAACCAGGCTCGAACCTGGGACCAACTAGCATTGCTCACTGGACTCATCCATACTGCCACTCTTGGGCCTCATGGCATCCTAGTGCATCGCATCTAGATAGCAATACAAGACACGGAATCGAATCCGGTAGAGAACCCTAGAAATTTTTCATTGGTAATCAGTCCATTAAGTGAAAAACCCTAGACATTTAAACGGACAGACCACCCACGAAAAATCCTCGCCATCCGACCACCCCAACGTGGATGCCATTGTTAATCTCCTAGGCTGTCTGGCTCTCTCAAACGGTGGGTTTAAACCCCCAACTCTCCGCGTGCACATCCTTAACTTCTTAGAAATCGTACAATAGCACCAATTATTCATTCTTTTATTTCAAGTTGTCATAGTAACTGTAAATACTGCCTTTCCCTTCTTCCCAAAGGGAAAATATATTTAAATTGTTGATGAAATAATTGAAATAAATGTCTTCTTGTGTGCTTATGAAATACCAAGAAGCGACCCAACTTACACTTGTTTTTCGGGGGTTTACGATATTATAATTTTCAAAAATTCAGCATGAAAAATAACAATTATACGAGAGGAAACGTTAATGAAACTTCTTTCAGAAATCATCTCGTAACAGAAATGTTACGCTAGATAATTACTTTCGTCGCGACAGTCGATATATATTACATTAAACTGTGTGTGAATTGTGTTGCGATGAATAAAGTTTCGCTAAATTTTAATAAATTCGTAATAATATTGTCTATCAAAAATCATTTTTTTTATACAGAAAAGTAATCATAAATATAATTATAAACACTAGGAAGAGGAGGGAGAATGAAAAATCAATACTTTGAATACATTTCATGTATTATTAATCTTTAATTAACAGTTGCATGTTGTTATGTGTAACAACATGCAACTGTTCCTGCCCGGTTTCAGCCGTTATTATTATTATTATTTCTTGATTTATCTTATTGACTTTCGGGCCGTCCTATTAAAATATTTTGTAGAGCTGAAATTATATTTTATAACTGAAAATTTAAGTGTTAAATAAATACAGCGAAACCTGGCTTCGTGGCCATTACAATTACGTCAGAAACGAGTAGCTAGAAAGCTCTTTCTTGCTTGTGATTGGTTCAGACGCTTTCAGTTCAATTTTTGCTTTCTCGGTTGTTATATATAACGGAGAGAAAGTGTGGCGATTGGTCAAAAAAAATGATCTCTGTCTCCGTAGTTTTAAGTGTGTGGAGGGGGTTCATCCTCTTTAAAGCTTAATAACTCCTCTAGTTTTGGTCAAAAGTATCTGAAATTTTGCAGGGAAGTTTGTGTATTAGGGGCATTGATACTATTAAATTTTGGTGGTTAAAGGTCGAGGGGGTGGGGAGATAGAGGGGGTCGTGTGATACATCTCGAGCGAAATCGGACTTAATGAAGACTTTACTCGTTATTAGCATTTACAATTTATTTATAAAACTCATCTCTATCCTAAAAATTAATCTTTTTGCAATTTTATAATAATTAATTATATAAATAGTTTTTAAATTATCATAACAGATGGCGCCACGCACAATTTTTACTTTACGGCCTGGAAAGTTATGCAACTCTGCTAGATTTTTTTTGTTTTTTTTTTTTTTAATTTTCTTCGGACAAATTTGATGATTAATTTTAAATTTCACGATTTATCTTGCGCTGAAATAAAATATTTCGTACAAAACTACCGAAATTTTTAAAAATAATTGTGCTAACTTTTTGTAAAGAGTAAATAATTGCTATATTTAAAGTTTTAACGAAGCTTATCAGTCGAAAGCTGTGTCTTGTATCATTCAATTTGTTCAGAAAATGGGACCAATTTTCGTTACGTTGTAGCTTCGGAGACTTTCCCTTTCCATGCTCCTAAAGGAAAATCTAAAATCAAATTTTATCTTTTACTTTTTGGTATATTTTTCCTCAATTTCAAAATAGATTCAACATTCTATTAACGGAATAATGGCTAGGAATAGCTCTATATCCCGGTATAGAGCTCCCACCACGCTTTACCGAGGTACACTGTGACAAAAACGGTCTTTACAAACACCAATAAATCCTATTAATCAAGAGGGCCAACGTGGGACTCGTGCTTTCTTAAGTATGCCTCGAATATACCGCATTGTGTTTCTTGTGTGTTAAGATTAGATTACATTGATGGGATAAGGCAACCCAATACTTGGGCCACTCTAGGATGGCTTTCTGGAAAACTGACCCCTAATTAGGGGCTAGGTAATGAAAACTTCACGTTGATGGGGTCCGAACCCGCGACTAACTACAGGTGTTATTCGCGGCCACTAATGGGCTTTTGTATGTAAGAAAAAAGACCTTTATTTTTGTCATATTTTATTATTATTATAAAAAAAGTAATGCAATTTTTAATACTGTTTTTGTCGTTTTTTCTTCTTAATACAATCGGCCTCCAAAATGTAAGTGGCTTAGGCATCTCGACCTTTTATTAATAAAAATCCAATCAATCATTTCGGATTCTACTGAATATTACGCATCCAAAATTTAAATTTTAATAACCTGTTGTCAGATTGGTCAGTTTGAATTACGTCACACAAAAAAACGAACTTTAAAAACTGTTGACAAATACAACGCTTTTTAATAAAAGTAATTTAAGGTAATTGATCCAATCACTTGCTAATGGTAATAAATAACTCTAATTCTAAATAATTTTAATAAAACTCATTAGAATAACCAAATATTTATTACCAGCGCCATTTTTTTTCTTATTTAATTTTTACCAAAAATGAATTAATTACATTGTCGTTCCTTCGGGATTATAATGTAATTTTCTCATTTTCTGATCTAAGCAGTCACTAAGAAGGAGATAAAGCAATGGTGAGTTATTTTCTAATTTATATAAAATATATAAATATTAATATAT
The DNA here is from genome assembly GCF_030686945.1 of Centruroides vittatus. Lineage (NCBI taxonomy): Eukaryota > Metazoa > Arthropoda > Arachnida > Scorpiones > Buthidae > Centruroides > Centruroides vittatus. The sequence goes on along the minus strand of NW_027122506.1, from coordinate 387,631 downwards.
GTAATTAAAAATAATTTCGAATTTATTCCATAAACATTTTTTATTTATTTATAATTATTTCCTATCAGGTATAAGGGGTTTAGAAAAGACTGTCCTGATGGATTGCTAACTGAGCAGGTAAATGATTAAAGTGGACGTTAATAACGTTACTTTTATATATATATATTTCGAATAATGATACTCTCCTTACATATAAATTCGAAATATTCTAGAAATAACTTTGCTCTAGAAATTGATTTGCATTACAGTTGTTCACCCACATTTGAAGCTTAATAACTCTTCTGTCTTTTGACGTAATTTTCTGAAATTTTCCAGGGAGTTTCGTATATTATGGACATCGATGCAGGTAAATTTTGGTGGTTAAAGGTCGAGGGGTTGGAGAGATAAGGGGGGGGTCATGTTGTCATATCTCAAGCAGATCGGACTTAATAAAGACTTTATACGTTATTACCATTTACAATTTATTTATAAAACTCATCTCTACCCTTAAAATTAAGCTTTTTGCCTTTTTATAATACGTATAATAAAAGCTCAACAGATGGCGCCATAAACAACTTTAACTTTATTTCCGGGAAAGTTACGCAACTCGTTGTTGTTGAAATTTTTTTTTCTCGCTTTGGCTCGCTTTAAAAATAAATAAATTGTCTCGGTTATTAAAATTTAATGTTTTACATTATTAAATGTTTTCATTATTTTTTTAAAATTTAGTCTAGACGTTTGTGAATACTTGAAATGACGTGTACAGTACTTTCGACATCATTAATAATTACAAGAATGGTTTTTCTCATTTTTATTATAGTGCTTTGGAAAATAAATTACTTTTAAAGAGATTATTCTCTTTAGAAAATAATAATAATGATGAATTATTTTATAAATGTCTGTTTACAAATATTTTGGGAGGTTCAAAGAAGTAATTGTGAATTATCATCGTTATTAGTCTCTATCCCTTCTTGGGTTAGGAACCTCTGGAAGAGAAAACTGTGTTAAGTGTTATGAAAACTGTGTGAGGATGTGTTAAGTAAAATACTCAAAACAGCATAATAATTAAATACAATGTTAGCAGGTATATTTTTACAAAATATAGTAAAACTTTATTAATTGTGGTTCGATAAACTGCAGATTCAATCAATGAATAGTTAAGGTAATTAAAAATAGAGTTTCTGTATTACATATAAACGAATCTTAAACAATTTGGCAATGCAGGGTAAGAAGACCTAGTCGTTCTTCTTCTTATTCATCCTCCTCCTCCTTTCTTCCGTCGTCCTGCTTCTCCTCTTTTTTCTTCCCCCGTCCTCCTACTCCTCCTTCTTCTCAAATCCTCCTGCTCTTTCTTCTACCTCCCTTCCTTCTACAACTTCTTTTTCTTCCTCTCTTTCTCCTATTCCTCCTTCTCCCATCCTCCTACTCTTTCTTCTACCCCGTACTTCCTACAACTCTTCCTTTTTCTTCCTCCCGTTTTTCTATTTCTTCCATATCCTCCTCTATTTTCTTCTTCCTTCTTTACCTCCGCATCTATCCAAAAACTTACCTCTCATGGATTAACGAAAACATATGCACATATCTTCTCTCCACTTTCAGTTCTGCATTAGTACAGAAAGACTGGCTATACGAAGAGTACGACTGAGTTTATCTTCTCTAGTTACGTTAATTATAACTTACCGTTGTCAAACAGATGCACTGAAAATGCGATTCTGTTATACACAATTTTTCAATTATCCGGGCATACTACCCCATCATTACTCCAATTACTTGTTTCTACTCTATACGAGATTTATCGGTACAACAAAAGCTAGACTTAAACTTGCTGTCGCCCTAAGCTATAAAATATAACAAACCCTTCTTCTCCATCGAATAATGTTATGACCTTAGGGCCTCATATTTTTACGAGGCCCTAAGGTCATAACGCGAAGCCCTATGAGCTGAGAAATAATCAACGTAAGAAGAGAACGAGGTAATGTGTACCACATTACCTCTTTCAATCGCGGAATTATCGATTTTGACGCGAATAAGGATTTAGTTATTCCACTTGTCGATTATTTATTTAATGTCGAATGCAATTTTCGATATGTAAATGACCATTAACAGATTTAATTTATATTCTCAATAGAAAATCACATATTTACTTTACCTTTAAGTGCACTTCGAGTGTATTTAAGGATTTAATCCAAGACTTAGGTTAATGCCCATTCTAGTTGGCAGCGTGTTTGCTGTGAAATAAATTTAATTAATAAATATCGAAAGAACTACTTAATGATTTTATTAATTTTTAATTAATTAAAAATTAAAATTTCATTTAATTTTATCCTCTCATCGACGAGAAACCGCCATTAAAATTTCGTAATGGAGGGACGTTTAAGTGGGAAAAAATGGTGGGTAGTAAATCATTTTTGGAAAGATTTCTGTGCCCATTTTATTCTGGGTGAGTCTTTTTTATCTGTCGAATAAATTTTTATATATTCGCTCTAGTGATTGACACGCTATTGTCGTTCGCTTCACAATATGATAAAATATGTTTTCAAATTTTGTTATGGTGTTGCGTAAGTGATTTCCCTTCTACTTGACGAAAATAAAATTTTATGTAGTTTGATCCTTAACCCTCCAACACCCACCAATGGCCGAGGGATAAAACCACCAAACAGTGGTAACGGGTTGGAGTTTTTCGGGTTTTCTTCACATTTGTAACACCTAAATAGGGGACTCCCTCTTCAGCAGATCGCCCACATGTTGCATTGCCCTATATAAATAAACCAAACCTAATATGAAGGCCTCCCGAGAGGCATTCCTGTTACTTTTTATATCATTAAATATTATAAAATGACAAAAAAAACTTAATTTTGAAGATAGGAGTTTTATAAATAAATTGTAAATGCTAATAATGAGTAAAATCTTCATTAATTTCTATCCCACTCGAGATACGACACGTGGTCCCTTCTATCATTTCAACCTCTTAACCTTTACCACCAAAATTTAATAGCACCAATGTCCCCAATACACAAACCTCTACGCAAAATTTCAGAAGGGTCATTTTTTGTCCGATTATCATACTTTCTTTCTGTTATTGATATATATATATATAACAGAAGGGTAGTATAACACAGTGAATAGTCTCTTCTAAGGAGGTAGCTACATGACCTGTGGACAGCTTTATCTTCAGATAACGGAACCGGAACCGGAACAGGCGGACTGATATTTATTTGGAACAACTCGATCGATGTTACATTTTCTGCAAGGCGAAAAGCTGCTGCTTATTATTTTGTTATTTTTGGCTCCCTTGTCGTGACCATATAACTTAGTCCCTTCGTAAATATGAAACTTGACCTGAAGTTTAAAATGGGCGAAATAATTGAATAACATTAATGAGTTTGATATAATTTTAAAATCTAGATGAGAATCTGCTTTGGTGCAGTTATACAAGAGGAGTTCGAGGACAATACCCCCTGCCATGTGACGTGTTTCTATGTTGTTCACACTTCCAAACACTTCACGCTGTGAAAGACCACTGAATCGAATCCGGAGAGCTTGAGTAACCCCCAGGAAAGTTTCGCGCGGGGATGTGTGGTCCTCGTACTTAACCACTTTTATCATGCCCCGTTGCGGTCATGATAAAAGTGCCGACAGGGTGAAAATAGTCAAAAATAAAGGCGAAAAAATGCACGATTTTAATTCAACTAGCCAATTGGTCACTGTAATCACGCAACGATTCGATACTCAAAATCCAAACTGGTCGTTCTCGCATTGTTAAAACTATCCGTAACGTCTGATTTATCCAGTAGTCACCCTGTTGTAGACAGTAGAGGATACTTTCTTCTCGTTTCTAACACCTAAAACAGGGTCATCTCCTGTAGAAAGTCCTCTTGAATGGCATCCCCAAGCAGAGAATGCCCATTATTGTAGTCACACTTCTTTCTTTGATGCAGGCATTATTTTTATTGTTTTCTTTTTGTTTTTTTATTAGGCCTTTATATTGGAAATTGACTTCTATTTAGGTGTTACAAACATAAAGAAAACCCGGAAAACTTCGCGTGGCCAGCCCGTTGTCGAGGTGCGAACCCACGACCAGTTTTTAAAACCACTGAATCCTCTGACAAATTGTAAAATGTATTTAAAAAATCAGAATTCAAATATTTTTTTAACCAATAAACAAACAGAGACCGTTTTAATTAAATTTGAAATGGAAGTCGTTCATTCGTCGATTTGAAATTGAAGTCGTTTATTGGTCAATTTGAAATGGAAATTGTTAATTCGTCGGTTTAAAATTGCAAATATGTTTCCAATTTATATCGATTTTTAAAATATTCAAAATTAATAAATTTTTTATTATTATTTTCTCTTTATTTTTTAGGGATTCTTAAGAATATATAAATTATTTTTTCCTCAAGGCGATCCATCAAAATTTACGTCTCTCGTTTTTAAAGTATTCGATGAAAATCAGGTAGAACATAAATTTATACCTTGTAGTGTCTTATAATAAATAAATATAAAATATTATAAAAATTTTAAGGATGGTGCCATCGAATTTGAAGAATTCATCAGAGCTCTGTCGGTCACGTCACGTGGGAACGTTGACGAGAAACTTCACTGTAATGACGTATTTTAAGTAATGTTCTATGCTAATGTATGCATAAAAACGTTATTTAATTATAATATTTTGTTTTATTAGGGGCATTTAAACTTTATGATTTAGATAATGATGGATACATTACCAGAGAAGAGATGTATAACATAGTCGACGCCATTTACCAAATGCTAGTAAGGGCATTTTTATTTATATATATATATATATATACATAAAGGGGTGGCCCAAGACATTTAACCGTGTTATTAAAAAAAAGGATCCCATTTTGAGCAATTCTTGTAAGACAAATTTACAGTGGTTAATTGAATTTGAGCCTCCCTATATTTAATAATTAATAAAGATTCCGAATTTAGCTAAATTTTTAAAAAGTTTTTCGATTGGCTAATTAAAAATTTGTTAACTTTAATTTGATTAAGTTTCTAAATTTTTAATAGAAGCTGTACTTTGATTGGTTAATTTAATTGTTATTTTTAATTCTATTCGTTTGTTTAATAATTCAAATTAAAAAAAAAATCTTTCCATTGATTGGATCGTTTAAATACTCGTTATTTATAGGTTAATTGAACGTATTTATTTCTAAACTGAAAGCGATGATTGGCTGATTTAAATTTTTAAATTGAAACAGGGTAACCAATCAGCGGAACAAGACGACGACTGCCCTCAAGAGAGAGTTGACAAAATATTTGAGCAATTAGATAGCGTCAGTACAAATTTAAACTTATTTTATATGCATAAATATATAAATAAATTAATATTCCAATGAATTTTTTAGAATCAAGATAATAAAATATCTCTGGAAGAATTTATAGAAGGTTCAAAACTGGATTCGAAAATCGTTCAAGCCTTATCTTTATATTCGTCTTAACATTATTTTTACATATACATTCCCCTCCTTGGTTTTACTTTTCTTTAAGCCTGATTGTAGCCTCTTTAATTACGCACGCGATCTCCGACAGATGGAGTTAAAAAAACTAATGCTTTTTCTATGGGAGGATCCTTTTCCAAATTCTCGAAAACGGAAACAGATAGAAACAAACGGTTTTCTGCATTAGAATCGTATTTAATTATTCTATTGACCTACGGCTCAGAATTTTAGAAACCGAATTTGTTATTTTTCTGCGAATTTTCTAAGATTTTAAAAATTCATAGAAAATTCACAAATTCGAGTTTCAAAATTCTGAACCGTACGTTAACAGAATAATCAAGTAGGATTTTAATACAAAAAACTGTTTGTTTCTATCATCTTTCGTTTTCGAGAAATTTTGCAAAAGGGATTTCCCCATAGAAAACCATTAAATTTTAACTCCATCTGCTGAAGATCGCGCGCGTAACCATAGAGATTATAATCAGCCTTAATTATATATATTATAAAATTAAGTATATTGTATTTATTTTATACATTAAAAGGATTGTATAATGTGGTTTTTACCGTATGAAAATAAAGTTCATCAATACGAAAGTTTAACTGTGTTTTCTTTTTCTGCCCTGTGAGCTATACAGGGCCTTTTCAATCATACCCATCGTGAATATGGCCAGGCTCATAATTGTTACAGCGGGTGCCCTTGAGAAAACAAAAAACAGGATTGATGGCCGATCTGCAAGGTAGGGTACCTTTTGGGAGGATGAGCGATCTGCTGAGAGCACATTCTGGAGGACCTTTCATGAGAAACTTGCCCCTACTTAGGTACTAGACACGTGATGAAAACCCGGAAAACTTCACGTGTCCAGCCCGTTGATGAGGTGGGAACCCACGACTAACTACCATCGTTCAGTGGTTTTATCCATTCGGCCACTGGTGGAAACGAAAGGTTTAAGCCAAAATAAGTGATATCGGTACAAATACATAAATTTAATATAAAACCTATTATTTATTCAGCTTATCTTCAGAATCATTGTCTTTCTCCTGTTTCAGCATTTTGTTGGATTCTCATCCTTTTATCAATGCAAGACTAATGAAATTGTAAACAGGGAAAGAGATCTGCAAGGCCATTATACAGGAATTGACACGAAGATGAGACGTTCCTTGTGAGGCCTTGCTCATATTCAAATCGATTGGATTTATTTCAAAATATACTCAAAACTCCTGAACAACGTATCACTGAGAAGAACGTAATAAAAATGGCCGTTGTTTTGAGGTTTATTAGTATATTTAGTATACTGTAGGCATCAGAAAGATAAAATACTCCGTACCTCTCCTGGCTTTTGAATGGTTCTATTCTAAAATAATTTTAACACAGAAATTTGATGTATAAAACTTCATGATCGATTATAAAGTAACAAGGCCCTTCAGATGTCGAGAGATCCCGTGACCACTTACTTAAGTCCTCAGTATATGAAATATCCTGGTATTATGTTTATTAAACAATAAAATTTGATAAAAACCGTCTGTTTTTTTTCTTAATACAGAAGAAATGCAATAGGATGGATGCTTTTGAGGCCCAAATCAAATAGTCTTTCAGGGTACCTGTGAGAAGGATTGGATTAATGGTATAAAAGCGGATAAGTCAAAACAAATTGTAGTTGTAACCAGAGACTGGATAATAGCGAAAAAATTAGAAATTATAAATAAGGGGAATTTCAGAGAATTACCGATAAATCCAAAAAACATAATATACGAAGAATTAAAAAAACGAATTAATATACTATACAAACAAAAAAAGGTTACCAAAAACGAAAAGATATTTATACTATCCGAGGATAACGAAAGAACCCCTAGATTAAATATTCAGTTAAAAACTCATAAACAAAATGAAAAAGTACGACCAATTGTTGACTTCAAATTTACTGTATTGTATAACTTAGAGAAATATCTAAAAGGAAAACTTAAAGACTACGAAAACTCAATCTGTTCTATTCGAAATATGGAAGGATTTTTACAAGAATTAAAAGAGGTTCAGATAAACAACACATCTAAGTTAGCTAGTATTGACGTTGTTGAAATCGCGATTTTCCAAGGGGGAAGATTTTTATGAGAAACTAACCCCTATTTATGTGTTAGATACATGAAGAAAAGCCAGAAAACTCCGCGTGGTTAGGTAAAAACCCGCAAACAGTTCAAAATGAGATTTCTTTTGGTCCAATATTTAACTTAAAACTCTTTAACAAGGCCATTTTTTATGTTCTCCTCAGTGTCCGTTTTTCGGAGGTTTTACTGTACGCAGAATTTATTTTAAAATAATAATTTAAGATAAAATATTCATTTTATTATTTATGAGAAAAAAACTGCCGCTAAGAACTTTTAGAAAAATAGACTTTAAAAAGAATGGCTTTGAATAACGAATTGTCTTGTTTAAAATTCAATAAAAGTAAAGATTATTTTTATCAATTTGTTTATAAATTTTTAAAAAATCGAATGAAATTTTATATAGTTTTATAGTTATTTTAGACAGTATTGAATTGCAAGTGTCAAATCCTAATTTTTTGCAATTTTTATCTCTGATTTGTGCTCTGAATAATTCAATATTTTCCGGACATTATATTTTATTTATGAGAGGACAGAGCAATTTTTATTTTCATAATTTCTAACGTTAGAATATTTATTAGTGATAAAACCACACAACACTGATAGGTCGCGGGTTTGCGCCTCACCAACGTTCTGGCAAATGAGATTTTTCGGGTTTTCTTCGCGTGTCTAACAATTAAATTGGGACTAGTGTACCATACAAAGACCTCTCGTGACTTACCCCTTTGCAGATCCCCATTTCTGTCGGGTTACCTTATCAATACAATCCTTTAAGATGGCGGTCTATCCCTGTTCGGAAGCCATAAAAATATATAAATAAAATCGATAAAAAGTGCTTTTATCACATTTGTTTTTTTACTCTTTCTACCGTGTGATCCTTTTAATTATGTCCATTGTGGGGCCTAGCCCATGACTAATTATGCCTGTCGTGAGCTAGGCCAACAATGGGGGAGACCTGGTGGTGATGGCCTTAGATGTTCGGAACAAAGGGGCCTCCTGTCACGTCCAAAAACGTACGCGTAATAATTTCTATTGTATTTTAAAGTATTTAATTTACAAAAAAATTAAGAGAAAATTGCATTTCCTACTCACTTCATTATCAATAATATAAAAGAATAATAATTTTTACAGATATTAATTTAATTAATTATCGTTTACAATTGATTAATCCTAATCTTTTAATTATTAATTAATTAATAAAGCGACGTTGAACTTTGTGAGGAATTTTCATAAATTCTTTAATCACAAATGATTTTTTCTTCTTCTTTTTTTTTTATTTTTAGATGTTTTAATCGATATTTTCTTAGATACTTTGCTTGGTTTTTTTTAATAATTTTTCACGGTTTTCTTCTTCTTTTAATCCCTTTTTAATAAATTATAAGCAGCTCTATGCCCTACATTCATAAATATTACAACATATTTAATGTCACAATTAAAAATACAAAAAATTATTGGAGGAGAAAAGCATCAAATTCTATTTTCCACTCTGTAAACTGACCACTGGGCCATCCTGTATTAATTTTATACAATTAAATTCAAATTATCTAATGTTTTTTTTTATATTGGAAGAAAGTTTATCTTCCAAACCTGTAAGTTTGCGTCCCCAATAGTTTATTTAATAAACTTTCTGAGTTTTTTCGTGTCAAAAAACGTTGAGAATTAACAAGTTAGATGATGATGACAATAAGAAAAAAGGTTAATGTTACCTATGGTTCCAAAATGGCGGCTCGTCTCTGATTCCAGCAAACAGAAGAAAGGAAACGGCGGGAATGCACGTTCTAACCTAACCTAACCTATTCGACGGCCGGATGGCCGAGCGGTAAAGGTGAGCATTATGGTAATTTATTAGAATAGGTTAGGTTAGGTTAGAACATGTGTCCCCACTGTTTCCTTTCTTCTGTTTGCTGAAATCAGAGACGAGCCGCCATTTTGGAACCATAGGTAACATTAACCGAAAAAAATTATAAAATTGGCCCCATCTGAAAAACTATTATAATTTACATATATAAATGAAAATATTTGTTTGTTTGTTCGCTATTCACTCCTAGGCCATTCGACCAATTGCTACGAAGCTCGGCAGTTGCGTTCAAATACTTCTAACTTAAATAATGACATACATTCCACCCCGAAATCTCTACTGGATTTTTATAAATCAATTAATTTCTATCTCCGTTTTATTTGTTATAAAAAATCCGGATATAATTTAAATAAATAAATAAATAAATATATTGCATTCACCTAATTACTGCGACAAAGATATACAGTAGTTTTATGCACTCGGCTGAGGTCACAAACTCATAGTTTGTCGTCGGTTCGGGCATGGCCATCGGCTGGCCACGTGGAGTTTTCCGGGTTTTCTTCACGTTAATACCTAAATACGGTCCAGCTTCCCATAAAAATTTTCCGAGATTCATCCCCCCTCCGGCAAATCGCTCACGTGCCTCATTGTTGTAACCAAATAAACCAATTCTAATGTCTTACTTGTGCTGCCATCTGTCGTCTAAATTTGAAATTTGAATAATGGTGTTTATTAAAAGCAGGTGGTGACGCTTCTGATTAGCGGAAAATAAATAAAAAGATAAAGGGTTCGATTTTATTAATAATTAAAGGATAAATTAACGTATGTATATATAAAGATACGGTTACAATTAAGAAAATAAAAATAAAAATTTATCTTCGTGACAAAGTTCAATAACATTTTATAAAAAGTAACTTTGTCGACTTCCTGAATTGTGAGAGTAAACACAGCACATTATTACTTTTAGAGGAGGAAATAAAAATGATATCGTGAGGAGTGTTTCTAACCCTTTAATCATTTTTATCGCCATCTAACGGCCAAACATGTAACAAAATGTAATTATTCTCCTTTAGAGTGAAAATTAATTAATAAAATCTTAAATTTATAATAAAAATTATAAAGAGATTATTCCGTAAGCCTAGTTAAAATTAAATATTTTATAGATTATTTTAAAAAATGATTACTGATATTTATTTTAAATAAATGTAGTATTTTTATTTAAAATTATTGATTTTTAAATATATTTAAAACTTTATCATAATATTAATTATTTGCATCATTAATGTGAAATTATTCCACATTATTAGGACATTTAAACGAAAATTAATTCTATTTAAAATATAAATTTAAAAAATTGATTCGTAAACTTAACTTAAACGTGATTGGTCGATAAAAAAAGAATTTCAAGCTCACAACCAATAGAAAGAGTCAATAACTTTTGTTTAAACGTCATTATGTAATTTTTTTTTCTTTTTTTCCTGCTGCAAGGCGCTAGCATCGGGACTACTTAAACAAATACATGATGGAATATTTAGTGAATCGCAGATGATATTAAGGTAAGTACCGTGCAGTTGTACTTAATAATATAACTTCATAACATATATTATTGTTTTTATTATTATTTATAGAATATTTTTACAATAAAAATTAGAAACAAAAATTAAAATTTCAATGCCCTCCCGCGTGTATCGCTTCCTTTGTCATAAAATCCTATTTTATAATATTTAACCGTTATTTAGTTTAATAAATCATTTTAATTAAAAATGATAATTATTATTATATAAGAGCTACTGATGTATTTTTCTAAATGAAACAGTATTTTTATTATAAAATAATCATTTATGTGCCGCTCATCACGAGCGGCACATTAAGTATCAGTTTTGAAGGCCTCGTATTTATTTAAAATTGTTTCATATACCTGGTATATTATATGCTACGTTTATTTTAAGACTTAATTATATTTACGATTTAGTAAAATACAGCATAAAACCTTGATTTAATTGGAAAATTTTACCATTAAATTACATAAAAATCCAACCGATTTCCTTCTCGATTCTTGTTTATTCGGTGTGTAGCGGTTTAATTTAAATTAAATCCCTGTATTTGAATAATCTAATAGCAAATTAATGCCGCTACAGATTAATTAACTCTCTTATTATTATTATCATTTTTTTTCCTTTAAATTTTACGTTAATTGTAAGCATAAACATCGTTAAATATGGTAGAAAAACTATTAATGGCTACTGTATCACAATCGTGTCATTGATAATAAAATTAATCAGTAATTCGAGGAATTATTTACGTGTGACCTTCATTCCTAATATTGGATAAATTAGAAAGGTTTAATTGTGTTATTAGAAGAAGTTATTCGTCTCGATAATATTGCTTCTGTCAACCATTAATAGATAATTCGATTTATCATATTGATTTATTATCTCCCTTATTTCTTCTGAGTGTTATTCTCGGTAATAATCGAGACGTGTTATGTAATTTAGTTAAGTAACAAAATTAAATATCAGTTTACTCCAAATTGGAGTTCCTTTTGCTCTCATTTAGGACCACCCCTTGGGAGATTAGCGTATTGCTCCGCCTTATCCCTCATCAAATAGTAACATCGTGAGGCCTTTTAGGCCCTAAGCCCTAGCTAGTACGAGGTATCTCCTTTATACAATACAGTAGTTCCTTTTTTTTATTTTGAAGTAGCTGTTAAAACGCTTCCTGTACAAATATATTTACATTTATTACACGTTCAAATGCTTCTATATAATTATTTTCGATGGTACTGTAATATATATAAATATATCGTTCTTAAAAGCCTTTCTGTGTGATGATATGGAACTTTATTATGTTAATATATTAAGAAATTAAGTAAAACTTTATGCCCGAATTTCGAACAAATTTTTATTTGTATAATAAAACATGATTTATATGGGTTGCTTTTTATATAACAGTAACATGTTGCATTTTAAAATATGTAAATTAAACAATAAGATGTTTATTGTGTAAGTTACTAAAGAATATTTTATCGATAAAAATTTTATGAATTTTCAGAAATGGGAAGGATGAATAACTATTTATTCTACTCCATTCATTGTCTAGCATCACGCATTTTTACAGGAAATTTGAACGAATAATGACAACCATTCACCTGTTCAAACTGAATGTTCAGTCCTTGTCCGTTGCATCATTCTTCGATATAACCTGTTACATCTAGTCTAAGCGGGGAAAAATATGAGGTAAGATACCGCCTCTGTGTCTAAATGTGGTCCAAGAGCCAGTTGACCGTTGTAAAACCTAATTTTCTACTGATTACCTGGCTTTTACGCCACTCTGTATAATGCAAGTAACTTAATTTAATGCGTTATATTCTCTGCAAATGCTGTCAAGGTTATGATGTGAATAATAATAACGGTGTTATTTAGTCTATTCATCGTGTTTGCTTGTTACTTTGATTTATATACAAATAGAAGAGTTTTTTTCTAATTAACGAAAATAATTAATTAGAAAAAATTGATGGTAATTTTATTATTTTACGTTAATTAATACCGAATTTGAATCCGAATCCTCTTATCGTTTAATCTAATCTTATCGGTGTCAATTTTAAGCGTAAGAATCTATTACGTAAACTTCAAGAAGTGTTTTGCTTACAGAACGATTAAATGACGTATTTAAATCTTCATGTATGACGTATCTCTCTCTCTATACACTTTCATTTAGTAGCTAGATAGATCTTAATAGGCTTTCTCACAGACTAAATTAGGGGTACCCAAAGCTGGAACCGAAAATTAGTAGGGGGGTCTACCAATTGTATACCAATAGAGTAAATAATGTGAGTTTTATCTCCCATCTGCATTCAAACGTCTTGTCATCTACACTACCGCTATGAAGCTCCTTAAATGAAAATGACGACTCTGCAAGATGTTTTGGGTTCTGTTTAGTTCACGAAGTCGGAATCACTCGTCATTATGCAATATGAGTAATCTTCAGGAGCTGTAGAAATGTAGCTCCTTTCTACAGCTACACAGTGAGCGAGTGGTAAAAACCATAGGTTTGCGCCGGACAATCGGCTGGTCATGTGGGTTTTCTTCATGTTTGTAACACCTAAATAAGGGCCAGTTTTCCATAGAAGTCTTCCTGGAAGGCTCCCTCTCCTTAACAGATTGTCACATCAATCACATCAATCAAACCCGCTAAGTAAGAAATTTAATTAATAAGGACAGAGCAAAGAATTGTTCTAGTGTTGAATGACAGATGGATAACCGAGGCGATTAAGTCGTCAGATCGAATCCTGGCGAACAACTCCCGATTATTTTTCTTAGGTAAATCTATCCGAAATAAGTCGGACCCCATCTCATCACTCGGCCTCCCCCATTGTGGACCTATCCGAACCCACGAGAGATAAGACTAAAAAGACCTCAGTGCCCAAAGGTCGAACAGAGCAAAAAGTCATACTGAACATTAGAAACAGGCTAAAAACCTTGACGACTGTTTTAATTTTAAATAAATATCCCTAAGTGATCCTGATACGAGTGCATAGGAAATTACTGTATTCTATGACAAGTTCTACCGTCTGTCTGGCGACAGAGTTTGTTTATGAATCATTTTATGGCAGATGAACGTTAATATTTTAAGCAAACAAAGTAGTCAAGAATAATTATTACATATTTAGAATAAATTAACGTTTGTTTAGTTTTCATAAGCAATTACTTTATTAATTATCGAATTTACATGAAAACAAGTGCATCGCGTAGTGCATTTTAATAGTAGTATACAGTATACGGTACACGGTCGCATCACGCTCTCTTATACAAAGTAACAAGACCATCTAGTGGGCGGTTTATGATATTCGAATGTTTCCAACCCTTTTGTACTGTACAGTGAGCCCTACAGTAAGGTTAAAGATAGACCCCCTTATATATATATTTCTTTATAGTAGACCCTTATGCAGACTTATGATTTAAATATGCTCTAATACCGGTTGCTGTGTTGACAGGACTCCCGTTACATATATAACACAAGGAAGAAAACAGGAACAGTGCTTTGCTAAGTAGACTATTCCCTTATTTGATGCTCTACTAAGTGGATTTGGGTTCGACTGTATTATACCTATCGTAATTACCATTGCATGCCATATGTTAATGGTCTTCTTAACAATCACACAGTAATCTGGATACAACCTATTGAAGATGTTAATTGAAAGAAAAATAGCAGCGTAATTTATATTAATAAGGCTATAATTTCGACATATTACGAACCGTGTAATGAATTTAAAATGTGGAGTACTATGAGTCTAAATATAAAGAAAAATATATTAAAATAGTTCTGTGTTGACTGGGAGAAAATAAATAATTGGTTCAATCTTACGTCATCAAAAACGCACCCTCCCTCCTTATCGTCAGCAATCGTAAGATATAGATGAATTCCCCCATTCCTTTAAACTGCTGACGTAATACTTGAATATAAAAAGTAACAGTAGTGATTCATCTTTCTGTATCCTAACGTTTCGAATGGTTTCCTGATCTGAAGGTTGAAATCCAACGGTAATTAAATCGTTGCAGCTTTAACACTGCAACTGTTCAGGGTCTAAATAAATGGCCCTCTTGGCATGACTTTGCAATAGAAGTCTTCATGTATCTGAGAGTAATTTTAGTAACTTCTGCTTCTTATTGCCCATAGAGCAAAGAGAATAAAAAAGTTCTTCAGCCGAAATTCATTGAGAAATTTTGTAATGTGTGTAAATGATTTTATGAACAAAATGGCGTCGTGAATGTAATGCAAGAAGAACGGGCGTTCATGGTCAACAAAGAAATCAGTGAGCCATTTAATTATTGAAGAGTTTGTTCGAGAAGTAATTTTAGAGTCTTCGTGGCCAATAGAATTTGGTTAAAATTACAAACTCTGAGGGAATTTTCCATGGATTTCAAAAAGCAAAACAAGTTTGTTTAACAGACGTGGAACACTAAGCACAATCTGCTATTAGAAACGGTTACAAATCATGTTTTGTTATGAATATAAAACTCAGAAGCGTAGGAAGATATTGCGAAATTAAATCATAAGATTGCAATATTTCATTATAAGATAATTGCCGTTGCAGCTGACTTGCAGTTAATACTTCAAAATATTTTACAATATCTACTGGAGCATTAATAATATTCGAATTATGTTTAACATCACGATGCAAAAACGATGGAAAACAAATGTTAATTTTGTAGTATGTAAGCTGTTTCGGTTAATGTTACCTATGGTTCCAAGATGGCGGCTCGTCTCTAATTCCAGCAAACAGAAGAAGGGAAACAGTGGGGACGCACGTTCTAACCTAACCTAACCTATTCTAATAAATGACCATAATTATTAGAATAGGTTAGGTTAGGTTAGAACGTGCGTCCCCACTGTTTCCTTGTTAGAATCAGACGAGCCGCCATCTTGGAACCATAGGTAACATTAACCGCTGTTTCTTGTTTGATTTATACGCAGGATTTAGTTTTATTCGATGAAAGAAGAAGAATTGTAAACAAAGACCACAAAGGAATAAAAAACGTAAAAATTGTCTGCACCGTTGAGCAGCTCCACGTAACAGTGTGAACGTCGATCGCAGACGAATGGCCGTTAATTTTTAATCAGAAAGAAAAGTCATCGTTAATTAAACAATTAAAATAATTGTCTAAATGATTAATTTAACGGCATGAAATGCAAATCGAGACTGTAAACGGAGATTTGTAAATCGATATTGTTCTACTGTTCACGTAATGATGGATGGAGAGAATGTAATGCTTCAGGACTTTTTCGTCTATTCGTGTAAATACAAAGCTTATTTAAGACCTTATATATTTATTAACTGATTTTTTAACTAACAAGCCGAGGTTAATGTAACCCTCGGTGCCAAGATGGCGGCTCGTCTCTGATTCCAGCAAGGAAACAGTGGGACTCACATTCTAACCTAACTTAACCTATTCTAATAATTTAATTGCTAATAATTATGGTAATTTATTAAAATAGGTTAGGTTAGTTTAGAACGTGCGTCTCACTGTTTCCTTGCTGGAATCAGAGACGAGCCGCCATCTTGGCACCAAGGGTTACATTAACTCAAACCGATTTATACACAGCAGAATTGGTGAATCAAAGTTACATTGAGAGCATTTTCATAAGATGCCAAGCGCGTGCAGCATCTAATCCTTTATTTTTCTCCTCTTTATTTCCCTTCTCCGACTATTTTTTTTTTCTTTCTTAAATAAAGATGAATTTTTATCGTTAGAATAACTCACAAATTGATCCACACCATTATATTAAACTTGGAAATTTCACACACCTCTTCATTGTATCGAGGTGTTATGCCTGTGCAGGTTTTCTCCACACACGTGGCCTTTGATCCCCAAATAACAAACTAAATTCGGGGGACTATTTTTTGAGGAAACTGTGTCTTAATTACTGAAGATAAATTATACGAATATTTTAAAATTTATTAATATTATTAAGATAAGAGTATAATAAAATAGAAATAAATTTTTAAGCTTCTATTGTTTTAAATATGACCAGGAAGTTTGTGTGTGACATAGTTTTTTTTAATGTATTTCTGATATTTTCCCGGATAAGTGAATTATAATTTATAATTAATTTATCCAGGAAAACAATATAGTTTAATATATATAAATTATATTAAGTAGTATATAATAATAAATCACCAGAAAATATATATATATAGAAACATAGTGCAATCAAACCTCCAAACAGCGGCCACTCCGAACGATGGTCTCCCTTTCGTGTGTCCGTTGTTCACAGGTTTGACTGTACTTTAAATAATCAAATTAGGTTATTCGACGGGGACGAAAGGACGAATAACCGAAGCAATTGGGCCACACCTGATTTAAAACATAATTTTTCGTAGGATAAATAGATTAAACTGATGATTTAAATAATTATTTAGGAAATTTATTTTAATTAATTTCAGGAAACTGAAAACATTGGTCGAAGCTATGATTATTTTCTTAATAACTGTGATGATAAATGCCGATAACTCTGTCGAATATCCGAGATTAGAAACGTTCTTCTTACCTCGAGACGACGTAGAGGATGCTAAAAGTGATGTGTCTAATTCGTATTTAGAAGAGTTCGATAAGACCTCGATGACAATTGATAAAACTCCATGCGAAGAGAGTTGCAAAAATTCCAAAGAAAGTACGAATTTGCAGTGTTCCTGTTCCATAAACTGCACCGATTTCGGGGACTGTTGCACGGATGCACCCGTAAATCCTACCAAAGAACAGAAGTTTAGCTGTTTGAGAGCGTTACACAGCGACAGTTACTATTTTATGGTAACTCAATGCCTAGAAACGTGGAAGAATAACGAAATCGAGATGATGTGTACAAGTGAAAGCGAAGAAAATTCGCTTACAAACCTTCCCGTTTCCAATAAATTCACGGGTATGACATACAAGAACATATACTGCGCGTTATGCAACGACGACTTCGATATAGTACCCTGGACTATAATAATGAAATCTGCGGTTGACCCCAAGAAAATGTCATCTGAAGACATTCAGAAAGTGATAACACCGTCGATTAACAAACGTAACACTATATCTATTAAGCCCTGTAAATGGGACGATAGCATAATATCCGCTTGCCCCAATGATTCTATAGATGCCAGGTGTTATACGTATTATGCACCCGTGTATAATTCTTACGCTGATATCGCTTATAAAAATAAGTACTGTGCCCAATGTAATGGCGACTATACTGAAGTCGAGTGTCTTAAAAACGTTGACCTTAATACATTTTACGTAACTAAGTATGGAATGGATTGGGGTTACAGTTTACTTTTAGATATAGATTTTACAAATGGGGGTAATATTGTTGGGGAAATTGATAAATGCCCCATTTTACATATATACGACCCGTGGAAAGAGAAGTGTGTTAATATATTTTGCTCTTACAATTCCACTAAATGTAATGATACGGAACAATTATGTCGAAAATATGTAAAAGGCGAGTACAGAAAACTAGAAAATGGTTCCGTAATTTTAGATAATTACGATATTATTTTAAATATGGGAGAGTATCAAAAATTAAATAACAGTGCCATTTTAGTGTGCAAAAACGTTTCAAACGTTGAACGTTTTGTAAAATTTGGGGAAGTTTACGGTTATTTAACTGTCATCTGCACTAGTTTATCCCTCTTCTGTTTATTTTTAAAAATTATTAATTACGTATGCTCCGAGCACCCCAAGAAACTACCGAATACAATTATATGCTACTTATCAATATCCCTTTTCTCAGCTCAGTTATTGTTCCTTGTAACCATTAATAAAATACATTATCACACGTTATGTATTGTTTCCGCCATATTGATACACTACACATTCCTGTGTTCTTTCTTCTGGAATAACGTACTCTCTTACGATTTATGGTGCACATTTTCTATGATGAGCGCCAAGAAACCGACTTACAGCAAAACTAAAATGATTAAATATTCGATTTATGGGTGGTTTTTGCCGGTTTTAATTGTATTGTTAGCTGTTTTGTTCGAATATGCTTTACCTGAATCGATTCTAAAGCCAAATTACGCTTACACGGTATGCTGGTTCTCTAGCAAAATATCTCTTCTTGTATTCTTCGCTTTACCTGTCGCTATATTATTAATAATTAACACAGCTTTCTTTATATCTACAGCTGTTCATATAGCGATTTTATCGAAGGGTGCAAAGATTTCTCTTGAAAACAGCACGTGTAAAGAGAGAGTGAGGTTTCAATTGTATATTAAATTGGCTCTGATAATGGGCACAACATGGATCTTTGGATTTATAGCCGCTTACTGCGATAATGACATCTTATGGTACTTATTCATTGTACTGAATGGTCTTCAAGGTGTTTACATTCTGCTGGCCTTTACAAATTTTAAGTTTCCTACAAATTTGTATTATAAGAGATCCTCTTGCAGCTCTACAAGATCGCTTACAACGCAAACTTCCGTCTCTAGTCGCGTGTAAGGTTCTCAAATAATACATTGTATATTATTGTGTGAAGCCTCTAATCTTTATTTTTGTAAATTGTATAAATATATAAATTTCTTTTATTAAAGTTTTTTTTTAAACTAGCAATATTATCAACTTATTGTATCGTTATCACTTAGAACTGGGTCACAGAAATTTAACAATAACATCGTTACAAGAGCACTTACATATGAAGAAGATTGCATTGATGGAATAAGACACTGTAACATATCTGACAAAGGGGAGGACTTCCTGTAGAAAATTGGCTTCTATCACGTGAAAAACACACAAAAAATACCACGTCTTTTGGATAGGAGCGAACCTGCCACCAATTTCCAGTGTTTTCAGTGGTTTTATCCACTTGGTGGGCTACAGGGGAACCAGTCTTCAAGCGATTAGATAACCCCTCTAGTTCTTGTTTAAAACCAAAGCATATACAGGAACATTCTGTTTTATCTTAAAGTTAGTTTTTTCCCCTTTTTTACACGTGTTTTATCCCCTTTTATGAAGATAGGCGAAGATAATATAAGTAAATTCTCGATTTAACTTAATGTATTCAAATTATAGTTTTAAAAATGAAGGCAGATTATTCTTTTTCTTATTTTTTGATAGTACTAATAAAATGGAGAGAAGTCCATATATTATTTAAGCTACAGAGATAAAAGCTCTTAAAGAACATTTAGACATTAAACCTCAAAACATTTACCATCGATTAGATAAATAAAAAGCTCTTCAAGAGCATTTAACCATTGTTGTATTAGTGAGTGAGTGCCGAAATCAATGCTAATGGTGCTTGGATTAAATGAATAAGTGTTGTGAAAACTCATTCTCTATCTAATCACTGTTTCTAACCTGTTCGTTTTCTCATAATTTACCGAGTTAAAGTAATCTTGTCACGTTTGGAGTCGTGACAGTTAACGATTTCTTCACCAGATCAATTGGAAAAGCGATTGATGAATTCCATTAGAATCACTTTTTAATTTTACGTCTAATTAAATCACTCGATTGTAAAAACAGGACTTGATGTCACTATATCTTAGTTAAGGCCATGAATTATTTATTTTGTGTGTGGTTAATGTTACCTATGGTTCCAAAATGGCGGCTCGTCTCTGATTCCAGCAAATAGAAGAAAGGAAACAGTGGGGATGCTACTGTTTCCTTTCTTCTATTTGCTGGAATCAGAGACGAGCAGCCATTTTGGAACCATAGGTAACATTTACCCCGTGTGTCGATAACTACATATTTAGCATAACTTCTCATTTTACAAGGTTGGTTAATTGACAGCCCAATAGTTTTGCACCAATTATTGGTGCTAGAGTTTTGAACACAGCTGTATTATTGAAAAGCTATATGCTGAAATATGTCATTATTGTCTGTCTTGTGGAGGTGTCTTTAAAAGCTGTCGAATTTTCAACGTATTATCGATAAACCCACTCTTTTTAAGTGTCTCTTCAACCAAAAATCACACGGGTTAAGGGGATGGTCATGTGGTAGAAAATACAACAAAAGAATCGTCGGCAGCAACTGCTGGTTATGGCTAATCTTATACGATAACATTGGCATATCCAGGATTTTGAGCTGCTTAAGACAGATTCGGGGACCAATGAACGTACTCCCTGTCATTTTTAAAGTAACAAACTGATTGCTTTAGTATCGAGGGGTACTGCGGTACCATAAGCACCACGTATATGTCCCTGATGGATAATAGGCACCAACTTTTCACATAGGATACACTCAACTTATGTGCTTATGAAGAGATGTAGCTTTTCTGTTGCTTGTAGCAGCTAACGTGTCACAGATAGCCAAACCTCGATTTAGCGTCGTCATTTATTCATCTCTGAGATTGATGCTAAATCGAGTGTAGCGCTAAATCGAAATCGTCAAATAATAAAAATATTGTATAATTATGAAGTCTGCACACTATTTTGAGAGTTTTAAAGTCAGCCTTGGCGATAACAATACCATTTACAATACAAAATCGTTCATTTTAATACATAAAAAAATCAGTCAAGTATGTAACTCATTACGAACGAAAGCTTTATTTTTATTTGCACATTTTATATTTTTCATAATTATTTTCAGGTTCTAATTAAAAAGGGCAAAATTGTTTTAAAAATTATATTTTTTTAATAAATTAATTACAAATACAAAAATTAATATTTTAGCTTTAAAAACTTATCATCAGATGGCGACACTTTCTACGTGTATGTTTTTAAATGAAACGGGCTCTGCCATTGGTTTAGTTATCCAGCTGTCACACAACTCGTCCAATATGCAATCTCTATAATCTGAACTAATTATTCGGATTAGTGAAGAATTTGGATTACAGGTGCTAGTTTTACGGTTTTGAATTGTTTATTTGTGCTTTTTCGTTAGAGTATTTAGTGGAAAAAAATGAAGAAAATTGTACACTATTTTATTTTTTTATCAACAGATGGCGTTAGAAATGTTCTAGAGAGATTATATCCGGAATGTTCATATTCACATTGTTTTCTCATCTTTATTTTTTTTATCACCAGATGGCGCTACGATGTTCTAATAATGTTTTAGCGCCACCTTTAGTTAATTAATCGTAGAAGTATATAAATAGGCTAAAACTATAATGGTGCCAGAAAATTATATGGGCATCTGTCTCGGAAATGTGGGCCTGGACAAACCCATAATGAGCCCGAAAAAGGCCCTCTTACTGTTGGAAAGTAAAATTATAAATAATTTTTTTTTAAATAAATAAATAGAAGGATTGTGCAAGAACTGAGAAGACGAGAAGATACTAGAGCATTTGAAATGGGTTGCGAAGACGATGGAGAAGATAAGTTGAACGAATGGAATCAGGAAAAGTGAAAGAAGAAAAGAAATGTATTGAAAGAAATACAAAAGAGGAAGAAGAAACTGAATTGGTGATACGTTTTAAGTACAAAGGGCTTGTTAAAAGATATAAGTGGACGGATGGTAAATGGAAACAAGAGAAGAACTACAATCACAATAAAGATGATTAATGATCTGTAAGACGAATAAAATTGTGTGTCGTACTTAAGAACAGAGTAACTGACAGACGCAAATAAGGAAAAACTGCTGATTACTTTCAGTGGTCTGCAAGATAATATGAAAGAAAATGATCGTATCTTCTAATAATTAATGTTTTAAATGATAGTCTCGTATATTTAATGTATAATAATGGTGTGGGGTATAGAGGGAGATGTTTTTTTTTTATATTCGTGTAATGAAATAAACAATGTATAAAAGTTTTATTGCTTTAATAATTAGTTAAATTAGAACCTACTACGTAAGTTGGAAAATAATGATAAAATAAAGCCACCATTAGTAATAAAGAAATTTAAGGGAAAATCAGTCCTGTCTTCTTCTTCTAGAGGGCTTCCTGTGCTTTCTAGCATTTTATTTAAAGAAGTTGGGTAACCTCAATAAAGTGATCATCTAAATAGCACCAATGGACCTTTGTAAATGATCTTCCTCGTGAATATCGGAAAATTCATTATTATTTGTCAATAGCTGTGCGACATTGTTATTACCATAAGTGACTTTCAGGCTCTCAAATTCAAACTTTATTACTTGTTGTTTGAGGTATTTCGGTTTAGCGCCGTACTCGATTTAGTACCAATTTCATTGGCGAGTAAAGGGAAGTATTAAATCGAAGTTTGAGCGTATTTTACGTATTACGAGGACACTACGATGATATAATTGTTCTATATACCTCTTTGATGAATCAGGGATCAAATCTGAAGGTCGAAAATCTCCAGAATTTTTCTAGATCTGGTTGAAACAAGGCAACAGAACACATGGATAATTGCCAAGAGGTGCCTAGTCTCAAGTTATATGGGTAGCAACAGGGAATGTATTGGGAGTGTCGCGTGGTATCATTCCTTCAATGAGACTATTTACCGAACGAATTGGTATCATGTGGCACTCAACACGATCGTGTTGCTACTCACGCTCCGGATGGACACTTAAATAGGGGCCAATTTCCACGGAAAAATTAGCTCCTATTCAATTGTTGACACGTTAAGAAAATCCTGAAAATCTCATGCGACGTTCCAGATTAAATTATCGTGAGACTTCTGATGGAATTCGAACCCGAATCCTCTTCAATGTCTAGAAGACTACTTTGCTGCACGATCAGCAATCTGATTCTAACAAAAGTAGATTATATCCTACGTAAATTTTATTAAAAACAGTATTTTAAAAATCAATAACAAATTTTGAATGAAAAAAAAAATGAATTTTGTAATTTAAATCCGAACTTAAATATTGTTAAATTTTGAACAGATCCCTTTTAAATTATAATTTTTCATCTTGAAGTAACTCGAAAGCGGCCACAACACTCGAACCACATCGAAGAATTGACGTCGTGCAAATGGTTAAATATTTCCTTCAGATCATCAACAGATAAAGAATGTTTTCTCTCCTGTAAACGGAAGACTCGTAGATTGGGAAGATGATCCAAAATCTGGTATATCAATGCCTTTGTAACGCTTTCACAATTAATGAAATAGATCTTTTTCAGGGTGGCGGGTAGAAAAATAATCGACTTCAATGAATAATCCTTAAAATTAATACCGTTTATGCGTATACTTTCCAATGAAGGGGAATTCTTAAAAACTAAATGGAAGAAATCATCCCATGGTTCCCATTCCAGAATGTTGCACGTAAAGGATTTCAAGGATCTAAAAATTGGCTTATTATCGGCAGATACGCTCCTGAAATACAGATGAAATATAGAGAAAAGGTAGATTGTCTCTAGATTGATGCAATATTTTCCAATGAAGTACACATTGACGTATTTAATGTTGTGCAGTTCTAATCTCTTCAAATTTTTACCCGACAGTGATAGGAATTGTACAATTCCTACTTCGAATGTCAGATTGTTATTACGTGAAATAATTGAAAGATTTTCTAAATAATTTAATTTTGGCAACGTAAGCAATTCTTCGTCATTTATATTTACTTCACGTAAGTGCAATTCTTTTAAATATGGAGTACAGAGCAATATATCGAATATGTTCAAAGGTTCCTCTTGAGAGAATCGTGATAAGTTTAAATTCTCGAGGTGTAGAATACGATCGAAATAATAACAGCTGTAACGATTTAGTGTAGGGTATAAAACACTTTTGCTGGCATCCAAAAGTCTTAAATTGTGAGTATTTAGTACAGTAATAAGGCCCTTCCACGTGACTTGGGTGTCATCGATTCTTAAGTATTCAAGTTGCTTACATCGACACGCTTTGTTTGCATCGTAGAAGAGAGAGAATAGGCCAAAATCCGTGATAGAACATGAAGACACATTTAAAAATTTCAAGAAATGGCAATTTTCTCCAATATTCTGTAAAATTTTATCGGTTGTATTCGTGTTTCTTAGATTTAATTCGATAATATTCGGCATATGACTTATCAATGTTCGTAGATCTTCTTCAGATAAATTTGCAAAAGTTATATGGGCAAATGTAATTTTCTGAAAAGATAAATATCAATTTCTTAAAGATAATTCCAAATTTATCAATAATATTGTTTAAAGCTACCTTGCAAACACTTTCCATGCGTAAAAATGGTAAATCGTATAGAAGAAAAGATAAGTATAATTTCTTAATCCCAATTCTGTGTATGCAATATGTGAATAGAGGATTGTGATAAGGTGGAGGTACCATTAGATCTTCGCAAACCATTGGAGCTAAAAATGATAAAGTAAAGCAATTAAACAAGAGAAACGTACGAGTAAAGAACCCCCTCAGAAATATTTTGTAAAAGGTCAATCCCGGATATATCGTTTGGCTCTCTCGATTGTAAGCATGGGCAAATCCTTAATGGATACCATTATAAGGTTTTCTTAGTGCAAAGGCGGAAGCAGTTTATAACATGGTATGGTATATATATGGAAAAAAAATGAGGCAAAAGACTTACGAAGTCCACAAAACAGCATGGTGAAATCCACATTTCTTTCTTGATATACCATCAATGTATCCCTCGGGTTGTTTTTGACATACCGAAGGCATATTTTGTACAGTTTTAATTTTCTTGGCATTTTCTTTGTTGTTTTCAATCCATTAACAATAGTAATCATAACAAATTAAAATATTATTATGTAACAATTATTTATGGTACATTTTAGTTTGTGGCATCCTAAAATGAAAATTTTTTTATATTATGAAGGCTCTTTTAGTATTATCTATCGTGTGTTCGGCTACGCCCATAATGGGGGAGTCCATAGAAAAAACATTAAATTTTTAACTTATCTGCTGGAGATAGCATGAACGACCTTAAAGGCCACAATCAGCCTTAATTTGGAGCACTTTTGGCACAGTCGATGTACAGATAATTTTAAAAACGTTGAAGGTAACACACGTGTGAAAGGAGAAGTAAACTCTTCTTCACGTTGCTTAGTAACAGTAATTAATCACAACGTGTTTGGAATGCTGCAAACGTTAGAACAAAACGATTTTAACAGGGAAATTCAGAAAATATATCCTTTAAATTAAGACATATAAAGCTTTAGATTCGCGTAAATAAATTCTTAAACTAGTTTAATTAAGCTTCCCTGCCGAAAGCCAATTTACAATCTTGTCAAATAAGTAGAGCTCAATGGCACTTTCATCGCTGGATTTCTTACTAAATGGACTATTCAATTGTCAAAATAGAAGACGAGTTGACGTTTTTAACGGGCATTTCACTTTATTATAGCTTTTTCGAGTCATAAAATCGATAAAATTCATAATTTAAATTATAAAATATGTTGAGTAGTTGCCATATTCTTAGCACTGGAGAATTTACTCGATAATAAAAAAATTTAATAAATAAATAATATATTTTTTTTTAAATTCGCGTGTTTTTATTATTTTATTTAAAATAATTTTGTTTAAAAAAATAAAATTTTTAAACAAATAAAATAAACTTTAAAATTATTTTAAAAGACGGTGGTGCCATCTGTTGTATGAATTACAAACTTATGAATTAAAATTTTTAATTATATACAGTAAAACCTGCCAAAAGCAGAACCTCAGTAAAGCTGTAACCTGCCTAAGAAGAAAAATTCTTCGAAACCGTTCAATTCAGATTCCATTTTGGACATGTTTTACTGTAATATCCAATTAAATTCATTACTATAAAATTAATTAGTTGCCCCGATATAACGCCACCCTAGTAGAGCGCTCGTGAACGGATCTTATTCATAATCATTAAATAAATACCTTTCAAATGGGTTGAAATTGGCACTAAATCGATGTGGCGCTAAACCGTAGTGCCTCAAATACAGTATACCTCGATATAACGAACTCTTAAAAGACTGAGCTGTATTACTTCCTGTTTTAAAGGTTCGCTATATACATATAAAGAATAGTAAGGATTAACAAAATTGCTCATTATATCTATAATTCGCTATATCGGGTAATAATTGTATCAAGAATTCGTTATATACGATATTTGCATACCAAACGGCATTATTATCACCAAATCACGTGACTTTCTAACTGTTAAACTTGTGTGTATACCTCGTTACTATTGTTTGAATTACTTCTGTTTAGTGTCATACTCGATTTAGTGGCAATTTCTCTGTATTTGTAGCCTAATCAGTGGCGGTTGTGGCTGTGTGTTTCGAAGCCCGTAAGTAATATCTTTAATACCAAGAACAAAATTAACTACTATTGATGGCTTTATGTGTTCTGTTTGTCTGTCTGTTATTGTTTATCATATAAAATTTTAAATGAATAATTTATTAAGAGAAATCTTAAAAATTAAAGAAAAATATTGTTTAAATTATACATTTTGGCTAGTGTTCATCTATTTGCGTTTACGTAGTGTGTATAAAAAGAGTTATATGCTTATAGATTTATCTGTCTACTGTAATAAGGGCATTCTCAAGCTTGATAAGGGCATAGTCAGGTTGAGATAAGGGCTTCGTATCGTTAATAAGATAGATAAAATGAATCATTTGAGAGCATTCTTCCGTTTGAGCATTTAAAATCTAGTAAATTGGAACGAAGAATTTCTCCTTCTTACTCGTAACTTTCACCCTTCAATATCTTTCTAATCTCTATAATTACTTTTATTTTCTAAAAATAGTAATTCGCGGCATTTGATCGAATCTCGAATAACAATTGTTCACTTGAAAATTAAAGTTTGAATATTTTCTGTACTTTTAATGAAGCAGAAAGTCATTTCCATATATCTTAACATTGCTGTTGTATCCAAACCAGTATTTAGAAGACAATTAGAAAATTCATGTGTCCTTCAAAAATTGAAGCAGAAGAAGATAAAGGAAATGGAGGAAAAGAAAGAAGAGAAGGAGGATGAAAAGAAGAAAAAAAAGAACGAGGAAGAGATGTAAAAAAGAGGATGAGTAAGAGGAAGAAAAGAAGAAGGGAGAAAAGTAGGAAGAGGAGGAGAAAAAGAAGGAAATTAGAAGAAGAAAGAAAAGTACGAGGAAGAGATGTAAGAAGAGGATGAGGAAGAAGAAGAAGAAAAAAGGGAAAGAAGTAGGAAGAGGAGGAGAAGGAGAAGGAAATTAGAAGAAGAAAGAAAAGTACGAGGAAGAGATGTAAGAAGAGGATGAGGAAGAAGAAGAAGAAAAAAGGGAAAGAAGTAGGAAGAGGAGGAGAAGGAGAAGAAAGATTAGAAGAGTACGAGGAAGAGATGTAAGAAGAGGATGAAGAAGAAAAAGAAAAAAAGGGAAAGAAGTAGGAAGAGGAGGAGAAGGAGAAGAAAAATTAGAAGAAGAAAGAAAAGTACGAGGAAGAGATGTAAAAAGAGGATGAGGAAGAGAAAGAATAAAAAAAGGGGAAAGAAGTAGGAAGAGGAGGAGAAGGAGAAGGAAAATTAGAAGAAGAAAGAAAAGTACGCAAAAGAGATGTAAGAAGAGGATGAGGAAGAAGAAGAAAAGAAGAAGGGAGAGAAGTAAAAAAAAGAAGAGAAGGAGAAGAAAGATTAGAAGAGGAAAGAAGAGAGGGAAAAAAAAGGAGAAAGAGAAGTAGAAGGAAGAAATAAGGAAGAGTATGAGGAAAAAAGAAGGAAAAGGTAAAGGAAGTGGAGGAAGAGGAGAAAAAGGTATGAGAAAAAGAATAGGGAGAAGGTTTATAACTCAACAAATTTTAGATTTTTTTTTTATTTAATTGTATCATGACCTATATTATTGCCAAATTTAATTTTCTAGAAAAAATAAAAACTGAATATGATTTTTTAAATAATAAAAGGATGATAATAAAAATCTGTAATCTGCTTTTATTACTCTTTTTAGATAGATTCGACTCTTATTTGATAACAGCATATTAAATGAATTAAGAAATTCTTAGTACCTTAGGATTCCAGTAATATCGTTTATTGTATGTTTCAGTTTTTCGAATATAAACTGTTTATTACTCATAATAAATTTTATAATTTAATTTTATAGAAAAAAACTAGGTTTTTACGAGTTGAATAAGAAGTATTTAATTCTTTAAATTATCCATTATGAATTTAATAAAGTAATAATTTGTGTTGAGTAGATAAACATCTTCAAATATCTTTAAAATAAAAACCATCAAGAAGATGAAGATCCATTCAGAAATCTTCAGAGGATTTTTCGTGAAAAAAGAGGAAAAGGAAGAGTGGGAGGAGACGAAGAAGGCAAAGGAAAAAGGAGGAGGAAAAGGGGAGAGAGAAGAAGAAAGAGGAAAAGGAGGAAAGAGAAGAAGACAAAGATAGTGGAAATGGAGGAAACAAAAGGAGAGGAATGGGAGGAAGAAAGAGAAGAAGGAGACAAAGGAAGCGAATAGAAGGGAATGAAACTTAATGAATTAGTCATTCAGAAAAAAAAGTCCTTTATTATATTAATAAATTATCGTTGAAATGAAGACTTTTATATTAAAAAAAATCTTAAATAACCTAAAAATATGCAGCAGAACACCGTAATCTTTTTCTACATATCAAAATACAGGAGATCATTACAATCATTTTACATTACATCAAAGCAAAACAATTAAGATAAATAAAAGAAAATAATTACAATTTGTTTTTATTTAAACACAAGAAAAATGTTGCCATAAAATTTTAATTACCTCCTAAGAATAAAAAAAAACAAGAAAGCCGAAGATAAGGAGTAAAACAATTCAAACGATCTCAGAAATTAGAACTTAACCAAATTATGTCAGGTCATAATTAAAGGAAAAAAATATATATATTTAATTTTTTTTCTTTATTTTCTTTTATATTCTGAAGTAGAAATAAAATTTATCTCTTTATCTTCCATTAATTATTTCTTTTTTCCCCGGGTTTTATCATCAACTCCACTCGTTTAACGCTGATAAACTTAATACAGTTTTTATTATTTTTATCAAAAATTTACTTAATTATTTACATTTTTTCCACTTTTATAAGAACTAATTTAAGATAATTTCTTAATTAAATAAGTTTCATAATTTAATTACGTTTAAAATTGATTATAATTAATTGTGTTCGCGATTCGATCTCAGATCAGTAGAGCAGCTTGAAATAAATTTGGTTGTGGCCAGGGTCTGATTTAGACACTTTATAGGGCCCTGTAATATTAAAGAGACCTTTTATCCTCTACCAAATAGAAATATGGGTTTAAGAAGGCCCTAAGCGGTATTCACGGAATAAGACACTAAGCTGTATTTTATAGAGTAAAGCCCTGTTCTCATAGAGCAAGGCACTAAGAAGTTTTCTATAGAGTGAAGTCCTGTTCTCATAGAGTGAGGCACTAAAAAGTTTTCTGTAGAGTGAAGCCCTGTTCTCATAGAGAGAGGCACTGAGAAGTTTTCTATAGAATGAAGCCCTGTTCTCATAGAGTGAGGCACTAAAACGTTTTCTGTAGAGTGAAGCCCTGTTCTCATAGAGAGAGGACTAAAAAGTTTTCTATAGAGTGAAGTCCTGTTCTCATAGAGTGAGGCACTAAGAAGTTTTCTGTAGAGTGAAGCCCTGTACTCATAAAGTGAGGCACTAAAAAGTTTTCTATAGAGTGAAGCCCTGTTCTCATAGAGTGAAGCACTAAAATGTTTTCTATAGAGTGAAGCCCTGTTCTCATAGAGTGAAGCACTAAAATGTTTTCTATAGAGTGAAGCCCTGTTCTCATAGAGTGAAGCACTGAAAAGTTTTCTATTCGTTGTTAGAATTTACAGTTATTTTTTTATATTAAACTCGTCTCTACCTTCAAAATTAAGCTTTCTACCATTTTATAATAATTAATAATATAAAAATTGTTTAATAAAATATTGTAACAGATGGCGCCACACACAATTTTAAATTCTTTTACCGGGAAAGTTACGTAACTTGTTGGATTTTATATACATAGTATATTAGCATATGTAAGTATTTGATGCATTTGATGAGATACTGTACATATTAGCGTCATCTGAGAGGAGACAGTAGGACCTATTGGCATGAGCCTTACGTCTAGAAAGTCTCAAAAACATTTGTTACAAATAATTCAGTTCATTTTTAATATATAGGAATCAAAATTAAGTGGCCCGAGACATTTCTTGGCTTCCGAGAGGCCCTACATATACACACACAAATCATATCCGAGTATCGAATGAGTCTAAAAGAAAATTTTGAAAGATTTCACATATTTAAACAATTTAATATCTAAGTATGTGGCATCTTCCAGGATTCTCTAGGTATGTGTCATTTTCTAGGATTCTCTAGATATGGGGATCTTCTAGGATTCTTTATATCTGTGGCATCTTCTATGATTCTTTATATCTGCGGAATCTTCTAGGATTCTTTATATCTGCGGAATCTTCTAGGATTCTTCAGATATGCGAAATCTTTTAGGATTCTCTAGATATGTGGCATCTTCTAGGATTCTTTATACCTGCGGAATCTTCTAGGATTCTTTATATCTGCGGAATCTCTCTAGGATTCTTCAGATATGCGAAATCTTTTAGGATTCTCTAGATATGTGGCATCTTCTAGGATTCTTTATACCTGCGGAATCTTCTAGGATTCTTTATATCTGCGGAATCTTCTAGGATTCTTCAGATATGCGAAATCTTTTAGGATTCTTTATATCTGCGGAATCTTCTAGGATTCTTCAGATCTGCGGAATCTTCTAGGATTCTTCAGATATGCGAAATCTTCTAGGATTCTTTATATCTGCGGAATCTTCTAGGATTCTTTATATCTGCGGAATCTTCTAGGATTCTTCAGATATGCGAAATCTTCTAGGATTCTTAGATATGCGGAATCTTCTAGGATTCTTTATACCTGCGGAATCTTCTAGGATTCTTTATATCTGCGGAATCTTCTAGGATTCTTCAGATATGCGAAATCTTTTAGGATTCTCTAGATATGTGGCATCTTCTAGGATTCTTTATATCTGCGGAATCTTCTAGGATTCTTTATATCTGCGGAATCTTCTAGGATTCTTTATATCTGCGGAATCTTCTAGGATTCTTCAGATATGCGAAATCTTTTAGGATTCTTTATATGTGCGGAATCTTCTAGGATTCTTTATATCTGCGGAATTCTCTAGGATTCTTTAAATCTGCGGAATCTTCTAGGATTCTTCAGATATGCGAAATCTTTTAGGATTCTTTATATGTGCGGAATCTTCTAGGATTCTTTATATCTGCGGAATCTTCTAGGATTCTTTATATCTGCGGAATCTTCTAGGATTCTTTATATCTGCGGAATCTTCTAGGATTCTTCAGATATGCGGAATCTTCTAGGATTCTCTAGATATGTGGCATCTTCTAGGATTCTTTATACCTGCGGAATCTTCTAGGATTCTTTATATCTGCGGAATCTCTAGGATTCTTCAGATATGCGAAATCTTTTAGGATTCTTTATATCTGCGGAATCTTCTAGGATTCTTCAGATATGCGAAATCTTTTAGGATTCTCTAGATATGTGGCATCTTCTAGGATTCTTTATATCTGCGGAGTCTTCTAGGATTCTTTATACCTGCGGAATCTTCTAGGATTCTTTATATCTGCGGAATCTTCTAGGATTCTTCAGATATGCGAAATCTTTTAGGATTCTCTAGATATGTGGCATCTTCTAGGATTCTTTATATCTGCGGAATTCTCTAGGATTCTTTAAATCTGCGGAATCTTCTGGAATTCTTCAGATATGCGAAATCTTTTAGGATTCTTTATATGTGCGGAATCTTCTAGGATTCTTTATATCTGCGGAATCTTCTAGGATTCTTTATATCTGCGGAATTCTCTAGGATTCTTTAAATCTGCGGAATCTTCTAGAATTCTTCAGATATGCGAAATCTTCTAGGATTTTCTAGATATGTGGCATCTTTTAGGATTTTCTAGATATGTGGCATCTTTTAGAAT
This sequence comes from Centruroides vittatus, assembly GCF_030686945.1. NCBI lineage: Eukaryota > Metazoa > Arthropoda > Arachnida > Scorpiones > Buthidae > Centruroides > Centruroides vittatus. The sequence goes on along the minus strand of NW_027122506.1, from coordinate 355,026 downwards.
TTTCTATATATGTGGCATCTTTAAGGATTTTCTAGATATACGGAATTTTCTAGGATTCTCTAAATATGCGGAATCCTCTAATATTCTATAGATATGTGGAATCTTCCAGGATTTTTTATATATGCGGAATGTTTTAGGATTCTCTAGATATGTAGCATATTTCAAGATTCACCGGATGTGTAGCATCTTCTAGAATCCTTCATGAGGCTCTATTCAAATGAAAAATTTATTAAATTTCTCATTTGAAAATATCTTTAATTTTATGCCAAAAAAATGCTATTTTTTCAAATAAATAAATAAATGCTCTCAAATTTCTTCATATTTTAAAGCAATTTTAGTTATGGACTTCATATATAATTTATGATCAATCCTATTGCTAATAATTTTTTTCCTGTAATTCTCCAGAGGAGAATAAAGTTTCTAACTTCGGTTTTAAATCGAAAATCAAATTATATAACTCTGTAAAATACGTTGAACTCGTTTGTACTAGACACGTTAAAATGTAATCAATGATATTTCTTAGAAGGTTCGACCCCCTCACCCCAGAAAGAATTTCCAGATATTTCAAGAACTAGAACTTCAGGCATTCGACTATAATTACTTATTGTAATTTAAAATATTTAAATGAGTTAGTTAGTTAGTTAGTTACAATATGCTAATTAACATCCATTTTACAATAATTTATAGCATAATTAAACGAAGATTACACCTAAAAGGGGAATAAATTATATAAAACATGAATGTAAAGCTCGATGGCTCCATTGTATTTCGATATAATCGACAGAAAGACAATAAGTTATTGACGTATTGATAAAATATGTGGTGTGTTATTATCTGTAGCAACAAGGCCTTTCCCGACAGTTGAAAGGCTCTGTTAAATGGCCACTCACCTTTTACAGACGTCTAGTATATCTAGTATACTAAAATAAAAATAAAAAGGCTAAGAGGCTACCAGACTAATTTGAGTCCTCTAGTTTAAGAAAAGCCTTTCTCGGTTTCTGAAAGGCCCTATTATTTGACCACTTACTTTCTCGTGCATTAAAAAGCGGTTTCTCTGGATCTCTAAGAGGTCCTGTTACTAGACAACTTTGAGGCCTCTAGTATGCTAAAAAATAGGCCTTTATTTAGGTTTAAAACGTTTTTACTGGACTACTTAGTTTTTTCATCCTCTAATTAATTAAAAAAAGGTTTTTCTCGATCTATAACAGGCCCTTTTACTTGGCATTTTAAAGACGTTTAGTAAACTTAACAATTTTTTTTTCTATCTCTAAAAGGCCCTATTATTATATAACTTTGCTTTTGAGGCTTCTAGTATACTAAAAGAAAGGTCTTTCTTAATCTCTGAAAGGTCCTGTTACTGGCTACTTACCTCTAGTTTAACGAGAATAGGCCTTTCTTAATCTCTGAGAGATTTGGCCTTTCTTTAGGCCCCTATACCTGAAAAAACAATTGTATTTTTCTCTTAATAATAAAGCTTGGCAAAAAATTACACAAGCAATGCAATGCAACGAGTAATTTGCATAAACTACTTTTTGAGGCCCTTGTAGGCCTGAGGCCCTACTGGTTCTTCTGGCTATCTTGTGATAAGACTTACACGGCAACAATTATTAATGAATATCTTTCGTGTCAAGTAGGATTTTGGAGTTAAGACGAGAAAGAAAATTGAAAGAAACGAGATGGCTTAAGGTTGACACCCATTACAAATTTTCTAGTGTTTTCTTACAAGAAAGATAAATAAATAAAAAGGAAAAAAATCTCTAACTTTTGTTCCAATTTTTCTTCTCCACCTTAAAATTTTATTTCTCACTTCGATTTTATATTTCACTTTTAAATCCTTTTTATTATTTTTTTTAAGCCCGTCGTGGGTTCGGCCAGGTCCCAATAAGGTGAAGGAGGGGCCAGACACATCTGAGACGGACTATTACCGAAAAATTCCTGTTTTTTTCGATATGGTGCCTCCCTGAGCGGTAGGCTGGGCCTTAATTTTCGTATTAACAACCTTTACGACTGGAACAGCTGTAAAATATGCGTGACTTTTCAGTTTCTTCTAAGTTTATAGCTTAGAGCCTTATATTTTTTATATTATTTGGTAGAGATAAAGGGCCTGTTATGTTATAAGTCCAGCCCTGATAATAAGTCCTTATGAAGAGCATGATTATAATACTGTTGACAACACAGACTTCGACCAATTAGAAACTGTTACCTCCCAACAACGGCCATTTTTTTTATAGTCTCGCTAGTGGCCATTCTTCTATTCATAAAAATTAAAATATCGAGCTTCTGTTTTTTACTTATTTTATTAATTTTTACTTTATAAAATATAATATTAATAGTTTAATAATATTATAATATATTATTAAATTATAATATTATTAATATAGTGTTAATTATATTTTAATATTAAAAATTTAAAAATTTCGCACAACAGATGGCGACACGAACGTATTTTTTTATATATTAACTTTCGCCATCTGCTGTCAATTTGTTTTACACCATTAATTTATTATAAAAAGAAAGTTGTAAAATAATTCGTAAATATTTTAATATTAATTTAATTTAGGAATTTTTGTAAAATAGTAAATTATTTATTTATTAAATCGTGCATTATTTAGAAATTTAGAGGAAAAAAAATTGAAAGTTATAAACTATCTTTCGAACATTCTTCTTTTTTATCGCGTGTGGTATATATATATATTCTCTTAAACCGATTCTTATCACGGCGACTCGCAACATTCTGAATCGATCAAAGGTTTAGAATAATGGGAAAAGAAAATCTTAGGATCAGACGCGATGAATCGATCGGGTCATTACTAGACCAGCGACCCTTTACTATTGGCTCTCGGTAAATAATTTCCAGGTTTTTGGACACTTGTGGCTTGACAGACGTGTATATATATAGAGAGGGCATATCACAGAAAACCGGCAAGGGCCCTATTAAAGATTATCTTTGCTAATTCTCCAGGATTTTACATTTACGGAGGTTTGAAGAACACTGTTACATATGTTCTACATTTTACTGTACTTTTTAATTCTGCTTTTTTAATATACTAGAACATCATAGATAAGCAACTCTGGCCTCCCTCGACTTTTGGGAGGTATGTAATTGATATAGGAACCTAGTAAATCGTGGTGCACGAGTGCTTAACATTCCAGTACGATTTAGACTATTCTCCTATGAAAACTTTAATTATTTCATCAATTTTTAATGTGTATTCGTCTTTTCTAGTAATTTTATCTTCTAAATTTTGAATTTAGAGAGAAATTATTATATATTTCTTATAAGATTAATTAAAATTACAATGTTACACGAGCACTAATTGCTTAAATAGCGAGTGATGCAAATTATCATCCTAGCATTGTTTCTCCCCCTTTCTTTTGATTATAAATTGAAATTAATTTTTTTTTAAATAAAGTTTTATCGTGAAAAATTGCTTTATTTTATTTTATTTTTTTTAATGGTTCTTGTTGATAACAAAGAGCTGTAGAATCCTTGGCAGCTTCATTAAAGGCAAAATACTACTTTAATCACTTCTTGCTCTTAATCCATAAAATACTTATATTTCACATTAAATACTTATAAATAAACCGTAAAAATTCTTTTTAAATTTCACTCAAATTAAAAATTTTTATTACTTTTTTCTGCTCGATTTTTCTGTAATTAATCTCTGTCCAACTGTCACATTACCCTGTGAAATTACAAATTTCTCAACTTTCTGGATTTTTTTTTTATTTTTTATTTTATAAACTGGTAAAATTAAATAATTAAAATGTCAAGGACAAATTTAAATAATTATTTTATTAAATGTCAGTTTATTATAACGAATTTATTTAAGTCACGCGTTACTACTTTTCACCCAAAATCACTAATATGTAGCGGCATTTATCTTGATGATAATCTTTCGTAATAAAGTACTGTAGATGATGGCTAATTTACTGTAGATTTTTTTCGTTTGAGGCTTTCATGGAAGAAGGGAGAGCAACACGTGGGTGATCTACCAAGAGGGGTGCCTCCAGAGAAACTTTATATGGTAATTTGGCTCATATTTAGGCGATAGACACGTAAGGAAGAACCGGTAAACATCACATGAGTCAGGTTCAAACCCGCGATCGACTACCACGGTCATTGGTGAGTAACACAACCCCTAGGCCATCTGCCAAGAGAGGAGTGCCTTTCGGGAAGATTTTCTGTGTAAACTGGTTGCAATTTAGATGTTAAAGCATGAAGAAAGTTCCGAAATCTCCAGGTGACTACTTCCTTGATCAGGTGCAAACTCGTGACTAGTGTTCGGTTCTTTTATTTACTTCGTCACTGGTGAGCAACACAACACTTGGGCGACTTGCCAAGATCGGAAGTATGGCTTCCATGAGGATTTTTGAAGAGAAACTGGCCCCTATTTAAGTGTTAGATACGTGAAGAAAGTTCGTAAACCTCCACGTTACCAGTTTCTTGGTCAGGGGCGAACCCACGACCGGCTTTCAGTGGTTTTATCGTATTCATGAAGGATAATGAATATATTCGTACATCTCTGTTGCGAAATTCTTGTGTTAAAGATATTATCCCCCTGTATAAAAACAGATGTAAATGAATATTATTATGTAATTTTATTATACAGTGAAACCTCTGAACAACGGACATCGACGAAAACGTAGATAATGGCCGTTGTTCGGGGGTTATCTTCTATGCATTTCATACAGAAACCTTGATGAAAAAAAAAATGGCTGCCGTTTACAGGTAGCCGTTATTGTAGGTTTGACTGTATATATATTTTATATACACCATTCTATAATTCACCATTTCTATAATTGATAATTGTTTTGTTTATTTAGATTTTAAATTTAATAGTGAATTATTACGGTTCTACGCTGTGCAACCGTAATAATAATATTATTATTAATAATGTGGTAATAATAGTTGATAATTTGAACAACTACTACAGTTAAGCTTTGTTTCGTGTATCTAAATATTATATTCTATACATACGTTGTACATAAATTAAGTTGTATAGGACCAGAAGTACTGTACGTAACTATAACCGATATTAGAGGGGTCCAAATTAGAAAACGTGTGTACGTATATGTACACATGTATAAAGACAATGAAAATGCTAAATAATAGAATTTTCCAGGTTTGTGACAACTTCCAGGATTCTCCAGAATAAATCTTAGATATTGTACACAATATTGTATATACATATAGTATTGCATACACGTGTACACAATATCTAAGATTTATTCACAAAAGATAAGGGAAGCCCAAACCTCTGAGTCCCTCCCTTACACTACTATTTTATTAAACTATATGCCACATGTCATAATTAGTTTTTGGCATAATGAAGGCAAATGCTCTCAGAGTATTTCTACAAAATCAAGTATAATTCTAGGAGATTTATATATACATATATATAATTAAATAATATTTAATTACTCGAATAAGAGAGCGATTTATCATTTACAACGGTTAACTGGTTAAAAACAAAATTAATTTGTTATAAAAGAATCTTAAAAAAAATCATTTAAAAAATTATTTTCATTCGAAATTATCAAATAAAATGTTTTTAAATCGAAAATTTACTTCATTCCGCTCGAAAATTCTTTTTATAATTTAAATATTTATAAATTAAGTCTAAATTTGTTATAACATTTTTTTAAACACATACACACAAACAAACAACCTGTTTATATAATAATTAAAAGAGAATAGTTTTTTTGTAAGCAGTTTGCAATAAATATTTGATTATTTTCTTCGTTGCTACTTAGCCTTAAATTATTCTGAATAGTTAATGATACAAAGGATCGATAATCACAAATGATAATAATAAAATGATGCCCTTATTATATAACTTATATAAATTCTATTGTTTGCCGGATGAGCAGTTTAGTAATTGGCTATTTGTTCCGTACGACGTCATCTAAAAATTATCTCATAATGATGTAGCCAATTTATTTTGTGGCAAACAGGATTGCATTCATTTATAATATATTACGACACATAAAGTTGTAACCGTGCGATCTTTAACTAGAGCTTCAATTTCCAGGCAAATTTCCCATGGCGCAGGGAAATTTTATGTTTATTTTAAGGATGGAATGGTATATTTATCTTTGAAACACGTCATAGAGAATCTCTGGGCTCTTGTAAGAGAACAAAAAAAAAAGGAATTGTAAAGTATAACTGATCTTTCTCAGTGCCATCTTGTTTTCTGCTTCCTCGAACAGTATTGTTGTTTCTTATATGTATATTTTTCATAATATTAACAATTTTTTCTCTTCTATTCTTCCTCTATGCAAAGAAAGAAACGAGATTAAATTCACTTTATGTTCCTTTCAGATAATAAAAAAGAGGATAATCTAAGAAACGTGCTAAATTCAATTAAGTTTCGTGTTAAAATTCGACTACAAAATTAGTATTTTTACTCTCAAACATTAAAAAAAAAGTAATAATAATAAATACAATTGAACTCTGCTATAACCGGTGAGAATAAACGAAAATAAAAAAAAATTATCGTTTATTTTTAGCAATTATAATGTTTTAAACGTTGTATTAATTTCTGTTTAATCCCCTTTGACCTTAACAAAAATTTTAAAAATAAATGTGGACACATACACGAAAGTTAGCGTGCCCCGGACGTACAGACGGATTAAACCATTGCTCTAGCATTCTGACATGAGATGACATTGCTAAAATAATAATTTAAAAAAAAAAATAATATTTATGTGATTATGCAATTTACATGTAAATTATTTATTTAAATTCTAAATTATTTTTCTTATATTATTGCCATCTATTGGTAGATTTTACAAACGTTACAGAGTTTTATGCATAAAATAAATAAATATATATATTAATATTTAATATATTATATAATAAATAGCTTACAAATCTTTCGACACGACACGAACCTATCCATAAATATAAAAATTCGTACATTGATAAATGTCTTTATATTGCTAACAATGACATTAAAAATGCACATTTCTCATACTTAACTGCATTTATGATTATCGATATAACGTTAATATCATAATTGCGTGAAATTATACATGTCAACATAAAGAAAACGAAAAAAAAAGCTATTATATCAGCTATCAGCCACTGCCCCTGTACATTGGTCTTCACTGCATTTACATCAGTCATGCAAGAAAGCCGAACAGCAATTAGGAAATTCATTACAACGTTTAAATCTGACAATATATTCGTGATGAGAATTTTAAAGTAAGCGTACAATTGACGATAATGAAAAAAGTAAAAGTATTACAAACGTATATATCGATCTAAATGAAAGCTTTACTTACAGAAACGTTATTTATGTAAAATTACCCCTGGTTGTTCGTAAGAGCTGGTTGCTTAGAAACAAGGCACACCAAAGGACTAACATTGAGTTATTTCAGAAAACTAACGGTACATATGTGATAAAAATAAGAAAATTTACATTATATTTAACTCTTTCGATGCTACTAAAGGCTCGGAATTATTCAAGGATTAATATTCTCTTCGTCCTTTGACGGTAGTAAATTTGTTTAAAAGTAATCTTCGATTTTTAAATAAAAAAAAATCTATAAATATTTCGAATGTTTCCTACGAAATCTTTCTACACTTTTCAACGTTAAAATTACTTATTAAATAGCCACATTTCGGAAATATATTGCATGTTTTACTCCTTTAAGAACTTAAAATAACAATAATTTATTTATTTTGATATTAATAAACACGTTTAAATTAAAATATAAAGTATACATAAGGTATAAATTTGCATCTTAATACGTTAGACAGTATAAATATTAATAAGGTAAAGAAATAGAATTATTTAGAGAAAATTTTCAATTTGTATTACTCTCCTGATGATGGAATAGATTATCATTTAACCATACAGTACATCTTCCATTGTAAATATATATATATATATACCTTCAGGAATTGCATTAATCTGTCTGAATTATTTATTTTCAGGTGTTCTCGAAGCGTATTGCTAAAATGAATAAATCTGTAAGTATCGAGCGATGACCTATTTCTTGTAGAAACAAGAGTAATCATTGTATCGAAATATCTAATTTTTACTTTTCAGATTGTTATATAACAGAAGGAAAGTATGACCACCCCCAGATTTTTATATTTTTGGACTCATAGGACCTTGAAACATCGAGAAATGCAAAAAAAATTAGAGTTTTTTTCTGTATTTATGAATGTTAGTGTGTGGGGGGAAGATTTAGTTTACCTACTTTAAAGCTTAATAATTTCCGTGCCTTTTGTCTAAAATTTCTGAAATTTTACAGTAAAGTTTGTGTATTAGAGGGGAATTTTTCCAGAAATTTTCAGGAAAATCGGACCATTAGTTCTGGTGATATGACCCCCGAATCCTTAATATTTTCCGAACTAAATTAAAGACTTGAAAGGTAGCGGTATGAATTATTAGGGATGAAAATAAATAAATAATACCTAGAAAGTTTAGCTGCTTTTAATTTAAATATTCTATAAACAAGCCGGAAAATTTGTCAAAAAATATTTTATTAATATATAAAACAAATATACAGCTTTATATAAATATTAATAAAGTCTTTATATAAAAATAAAAGCAGTAAAGTTAGTCAAATTATTGTGTATTAAATCGGTTAGCTAAACATTAATCGGTTCGTCCTGCTGTTCTTCCAATTAACGAAGAATAGCCATTGGCATGTACTGTACTGTACTACTCCCATGTTTGCATTTCCCAGTTTAATCTGAAAAGTACGTAAGCACAATGTATGTTACGTTCCTTAGAATGTAATAAGAGAGAATTTTGGTCAGTTGTCTAAATATTCCATTGAGTTTTGCAGTACAAATCCTCGGCGAATATGCTGTAAATTCAAATAATAATGTTAGACAGTTGACAAATAAGTTTATTTATATATAAAACCATATTAAACTGTATAATTTATACAATTGTACAAATATAATTTAGTATCTTAGACGAATTTTTGACGGAATGAATAAATTTATGTAACGATTTTTACGGTACATTAATCTTTTTTATATTTAAAAAAAAATATAAATAAATAAATGCCGTTTCTTTAGTAAATACTCAAAAAATTTAAATGCAAATAAATCAACATTATTATAGTCCAACCTGTAAACGGCGGACACCGACAGAAACATTAAAAAAATGGCCGTTGTTCGGAGGTTGTTTTGTGTACGCTTCAAGTCGAAACGTTCCTGATAAAAATGGCCGCCGTTTAGGAGTGTCCGTTATTGGAGGTTTGATCGTATATTATATTATAAATCGTATTCATGAATTAAATAATGATTCGAGAAATTCGAACGAAGCGAAAGATATTTAATGCATCATTCTCAAATGATGAAATTCTAGAATTTCTCTTGGGTCAAGAGATTTATCTTTTTAGGTTCCTAGTATATTATTAAAAATATATAAGAAGGTCCTATCCTTATAGGTCCTGTAACAGGGATCTAGGAAAGTCCTCTCGTTACAGGTTTTATCACTGGGATCTAAGGAACTCCTATCCTTACAGGTTCTATCACAAGGTACTAAACAAGGTCGCTTTGTCTTGTAACAGAACCTAGAATAGGAACTACAGTATATCAAATAATATTTTTAAAAAATCGCTTAAAAGGTATATTTTTACTTGTCATAAGAAAAATTCACTCAAGTAGCCAGATTGTAAATGAAAAATATACTTTTTTTTCTATCCATCAAACTAGAAAACTTTCATCAATTCCTACTCCAGATGAAATCGAATTAAATTTAAAAAAATATCCGCTTGGATATCATTTAAAATTCTACCAAAAATCTTTGCAGATTTTAGCACAGCTCGGGTTAATTTATAGCAGATGCAGCCATAAATTAATGCTACGAAACGAGACAAAATTCCTGGCAAAACTAATTATAACATTCTGAATTAATCTATCTTCATCTAGTTTTCTACATGCGATATTTATTGATAGAACGAACCTTACTAAAATACAAGATTCTACTTTATAATTTTCAATATCTCTAAATAAATTCTAATTAATTTAAATTATAATTATAGGCGATTTGGTGAGAAAATTTCTCATTTCGATACTTGGCGCGTATGTAAATCTTCTGTAAGCGAAATTTGCGTGAAGAGCGAAGAGAAATCTCGCGCGACAGAATCTCTCCTCTTCTGTAATCAATTTGTTTCCTTTTTTTCACTTGCATAAATGAAGAAATATTCAAATCGTTTCTTGTCATGAAATACAGAAATTTCGTTACTGTAGTTTCCTTTCTACGTTTCGGGTATTAAAAAAACATATAAAAAAATTTGAATTGAGTTTATCGGTATGGCTTTTGTTCTATTTTAAATGCCGTCTTGACTGACAAAATGGTCATTTTTCCTCCATCTCTAGAGATTTCGGAGGAAGTATCTGTCATTTTAGACTCTTATGGAAATTTCCTATCGACATTACCAGAGATTTTACGATTAGGAATTGCTTCTGATAGAGTCAAACTAGACTTTTGCTGAAGATGAGTTTTCCAGACCCTTAGACAGGTGAAAATTTGGAATTGGATTGGTGATGTAAGACAGGGCAAAAGGAAGGACTTTCTACAGAAAAATGACCCTGTTTAGGTGTTAGACAGGTGAAGAAAAAGCGGAAAACTTCAAGCGATCGTTGGTGAGGCGACCAACTGCGGTTTTATCCGCTCTGCTACTGGTGGACATACATATACAACTATATGTCAATAGTACGAAGCTAAAATTAGCAATATTACTTATTACAAATGTATATTTACTCGAATAATTATATCGATCAGGTCTCGGAAAAAGCTAGATGGGACCATAAACAGTCAGGCCCACCAGTAAGTAATTGGATAAAACCACTGAACACTGGCAGGTCGTCGGGGTTGAAATGGATTTGAAAGACAGTTGAGACCCTATGACAGGTTGCAACTGTTTTGGATTGACGGAATAAGACGACGTAACACGTGGGCGATCTGCAATAAAAAAAAATGGTGTCTCTGGAGAACTTTCTATGAGAAATTGGACACTAATCAGGCGTTAGACACGTAAATAAAACCCAGAAAATTAAAAATTAAAGGCGGGGGCGCGAACCTATAGAGATTTTGTCTAGATAGACAAACTGAGATAGGAGGGGGCCCATCGGGACCATTATTGTTCGGGTCTCGGATGCAATAAGGCCCCAAAAAAACAATGTTATTTATTTATTTAACGCTTATCGTCTCAAATTATTACTTTCATGTTTCAAATTTCTAGAAGAAAAGATATCGAATTCCATCGTCTTGTTTCAGTCTCTTTATTTAAATAAGGGAAGGCCCAAAAGGCATATATTTCTAACGATATCGTTTAGAATAAGTTGCATAATATTTATTTAACAATTTTATTTGATCTCGTTTTGCGTAAATTTAAAATTCCATTAGATTAACTACGTTTATTTGACTTATTTATTTACTTATTTAATTTAATTTAAAAATAGCGGAGTAAAATTTTTAATGAGATTGGAAAAATCAAGATGGAGAACGTAAAACACAGCGGAAGGTATTACGAGATTTTTGTCATCAAACTACTTAAATTAAAAAGTTTCCTTTCCTCAATTATTAATTTTTTCTTCGTTTACTACGTCTTTATTTTATTTAAATATATTAAAGACAATATTAAAAATTTATTTCAAATTATAATATCAAAAATAAAATAAAACTTTATTTAAAAATAATAAGAAGAAGGAATAACATTTATTATTATTATTATTTAAATTAAACTTTCCTCGAACATGATTATATTTTGAAAAGTTTCCAAATTTCTTTCTTTATTTTATTTGGTTAATGTTACCCTTGGTGCCAAGATGGCGGCTCTTCTCTGATTCCAGCAAGGAAACAGTGGGGACACACGTTCTAACGTAACCTAATCTAACCTATTCTAATAATTTGGTTGCTAATAGTTATGGTAATTTATTAGAATAGGTTAGATTAGGTTACGTTAGAACGTGTGTCCCCACTGTTTCCTTGTTGGAATCAGAGACGAGCCACCATCTTGGCACCAAGGGTAACATTAACCTTTATTTATTTCTTTTTAATCAAAACAAATCTTTTTAAATATTTTTTATATATATAAATATACGGTATAATTTTTACTTTCCCGTCTGTTATGTATAACAGAGCTCTCTGTTATACATAACAGCCGGGGGTTATAGGTCAAAAAATTACTCTCCCTCCAAGATTTTTACATTTTTGGACTAGGGGGGCCTTGATACGTAGGGAAAGGCAAAATATTTTTGGGTGTTTTTTCTGTGTTTGTGTGTGTTTAGGTGTGTTTCTGTGTATTCAAGATTTTGTTCACCCACTTTAAAGCTTAATAACTCCTGTATCATTTGTCGAAAATTTCTGAAATTTTTCGGGTTGGTTTGGGTATTAGAGGGGTCGACGATGTTAAATTTTTGTGGTTAAACGTCGAAGGGGTGGAGTGATAGAGGGGGGTTCACGTGTCTCATCTGGAATGGAGTCGGACTTAATAAAGACATTTCAACTTTTTGACATACTATAATAATTAATAATGTCAGAAGATTTTAAAATAAAGTCTCCCTTCACGCGCAATTTTTATTTACTCTTCGACCGGGAAAGTTAAGCAACTCGTTACCGGAATTCGTTTTATGACTTTATTTTAATATAAAACACGTCTATTATCAGAACATATAAACGATAGAAAAATTTATAAGTAAAATCACTATTTTATTATTTATAAAATAATAATATTATATACTGTTTTCATGTTAATTTAAATGTATATACGGTGGCTTTTGGGCCACTATACACACGTATGTGCTTACATACACTTACATAGGTTATACCATATAAAGAAAAATTGATCTCTGATTAAATATTTAATAAAACTCGTAAGAGATTCAAGAACCAAAAAGAAAACAATGTTTTAAGCAAATATTAAATATTGTTTTTATAATAAATACTTCGATAGTTTTATATAAATCATATGGTTTTAAAGATATAATAAGTAAAGAATTAATTCTTAGTGAATTCCTATGGGAAGTTTCCTTTTCCAACTTTAAATTCCATCAGCGCAGTTGAATAAATAGGCTACGTCCTTAGATTTTTATACAGGAAAAGAATCATTCTTTCGTATTAGTAAAAATAAAGAATTTTATTGTAAAGATAATATTTCTTCTGAAATTTATTTTGCCCCCTTGTGATGACCGAGTGGATAAAAACCCTCGAACACCGGTAAGGAACGTTCATAAATTACGTACTCACCCACCCACTGTAACACTCCATAAAGCTGTCGCACGTGCCCACCCCCTAAATTACGTAATGCATATACTCGATCAACCCCCTTTAATTGTACTAAGGAATAATACACCACGTGGGGAGTACTAGACAGTACAGTACAAGTGCGGTACTGGCGCAAGGATTAAGACCGTAGCGTTACGTAACGTTACTGTAAACATCTCACCCCCTTCGTAACGCATTGTAATGATTACCTGCACGTAATTTAAGAAAAGCCCATTAGTTGGTCGCGAGTTCTCACCTGACCGACAGGTTTGCGCGTGAAGTTTTCCGGGTTTTCTACACGTGTAATACCTAAGTATAAATGCATTTTATATAGAAATTCCCTCTTAGAAAATCATCCACCTGTTGCTTTAACTTATCTCCCATTAAACCAATTAATTTAAATTCATTTTAGAAATGAAAGCCGATTATCTATTACGAATTTAAACGGCTTTTTAAATTTGAAATAATATGTATTTTGATTAATTAACTTCTTAAATATACTTTAAAAACAATTATTATTTAATTAAAACTCTTAAAATTTGTATATAAAAACTTGGCATTTCATTTATTCTAATCTCGCTTGTATTATATATTACATTAGAGACATTTTTAATCGATTTAATGTAATTTTTTAAAAGAATTTTCATAAAATTAATTAATAAACTGTAAATATATTCCGTAAAAACAATTTTTTTTTAATTTGTAATATTGATTAATATTTTGATAAGTTTTTTTTATGCCGTGGAATATATTTAGAAATTAATTAGTTTTCAATTCGTATTAAATTAAACTTGGAATTAATTCAACTTTGTTATTTAAAAAAAATAATAAAAAATAAATCTAAACTTAAGTTTCTTTAAAGAAAAATCTCTCCATTTTTAAACTTCCTGAAATAAAAATTGGCAAAAGTTCATTGGTAGAAAGCCAATTCAAATCTAACCAATCGATTGCGACGAACACGCGACGCACGCTCAAACGACAAAAATAGAAATTGAATAATTTTTTTTTTTTTAAAAAGAATTTAATTTAAAAAAATTTTATTCAATGGTTTTAAATTGCGTTCTATATTACATATTAATTGCTCATAAATTGCAATCAATTTCAATAAACAAAATGAAATTAATTAAGCTAACGGAAAGTTACAACGAACGTGATCGGTTAATTCAAAATTCAAATTTAACCAATCAGATTTAAATGCCGAAAAGATGTTATTTCAATTGCTTATTATTATTTTTTTTGAAAAATCGTTACAGCATATTAATATTTAAAATTTTTTCTTAATTTTTAACAGCTAAATATTTTTTTTCTAGCATTTTATATATTTTAAAAAGTGGTTACAATATATATATATAATTTTTTTAATATAAACAAATATTTAAAGCATCAAAAAATAATGTCGATCATACAAATAACAAATGAATTTTTATGTAATATTTTTTTATATATTTTTTTAGTAAATTTTTCAAGTAAAACATCGACAAGAAGAAATGTTAACATTCAAATACACCATCTAAACAAAATTGGATGAATAAAAATCACGTTTCTTTTGCTTTTTTTTTTTTTTTTGGCCAATGACAAATGGGAGAATGAAGAGAAAAAACAATCATTATATCAATGATATGTAATAAAATTCCAGAGGCATAATGTGCAACCTAGGGAGCATATAATGTCAACGCTTGAATGATCTTGGGATCATGTTTTGAGCCTTCTTTGAACTCTTCTAAGGACAATTTATTATCATGATTCTGAAAATAAAATAAAATAAATACGCTTATAAAATGATATAAGAGGTTAAAATACTTAATGCCAATAATTAAATATAATTAGAACTCCTTTTTGTTATTAGAGAATACCACGCCAGGACTTCAATCCTGTTGACATTATGAGTTAAAGGTAATGGAAAGAAGACTAAAGTCAATAGCACCTATTGCCAACTAATACAATTGGATAGATCTTTCTTGTCAAGTTACACAAGGTAATACATTTGCTGACGTCATTACCTTATCCAGTTGATCGAAAATCCTATCAACTCTCTGCCTGGGATTATCTTCTTCATTCTCAAATCTAGTTTGGGTACCCTATATTAAAAATTGATAATATTTACGTTACGAAAGGTGGGGTAATTTTTATTTTATAGTTTTATTCTATTTAACTTAATGCTATTTTACACTTGTAAACTATAATAGCTATCGAAGTCAACTTCAAATAAATTATTTTAAAAAATATATTTAAAAAAAGAAAAACAACAATTTAATCTGCACGACGGTTAATTTAAAATTCAAATTTAACCAATCAGATTTAAATGCCGAGAAATATATCTATATCAGTCATAATAATTGCTTATATTATAAAAATTTATTTTATAACATAAGTTAAATTGCCCAAATATATCGTTTAAATGTATATTTAAATTGTAAATGCTATTTTTTTAAACAAGTAAACATATTTATTTTAACAAAAAAATATATTTTATTTCTTTTCCTTTTCCTATTCTTTCGTCAAATAAAGAGAGAAAAGAGAAATAAAAAGAAAAAAAGTAACCGACACGATGATCGGTTAATTTAAAATTCAAATGTAACCAATCAGATTTAAATACAGGAAATTAAACGTATTTTCCATGGAAACAATTTTAATCATCGAAATATTTGTATATAACTCATCATAATTTAAAGTTAACGATAATTATGATGATTCATCTTTAAGAATTGTGATTTTTATTTAAATTATCATTTAAAAAAAACAATCGTAATTTTCTTTTTTGTTATTTATACAAAGCACTTTACTACATATCGATTTATGAAAGTATTTTTCTGTATACATCCACACTCTTTAAATAATACACGAAACTCGTGTAAATGATATTACGTTAGATTCAGAAAGCTATTTTTTTTCTTTTCTCTCCTATTTTTTTCAGCAATATTAAAGGTTTACAACTGTCTTTTTAACAATGAAAACTCACCAGCATCTGGTATATAGCGTCAACAATGCTATACATTTCTTCTCTCGTTATGTAACCATCATTATCGACATCATAAAGTTTAAAAGCCCCTTAATAAAAATACATATATATATATCAAAAGATAAAATTCATTTATAAATAATTCAATATATATATACATATATATAAAGTTATTTTTATTGAGATTTATTAAGGTTAAAAACTTAATTTTATTTAAGAAAAACCTTTGTATAAACTTGTTTATTTACTGTATTTACTTAAAATTGCATTTATTGTTAACAATTTATAAATGCTTTTATAGAAAAATTCTCTACTATGTTCTAAAAAAAAATATATATATATAATGTTTTCAACTGGTATAAAATCCTCCCTCCAAAAAGTATATTATGTAAACTTAGATATAAATGTATGGCTGCAGATATATACTTGTATATATGTGCAGCTCTCCCTCTCTCATATATATATATATATAGTGAGAGAGGAGAGAATGTAAGATTCTATGAAATTACACTTTTCTCTAAAGTCTCTAAAGTAAAAAGAAGAGAAAAAAACTCTGAAATAAAAGCAAAGAATTCTGTTTCTTATTTCAGCTGGAATCACCAGACCAAGACAACTCTTCCATATGTAGTGATTTGTGTTCATTTCTTAGAACAACTATATATATATATATATATATATATTGTTTTTCACTTTAAAACCTTCAGGAATTTACTTTTATTTATTTATTTTTTGTAATAAAAATTCAAAAATTCGAAGTTAATTTTTAAAAATAAAAAATAAAGTGTCGCCAAACATAAGATTTTATTATTTAAATTGAGAGAAAAATAATAATATTGTTTTGATTAGAGAAAATAAAATAAAATCCCTGGAACCAAATAATCTTTATGTTGTTAAATCTTCAGAAAAAATTTATTACTTTTAAAATAACTTTTTTATTGTCAAAGTGTTCTATACTTTTAAGATATTTTATAAACAAACAAAAGGATAAAATTTTAATTATTTATGAGTAAATAAACAGTAAAAAAATATATTGTAGAAATTTCAAATTTTAAAATATTTCTATAGTATTGAATTTTATTAAATTTTTTGCATTTTTTAAATTAATTTTTAATAAGTTTCAAATAGCATAAATTAAGAAAATATGCATCACACAGCCTTACTAACAATGCTTTAATGTATTTAATTATATAAGATAATTATCTAATTTTTTAAATTATAAATTAATCCCTTAAATGTTTTCATATGATACAGACTTACAGACTAATTTCTCTTCTAAACTGCCTCGGGATGTTACGGAAAGAGCACGAATGAACTCTTCGAATTCGATGGCACCATCCTAATGGAGAGTAACAACAAACTTTGTTCTTAATTACATCCACGGTTCAATCTTGTTAAGTTTAACAAGAAAGATAATGCTACTTAAGCAGAGATTAAATATTTTTAACAAAAGAGATTCTTAAAAGAGTAATCTTTTACCTGATTTTCATCAAAGACCTTAAAGACTAAAGATGCAAATTTGGAAGGATCACCCTGAGGGAAGAATTGTTTATATATTCGAAGAAATCCCTGCCAAAAAAAAAAAAAAGTAGTTTAAATATATATAAAATATGTTGATGAATTGTAAATTAAGTAGTATAAGATTTATCTTGTCAGAATCTTAAATATCTTTATAAAAGATCCTTTTTAATGTGACATGTTTTAATTAAATATATTGTGTCAGAACAATATACAAATGATTGATGGTGGAATCAATTGAGATCCATTGAGACTTTCAGAAATATAGAGTACTCACTCAAGGAAAACATTAATCGATTTGAACGAGGTGAATTCTTGCCAGGATAATATTTTTTTCCTTTTATTTTTTTATTTTTTTTGGTATATCATTTCTATTATTCCATTCAATTTCTTTTAATCCTTGACGTCAAACAATAGTACAAGAAATTCTTTTGGGAAAATTATGCGAACAAAACTCTTCTCTCCTACATTTTCTTGATTTAAACTTTAAATTACTTTTTAAAAAATTTCAAAAACTTTTTAAAATTTCAACTCACTTGTTCAGTAAGAAGGCCATTTGGACAATCTTTCAAAAAACCTTTATACCTGCAAAATTTAAAAATTATATATATATTTAACTTAATTAATATACTTCAATGTTAACTTTACTTCTTCAATTAAGTAAATTTTTTTAAAAAATAATGTAAAAAACAAGGTAAACTAACCATTGTCTAACTTCTTTTTCTGTAACTAAAAAGGGAAATTTAATTAATTTTAAAAGTTTGATTAAAATAAATTAATTAAGTAAAATATTCATTTATTTATGTATTTTTCTATTCAAAAATATATTCTAGAAGTGTGATATATTTATATAAAAACATACACCGAGACAATATAATATATTTATATTATAAATGTTTTTTCTTTTAGTATTTTAAAAATTATATAACATTTTCATATAGTTCTTATATCAGAAACCTTTTATAAATGTTTACATTAATTAAAAATTATACAGTTATAAATTACTGTAATTATAATTTATAATACAAAAAGGCTCAAATTTAACAGATTCTTTTAATATTTTAATAAGAAAATTTAATAATTTTTATATTAAATTAAATGTAACTTTACTGTAACATTATTTACCCAAACATTATCCATGTGACCAGTCAATAAGTCAAGATCAATGGGCCAATAACATTTGCAAATTCAATACTAAATCAAATTTTTACACATATAATACCATTCTTTCTGCTACTAAATACAGTAAAATATGTTAAAACATAAATTTTTTTTTACCATAATATTAAAATTAAATATATATATATTGTTTTTTAATTATAAAATAAATAACACTACATCTTATTCCTTGTTTTAATTTTAGCAAATATTTAACTTTTAACCCTCAAATTCTTAACAATAATTAATGATGAGAGTAAATTTTTTCCCCCCTCTTAACAAAAATGAATTAATTTTTTTGACAATTATACACTTCACATCTTTTAACATTATTGAAATAATGAAAATAAAAAAAAAGTACATTATTTTACAGGAGAAAATACAATTATTGATTGTTACTGTGTTTTTATAAGGAAGCTTTGTACGCCAGTAATTTACTTGCTTCACTGCTGGATCGATTCTGAATGGCTCCTCCTGTGCATCTGTTGAGAATCAAATCTCTTGGGATTCTTCATCCAAAGAGCTTGTCTATATAAGTTATGTTTGATTATCATTTTATTGATTTTCAAAAAAAAAAAAAAAAAATTCAAATAATATTACAACACCCTTTATATTTATTTTTTCCTGTTTAAAATATTTTAATAAATTTTTTTTTAAAGTTTTATCCATTTATTTAAATTATCTTTCTAATAATTCAAGCCTGATATCATCAATAATGTACAAGATTAAGTATATTCATCAATATCAATGAGTTTACAACTGAATCACTCAATGTCTTATAATATATTTTAAATCATAAAAAAATTAGAATTTTTAAATACCTTTTTATTATATTTTAAATAAATTTTATATAAAATAATAATAATAAATTATTTGCTGAATTTTTCTATTCTCTTACTGCTTGAGGAATAGATAATAATCTGCAATTAATATTGAATTATTGATGTGTTCCAATGAATATTTAATTAAATATTAATTGAATGATAGAAAATATTGATAATATAAAGGAATTAAAATGTGACTGCATTTAATTATCTTTCTTTACATTGATGATGTAGATAATGAATGATACTTTGATTATAATCATCAACTTAATTAGAAATTATGTAGAAAATAATGTAAAAAAAAAAAAGAAAGAAAAACAATTTATTTCTATATAAATTCTTATATTTATTAATCATTTAGTTACAAAAGCGAGTTTGTTTTGTATGTGTAATAAAAGAAATTATATTTAATTTTAATTAAGTAATTAAAATAAAACACACACAATTACTTAATTGAGTAAGTAAATATAAGAACAATTAAAAATAATTTTTTTAATTAATTTTAATTATTGAATCCTTATTTATTTAATAATATACATTCATGTATTTTAGTAATTCTATTCACATTTTTTCTTTTTCTTTTATGTATTGATATATATATCAATTTATTAAATTAATACCTTATTCTAGACATAAATAAAAGTATATTTTTAATTTTATTTTTTTAAATTATACAATATTTCCTGAATAGAATATTTGATGTGTTAACAATACAGAGGCTATTCACCCAAATAGCTTTAAAACTATAATTTAAATAATTAAAAAAAAAACAATTATATATTGAGCGAATTCAATGAAGAAAGAATGAATTAAATTGAATCGTGTGTTGAATCCTTCAACTTTAAATTTTTAATCAAGGTACACTTCTTCGCATGTGACACAGGACAATGCGATTTTTTAAATTTATTTTGCCTCTTTTTTCTAAAAAAAATCAAATTCCTAAGATCTATTGAATTTATTTAAACTTTAAAAATTAATTTTTAATTCGATTTTTGTATTTTTTCCCCTCCTTTAAAGTTGTATATTATATTATTTTTAAGAGAGAAACTCTCTGGCATTATCAGATCATTTACAAAATGGTATCTCTTGTGACAATCTCATATACCTTTGGAATTCTTAAATATGTTTACCATTTCTATTTTATTCTTTGAATTAAATAAAGATGGAATATTTAGAAATTAATCCGTCTCTTCGATAAAGTATCAAATGTTTTATTTATTTATCTTTTTTTCCCTCTTAATGCACCAGATATGCAAATTTCCAGCTCTTGCATATCATATGGTTTCCAGTTGGGTAACAATGCTTTCTGGTTTAATAAACACGTAAGTTATTGAAATTTTTCTGTTTTAACAGTTAATTCGATTGTTTCTATGTCATTTCCCGTAATTTGCCATTTTAATATACTTTACAACGGGTGTAAAAGTGCTGTTAGGATGACTGGTATATCTCGTTATATAAGTTCTTCCTTTAAATATTCTACTCGTGAATTTCTTTAAAATATTCGAAATTAAATTAAATATCGTCATATTTTAATTTTCCATTTTGTTTTTGAATTAAAACGGCGATTTAAAATAATGCTAAACTTTACAAAAATATAGTATCAAATGCTGTCATTTAATCTAGTTAAATGGAGATTTTCTCTTTAATAAATTCTAGTGTTTCTTCTGTGAAATTAATAAAGTTTGTTATTGTTCTACAAGATTGTTTACTTAATTTACTATTTCTAATATATTTAAATATTGATAATCGTTTATTTATCTTAATGCTTTTCGAGAATCATTAATGTTCCTCTGATGAAATGTTGCCATCTCGTATTACAATTCCATTAAGTTTGAAATTTTTGAAAGTATCAATTGCAAAACTTCAATTTTATTGCTAAATATAATATTTTTCTTGAAAGTTTTACGAGAAATTGATCCTTAGAAATTTGAAAGTGCGGGGGATCCTCGGGTCTGAGGCCCGAAAAACCGACGTCTGAGCCGGCCCTGATTTGTATAAATGTTTTCAATTGAGTAAATAAATACTAAATTGAAACTTCTTGTGACTTTATAACGCATGAGGCCTCGCTGTAACTCATAAATGCAGGCCCCAATCTGCTCGGGGTCTAATTTGCAAATAAGCTAAACATGTCTGTTATGACTTTATAGCTTAAGGCCTCACATTTTTATACGTATGGAGGAGAAAGGCCTGTCATATAATATAACTTAGGGCCACAAAAAGTTTAAGTCCAGCCCTGTAATAGCTAGAGGCCCTTAAGTTTACGTGTAAATCCGATAATAAAAACCGTGAAAAATTGAATTTATTTACAAATTTAAGCATTATTTTTTAAGTAAATTTATTGTATTATATTATTTTATAACATATTTACGCACGTAAATTATATTTTTAAACGTATTTAAATGGTAATAACAATTCTTTTCGTCACTATAGCTGTAAAATTCTAATTCTTGTAATACTTTTCTACACGTTCTCCAAGGTAACACCCCCTATAAAATTTCCATTTTATTCATGAGATAGAAGATAGCAACTTCTGATATTGAAGATTAATCCTTATTTCTTGATAATGTATCGAATATAGCATCCTATATAAAGATTTAAGCTCTTTATAGTCTTTACGACGCTTTCAGTGAGACCATTTAACACTTTCTGGTTAAAAAAAACAGCCTCCAGTTTACGAAAAAAATATATTTATATATTTTACCTTAAAAATAACAAATTCTTAATGATTATTTTATAAAAATGTAGCCAAGATATGAATTTTATTTTATTTTAATTTATTTTCACTAACAAGAATTGCTTCAAGCAGTTCTTAAATTATTGCAAATTGCATTTTAATATTTTCTCTGATGTATGCATAAATAAAATAAACTAAAAAAGTTAGTTTTACTCAATAATTCAAGCAATTTAGGTTTATTTTTAAATAAATAAATAAATAATAATGAATCTTAATCATATTTTCTTTAAGAAAAATCATCATCATCGTGCAAATATCCAGTTTTTCTGCTCTTCCTCTTCCTCTTCTCCCTCCTCTCCCTCCTCCTCCTCCTCCTCCTCCTCCTCCTCCTCCTCCTTCCTTCCTTCTTCATTAATGACATTTACTTTTATGAAATTAGGAACCAATATTTAGATTTAAAACTTTTTTATTATTATAATACAACCGACTTTTAATTGAATTATAAACCAAAATATGCTCCAGAATTAATTTTTTAATGATTCAAATAACTTAATTAATTTTTGAAAAATAAGCATAAATGAATATTAATTATAATCATAATTAAATTTAAAATTGGGATCACTTTTTTACAAATTTATCATACCTTTGTTTTTAATATTAATTTAACATGCATACTTAATTTACAGGTTATTTTTTGTATCATTTTAAAAATGTTAATTTTAATGTATAAAATATATTTTAATTGTAATTTTATGCTATTTTATAAGGAATTAATTATTTTTATTGAATTGACATGTATATAGTTTTACTTAATGGATTTCTCTTGTTTGATTACAGTAAATGTTATTTAGCTGTTTTGTAAGAGAATGGACATTTCTACTTTACGCAATTCGGAATTATTGTAACTAGGGTTTATATCCTAATAATTTATTTATTTATAATATGCTAGAGAGAGGGGTGAGACCTGAGCCAGAATTATGGACCCTCTACCCCCTCCTAACCATAAAAATACATGAAAAAAGCAAATAATAACAGATTTTTCATTACTTCTTACATACTTTTTTTTTTAATTAAAATACTGAATTTTGAGTTTGTCTTTGTTTGTGGCTTATTTATAATATAATATTTTTAAATTTTACAAGTCTCTGGTATTATAATAAGATTCAGGCCTTGAGAGAGAGAGACAACAGGTTAGCCAAGCTTCTCTCTGTTTGTGTTTGCTATAATATAATACAATATTTAAATATATTTAAACAGATACCTCTATAAATATTAATTAAATAAAATATTTAAAGTTAAATAAATATTAATCTATAAATAATTAAGTATCAACATTTAAATTTATCATCATCCCCTTTCATTTTCTATTCCATATTATAGAATAAAAGTGTTTATTTAATAAATTAACATAATATTTTACTGATTATAGGGTGTGTGTATATATATATATATATATATATTTTAACTTTGTGTTTTAAAAATTGTAATAAAATAAAACAAATTGCAAAGTCATAAAAGTGGCATGTTTGCAAAATTTACATGAACAAATTTGCATGCTAAATATATAAAAGTCTGATAATTAAACAGATTTATGCCAGGAAACTATAAAATAAAAGTGAAAATGGTTCATAAAGATTAAATACTTTCTGGAGAAAGTTAATCATTAACATCAAAGTGGATAGAATCAGCAATTTTCTCAGTAAAATGACTCATAAGAAAGTACAGTTAGATAAAATTTCAAAAAAAGTATTAGTGGAGTCATCATTATAAATATAGTAACAACAAACTATGACTAAAAATTTCTTACTGGTACTCATAAATTTCATCATGTCACAACAGCTGAATAACTAATAATAACAATTATATTTGTAAGAAGAAGAAGATTTTTTTTTAAAAAAAAAAGTGAAATATTTAATACAAAATAAAACACTTTAAAGAAGCTAAATGAATAATGATGTTAATCATAATTTCCATTAAATTAGTTAATGGCACCACTGAGCATAATTTAATAATGAAAGAAGTTACAAATAAGTTTAAATAGTGTAAATAACCTAACGTATTCACAATTAATCATTAATTAATTTTAGTAAATTAACTTTATTATTATTAATTTTTCTCTCTCTCTCTCTCTTCCTTTATCAGTTATAAATTGTAAAGAAAGTTTATCAGATTGTTCTTTTTTTTAACCTTTCTTATAAAGTCACTTGATTTATCTGGCCATCAAATTTAATTTACTGAATCTACACATGCTTTGAAGACAAAGATAAATCAATTTTTCATCCTTTAATTATCTAGTTCCTTTCACAAAGATGATAATTATTTTTGTGTACTCAAGACTAATCAAATTTTTATTTAAAACATTCTTTCTTTTTTTTAAGAAAAACTAAGAAAAAAATTACAGGAAATATATAAAATTTTTTAAAAACTTGTTTTATATTCTTGTATTTATGTAAAAACAATTTTAAAAATTAAAAAATAAAATTAAGTGATAGGAAGGAAAGGTAGGAAATGAGACTAGCCACACCTATAATGTTAAGGAAATGAATATTTGAAAGGCGTTCACTTCCTTTTTATAAGTAATGTTGTTGAATATTAATCATATAATAATTATACATTTAAATCAGGTCTGAGAAAGACTTGTTGTGTAAGAGTAATGTGACAATTCTTGAATAATACACCTTTGTTACATTTCTTCTATCCAATGCTTTAAATGCCATAACCACACACACATTGATTTTCCTCAATAACTGTAGTGTAATTACTAATTTTATCATAGAATATGCCAAAGTTTACATTTAATTCTAATTGAGAGGAACAACAAGAATTGATTGTGAAGCATAAAAGATAAGGTAACACTTTAAGTATACTACTAAGTATTTTTTAAACATTTCAAGCATATTTCTTCTGTTCATGAGTCAATGCAATGATAATGAATAACATATGGTAAGTGTCAAATGAGAAAATTGATTATTAATATTTAAAAAAGGCGAATACATTTAGATAATTAGCACATTTATTAACATCTTCCGAAGATCTGCATATTTAAAATGCCAATTTAATTATGTTTAGCAACGGAATGTCAGGGATTGACGTTGTGTTATTGGAGTTTGTTCTAGTGACTGTTTGTGTTTATCCTTTGCGAGTGTTTTCTTCGTGGAATGAACAGGAACCTTTGATAAGTTCCGCATCATTATTTTTCCTGTTTCTTTTAGCTGACGGATTTAGTCCGTTACATCAATCTGAATATCGTTATGGGAGTATATTTGCAAATTACAACTCTATAAGCGTAAAAGTAGTCTATTCACAAGAGTTTTTACTTGGTTCTTCATGGTTTAAGTCTGTATATTTACTATAAAGTATGTCGTATATTTTTATAATGGTTTGATGATAATTTGAATGAACGAAAACCCTTGTGCTATTCCTTTTTGGTAAGCCAACGAACGAGTATTTAAACTACGTAACTAGAACCTGCCAGCAGTGCCGTAACTAGGGCGGTGCCAGCGGTGCCCAGGCACAGGGCGTAGACCCTGGGGGGGAGCAGATATGACCTGGACCAAGTTTTGGGGCGTAGTTACAGATGCTCGCACCGGGCGCATAAAAGGCTAGTTACGGCGCTGCCTGCCAGTAGGTTCCACGGTAATACAGTATAAGCCAGTTCTGATCATTTTGAATGCACTCTAACATCATTTAGCATTAGATAATTGATAAAAATTGTTACTAAACACAATACTGTATTAAAGTAGAGCGTAGTGAACATGTTAATTATAATTTCACGTCGTCCGAAGTAAAAGTATGCAATCTAAAATGGCATTTTCTATGCCCGAAAACATAGCAAAAATAAACGAAGATGCAACGCAATAATTGAACCTCAATAACATTTTGTAGCTCACAAACTTCTAGCGAACTTCCACTATTTACCAAAAGTTGCTTTTGATCAGTCGTGATTCGCGTTTCCATCAAAAACAGTGACAGGAACAGCCGCCATTTTGAAAACGTACTCAGCGTACTACTACTACTACTTTTCCAGTTTCTCTGTATTATGAGGATGTAAGCAGCAATATCCCCGTTCAAAAATTACAAACATCAGTTTTGGGGACCTACGTGAACAGGTAGCCCCTTGCCTACTCGCCATAATTAACGTAACATAACTGTTTTATTAAGTTAGGTTGCGGTTAAGGTTTACTACAGGTTTATAGCCGTCTATAATTTGCCATATGACGTTAAGCATTATTTATATATATCAATAACGATAAGAGATAGCTACTTTATTTTAAAATATAGAAGAAAAATTATTTTAAATTCTCAGAAAATTAATTTTAATCTAAATTTCAAAGATGCCGGCAGACTCCAATATGGATACGTTGCTGAAGGTAACAGAAGACAAACTTGCAGTTATCTTTCTATAAAACAAATTAAGTATATCATAGAAATAAAATACATATATATAAGGCCGGTATGAAAAGTAACTATATTTAAAGTAAGCCTAAATTTTTTATGGTGTATTGAATTTCTATTGCTTGCTTTATGCAATGAAAGAATTACTATTTCTACAGATAAAAACCACCTGAAAAGTTATTTAAAATTTTTAAATTTATGAGCTCAGGGCACTTTGAAACGTCGAGAAATGCAAAAAAAATTTTGGGTTTTTTCCTATATACAGTATATGGATGTGTGTGGGGGGACATGATTTTGTTCATCCATTTCTAAGGTTAATAACTCTCCTGCCTATTGTCAAAATTTTCTGAAATTTTGCAATGAGATTTGTATTTTAGAGGCATTGATGCTATTAAATTTTGGTGGTTAAAGGTCGAGGGGTGGGTTGATAGAGGGGTTCACCTGTCGTATCTGGAGTGGGGTCAGACTTACTCGTTATTAGCAATAACAATTTACAATTAACTCATCTCGATCCTCAAAAGTTTTTTCGCCATTTTATAATAATTAATAATATATAGAAAGCTTTTTAAATAAAATCCTAATCAAATAGAAATTATGGTATTTATGGCTATTTTTATATTTAAACACCTTCACCTGTTTCTACACAATGCAATAATTTCTCCTAATGTATTAAGAATGAATTGAAATCGGTAAAAATTACACAAAAGTGCATCAGGAGAGTGAAAAGAAAAATGGTGAACACTACTTTTTTCTATCTTCAGCGATACATTTTTGGAAGAGATATCACTTTGTGCTCCTTCAGTCTCTCAATGGACGTCCACGTGTCCTAAACAGGAGTGTTGAAAAATATATTTGCACATTATTCACCGTTAGTTGATGCAATGTCCGCATCAGCAAAAGAAAAATCTACTTAACATCGCAATGCACATCTTAAGAAGGAATCAAGTCACGTAAGAAGAAATGCACACATATCTGATAAGATATCACCAGAGGACATAAACGAAATATGAACGTGCTTATCCTTTTGATATCATAATGACTACTACGTGATAAAACGATATGATATAACTTATATTTCTTTAAATTCGTATTAATAATTTTAGCAAATATATCTTCTTCAATCATGCCATTCGCTGTTAACTCACGATGTCTCCTTTCAATAATTAAAATATATATATATATATTGTTGCATATAAATAAAAGAACGTATCCACTAGTTAAACCTGCTAATAATTTATATTTTAAACCATTAATTATAACATTTTTATATTAAATTGGTTATTTTAATACAGGATTAATGATATGAGACGGAGGGCAATACGTGGCGATCTGCCAAGAGGGGTGCCTGCCGGGAGGATGCTGTGTGGGAAATTGGTCCCTATTTAGGTGTCAGGCACGTGAAAAAAATCCGGAAAACTCCACGCTACCAGTTTGTTAGTGAGGAGCGAACTCGCCAGCATTCAGTGGTTTTATATATTAGACTATTGGTGGGCTGTTTTAATACAGAGAAAGGTATCTTCAGTAAAGGTGAGCAGAATTGAATTTTACAATTCTTGTTTGTTTTTAATTATAATTCAGTTAGAAAAATCTAATTTATAATTAAAAACAAACAAGAATTTTAAATGATTTCATCGTAACTTACTTACAACAAGAGAAAATTGATAAAATGAATTTTTAAAAAAGACAACCTTTCCAATTGTATCCTCAAGTTTTGATATGTTATATGATGAATAACTAATACATATTATGACATTTCACAGATTTAACAGAATAACCTTTTATATATATTTTACAACGTTTTGAATTAACTTGGAAAATCCATGAGAATAAATTATTTGTTTTCTAGTTTAAATAATAAATGTTAGAAGCGGGATTAGTACGTCGGAAATAAATTTAATTTTATGGATCAAAACTGAATACTTCATGGAATTGCAATCAGATAAATTAATATTCGAATTTTCAAGTTGAGATATCAGACTGATATTCTGCTGGGTAATAAAATAACTTTGTAAGACCGCATTCTACTTGAGAGAATTTAAAAGGAATAACCAAAATCTGAACTGAAACAGGGCCAAGTCCATCGGAGTTTAGTGTCTTACATTGCGACTAATTTGCATATTTAATATGCCAAAAGTTTTTCTTGTCCTTTCAAATCCTCTATCGATTTATAAATTTGATTTATTGTAGCGAATTTTGAAACAAAACATATAAAAAAAAAATGAAAAGAAAAGAAAAATAAGAATATCCATAAATCATAATTTAAAATTTGGACATAGAAAACTTTTTCGAGAAATTCTTAAATCTTTGATGCCGAATTTTATGTCGTTAAAAGAATTATCAGACTTTATTATTCTAATAAGTTTTAAGATTTACAACAAAATGCATTTAATGAATGTTTTATAAAATCAAATTTTCGAGAATTTTTAAAAGCAAATTGACTGATTTATCCGTCTGAAAACTTATAATCTACTTCTACTATATAAACGAATAGGGAAGAAGAGGAGAAGGGAGAATCTTCTTCTCCCTCCTCCTCTTCCTTCTCTTCCTCCTCTCTTCATCCTTCTCTTTTAAAGAAGATTTGTAATCTTTACTATTGGCAGTGCCGGATTGCTCATTAGGCACGTAAGGATCCGGGTTTCGGGGTCTCAAAATTGAAAAAAAAATCTAGATTCTACAAAGCTTTAAGATTTACAACAAAATGCATTTAGTAAATTATGTTTTAAAACTAAAGTTTTATAGATTTTAAAAGATAATTAATTGATTTATCCAGGTGAAAATTCAATTTGCCATCTCTATATAAATAGAAGAGGAAGAGTTGTTTAATCTTCGGTGTTTTGAGCTAAAAACATTTTTAAAAAAACTATAGAACATATAAGCATATATGAAATTATCAATAAAATTACTTAGCTATCATCTTATATTCAGTGCCAAATTTCCTACTAGGCACGACCTAGGGACCCAGGACCCACCGGTGGACGAGTGGGTAAAACCACGAAACACACTGGTCGTGGGTTCGTGCCTCGCAAAAGGTTGGTCACGTGAAGTTTCCCATGTTTACTTCACGTTAGATCAATTACCTACGTTACAAATACGAATTTATAAGCTTTTATAGGCTTTGAAAGAGCAAATTCTTTATTTACAACGTAGAAAAGAAAGTATTTTTCTAAAAATTTTACGAAATAAATGTATTCTAAATAACACAGTTCAATTTATTTAGAAAAGAATAACATCTATAACCAAAGGAATATGTTCTCGGCAAACATATCTCGTATAAAGGAACATGTTTTTGTTGTTATTACATGAAGAGAAATAAGAGCACCATCTTATTCATACGTTCTTTATATATATAAAAAAGGTATCTTAAAAAAAAGGATATATTTAATATATATATATATATTATTATAGAAATATATATCTTGAAAATGAATTATATATATGCTAAACAAGATGTTTTGATAAAATAATAACGTATTACTTTCCAGGCTTTTGTGTATAACGAAGGAAAAGTATGGCGATTGGTCAAAAAAAGACCCCAGGACTCTGGGACTGAGAAACGTGGAGAAATGTAATAAAACATTCGGAGTTTTTTCTGTATACGTGTGTAAGGGCACAATTTTCTTAGCCAAATTTGATGCTTAATAACTCCCGGGCCATTCGTCGAAATTTTCTAAAGTTTTGCAAGGAGGTTTGTGTATTAGAGAAATTGATGCTGTTAAATTTTTGTTGTTAAAGGTCAAGCGGGTGGGGAGACACGGGGAGTCACGTGTGGTGTCTGGAATGGGGTAAATTAATGAAGACTTTATTCGTTATTAGTTAGCATTTACAGTTTTTTTTTTATTATTAAACTCATTTCTATCCTCAAAAGTTTTTTGTCATTTTATAATAATTAATAATATAAAAAGTATTTATTAAAAATAAAGTATCAAAACAGATGGCGCCACACGCAATTTTAACTTTTTAGTGGGAAAATTTACACAATTCGTTGCTGGATTTGCAAGTTGAATTTAGTGCTTCGCCCTTTTAATTTCATTTAAATTATTTGGTGAAGGGAAAGGGCCTGTATTATATTATAACTTAAACCCACAACAAGCCTAAATGTGGTCTTGAGTTAGGATTCTGCCTTTAGAGAATGCAAAAATTTAAGCTTTACTACTAAAAAAAAAACATGGTATTTAAGCATATTTAAGAAATAATAACATCTCTTTAATATAATTAAGAAAATTTGTTGTTGTTTATTCGTATAAAACGATTTTCTGCTGCTTTATTCGTACAATTTAACACTTTTCTTTACCCATTTAACCATTGCAATACACTCAAGAAAACAAAATGACGGATCAATTACAAGGATTAAGTATATTAAAATATAAATAATAATGCATTTTTTAATAACTGGATGTTTCTCAATTACAGTTTATAAAAGAAAATGTTCACTTATTTAAATTACAATAAAACTTGTCTAAAATGGAACCTTAATAAAACTGAAACCTGACTAAATAGGAAAAATTCTTAGGTAAAGCAACGAGCATTAACCAAGCCAATTTATCAAATATTTCATCTATTGGTTAATGTTACCTATGGTTCCAAAATGGCGGCTCGTCTCTGATTCCAGCAAATAGAAGAAAGGAAAAAGTGGAGACGCATGTTCTAACCTAACCTAACCTATTCTAATAAATTACCATAATTATTACCAACAAAATTATTAGAATAGGTTAGGTTAGAATGTGCACCTCCACTGTTTCCTTTCTTCTATTTGCTGGAATCAGAGACGAGCCGCCATTTTGGAACCATAGATAACATTAACCCATCTATTAGCAATATTACTTACAAACTGTAGCGGATGGGCCCCTGGGCATAAAAGATTGGGGCCACTCTATATAATTTGACATCGTAACGTCTAATTGTAAGCATACAGCTATTTGCAATTAATGATGATCAATTGTAACTGTGAAATTGCTTTATTTTTTCCAACTTACTCTCTTGAGTAAGAGTTATGGAACACAGATCTATATATTATAAATATTTTACTAAATGAAGTAAGTCTGCATTTATAACTCATCAATGCATTTAAAATTTTAATTAAAATTGCTTATTTAATGGTAAACAAAGGATTTTCACGTGTCAAAAGGGCCGGCTCAGGCATCGATTTTTTAGGGTCTCGGAGGAGCCCGCACTTTTAAATTTCCACGAAAAATTTTTTTTTTTTTTTTTGAGGATATATTTTAGGGCCCCGCAAAATTCGAGCCGGTCCCTGAGATCGGGGCATAATTAAAATGTAATTTTAACGAGATAAATGTTGAAAATGTTTTTAAAAAATGCATGCCATAAAATTATATTTCAGTTCTTTAATTAGGATTAGAGAGATTTTCTAAATTACCATAAAATGAATTGGTTTTCTCTTCCATATATATAAATAATATATATATATATATATATAAGAGAAGCGCTGAATTTACCTTTCAGCTTTATTTAGTAGTCAATGGTCAACATCATCGCATCCGGTTACCAAGGTAACCATCCGTTCAATTTTAATTTCGTCATATCATTTATCACTTCATGATTGGTCGAAACGGAATGCTTCGCTGTGATAAGTTAAATTTAAAATTTGAATTTCTGACATGGTGACCGTTTTTTTTTTTTTTTAAGCGGTTCTTAACATCTTTAAACATCCGATAAGCAATTTGATTTCTAATTACCAAGTAAATAAATATAAAAAAAATTTAGTGTAAATTTTCTTATTTCGATTATCCGTACTAATCGAAAGATTTGACGAACCGGAAAATCGATTTAACGGATGATGGAATGTGATGATTGTAATGGATTCAAGAGGGAATAACGTTTATAATTTAAATAAATTTATATTTATTAATTTATCTTTAAGCCAAATTAATAATTACACACTTATTTAATAAGGCTTCATTTAGATAAACATGTCTTAGCTCTCCGGAAATATTTATCTTAGGTTAATTGTGATGAAATTATAATGTAAAAGTTTACAATTTTAAAGGAGAAAAAAAATATAGATTTATTTTATAAAATTGCATAAAATATGAGAATATTCTCTTAAATAAAAAGAATTATTTAATTACATTCATGTAACAAACACTGCAATATGATTGTGGTGTTTGTGTTTATGCCTAGATTATTATAAATATTGGGCAAAAATAACATTTAAAAATGGAATTTCTAACGTTATAAAATGCTGGAAGGCATTAAATTTTAATAATGTTTGACATTAATATAAAAGTTTAAGTAAATATTTATCCATTATTTCATACCAAGGCGGGTATCGGTGTGGCGAACTTCACTGTTTAATTTAATAAATAGTTAGTGAAATGCTTATGTTTATGTTTATTTGTGAAATTTATAAATGTTTTCTATTTTTTTAATAAAAAAAACCTACGTTTATAGCAGGGGAAATAAAGAAATCCATTGATTTGTAAGGAATAAAGTCGTTCAATAAAGCAATCAGAATAATAGTAGCGAATGATGCTGAAACCAAAAGCATCGATCTGTTGTATGTGATGGAATTTTAAAAAAAGAACAATTCGAGATAATTTATCAATGCTACTATGGTAACAAAGATTCATTTCAGTAAAAAAAAAATGGCGTACGTACATCCTATAGGGACGAATATATATTTATTTTCTTATATTTTATTAGTAAACTATACGCGAAAATCAACGAAAGTTTTCAAACTTTATTCCCTTTTTTACTGTTACTTTTTTTACTTTTTATATTTGTCGTGTTTATGTGCCCAACATGGGAATTTTATCAAAACGTGACAATAATAACAAGAGAAGACTTTATAAGCAACCATCCCATTGCCGTGAGTCTACTAGAAAATTATCCGTACGGAATACTTAAGCTTATATTTTATGAACCCTTGCGAATAGTACTTTAATATTATATATACATATAAGTTAATATAAACGAGATATTAATGCTTTAATATATATATATATTAATATTTTAAAATTATTTTAACGTTTAAATTTAATTTTCTTCGCCAAAAAAAAAAAAAAAAAAAAAATTAAAAAGGAAAAAATCGTTATAGAAAACGACCGTTAGAGGGAAAAATCGTTTAATCGGTTTTTAAAATTTCGAATTTCAACCAATCAAATGAATCGTTTTCGTTTTAAATTTATTTTTTGAATTTTTAAAAATTTAATTCGCCTTTTTGCCGTAAGTAATTAACGAATTAATCACTCGAGACTCATTTTAATAATTTGCGTTAATTTATACATCCGATCCTGTGGTGGACGGATATATATATATTTTTTTTTAAACTTTAAATTTATATTATCACGTGACATTTAAAAATGGAAATTAGTAAAAAATAATTTAATAGAAAAATGTAAAAATTCAATAAATGCCACTTAACATTTTAAAAAATTAACAATAGAAAAAAATTTTTTTTGTTGGTAATTATACGATATTTAAATTATTATTTGGGCGTTTCCTTAATATTCAGGAAAGGGGCTTCTTGAGAAGATCATTACATAAAAGGCATATCATTAATAAATAGAAAGTGACAGACAAGAAGGCACCACTTGTCAGATTAGTAACCTGGCATGCCATA
Organism: Centruroides vittatus; assembly: GCF_030686945.1. Classification (NCBI taxonomy): domain Eukaryota; kingdom Metazoa; phylum Arthropoda; class Arachnida; order Scorpiones; family Buthidae; genus Centruroides; species Centruroides vittatus. The sequence goes on along the minus strand of NW_027122506.1, from coordinate 320,678 downwards.
AGTTGTCATTAACGAGAACTAATTTATAGAGGGAAAGAAAAAAATCAATTCTGATCGAATTTTTAACGTAATAATAATTCTATTTATTGATAAAAATCTAGAATTTTCTTACGGATTTTATTTTCAAAGTACTCGTTCAGGTGGCAGTAAGCCAAATAATATAAGTATTTGACATGTAGATCGAACTGAAAACTTTTTTCTTCTTCTTCTCCTTCCTACGCTTTCACTCTCTTTGGTATTTAACTTAGTTTAAGAAATCAAATTTATTTTAAGAAATACAAAAAAAAACAATAAATATTTTACATAAAGAGATTTCTTAATATTATAATGCTTCCTATATTGAGAATATTCCTTTAAAAATACTTTCGTCCAGCATAAAGATGAAATCGGTGACTCGTTATATAGTACTGTACATCAGTGACTAGTTATATAGCTTTACGGGGCCCAGGCAATTTTGAATTAAGAAGACCCATATATAGTACAGACATTTTACTTCAGGGGAATATAAAAGACTGGTTTGAGGTCCCCTGTTATTGGGGATCTCAAGCAATTGCTCTTTTTGTCCATAGGATAACGCGCTAATGCGTACAGTAGTAATATAAATTAATATTTTAAAATGTATAATAATAATAATTTAAAATAGATTTATACGTGTATATAAAGTTGCAGGAGGAATGATTTTACAATCGTGTCAAATGTCTATATATTACCAGCCAACCATTTATGCCCTTTATGGCGAGGAATCTGTGGCAATTTACTTAATGGGACGAGACAAGCTGTACAACGTCAAGCAGTCTGGAAATCTAGCGCAACAACTTTTCTTTCCTTCGTGATACAACTATCTAAATTTCTTTCGTATGGTGTCCTTTACTGTAAATTACACATTACCATAGATATAAATATGTCTGGCATGATATTAATTATCATTAAAAGATATAAGCCAAACTGAAATTTCGTGTAACGTCATCCCTGAGGAGGAAAGAAGTTGAAAAAGTCATTTAGATTCGAGAAGTGTTGAGGATTGATAAAGGAGGTTTTTATCGCCATTTTTTAATATTATATTATTAATTATTAATACCTGTAATATTAATGATTTATCCGCAGAGTTTGTAATCATCGGATCGCGGGTTAAATAAACTGATTTTGTTAATTCCTGCTTGACCTAGTTGTAGGAGATCCTAATGTAAATATCCGGAAAGGCAACTTTTAATGGCAAGATTCGCGGCTCTATAATTATAGAAAGTGTATAAAATATATAAAAATCACATTTATAATCTCCTATTTGTAAGAGTTTTATGTCCTAATGAAATTTTATGCACGTTATTTTTTTATGCCGCTATAAATAAGTGAAATTACTTAAAGAGGATGCTACATAACAGATGGCAAGTATCAATTTTGATATAAATCAGGCGTAAATTAGATAAATCTCAGCTTGAATCTCGTTAAATCTTGAATCTTTTAAGTCGAATCTATACGCTGGGTAGGCATAAAACCTTCGTTTAATTAAGCGGTAAATGCTAATCGACTAAGAATTAAAATGAATGACTGTTATTATAGAATCGATCTAATTATATACATCTTTAAAGTTAAGGTGGATCTAAGTTTTAATAATGTTTAAAGCCATGGAAGCGATATTTATGGTAATGATATTTTAAACATTCACGCTGCGTTATGATGCTAATAAAGGACATAGAAAATGTGAATATGTTCTTAATGAGCTTTATCAAAATAGCTTCCATTATGAAGAAAATGTTTAATTTAATTACATCTTTCCCCCTAAAAAGTACGATTAAAAAATGATTTTTTCTCAAATACCCCGACGTAAAAAAAATATCCGAGCGCTTCGTAAGTATCTTAACACACGTAATAAGTTTAACAAATGATTTTTTTATTTAATAAAAAAAAGATAAACAGATAAAATTCGATACGATATAAGCTAAATATGGCGACAAGATTGGACAATCTTCAGTTGTCAAAAGGTAAAAAAAAAAAAAAAAAAATCCCCTCCGTAGATATAATAAGATAAGTAATATAAAGTTTGGATGATATTACTTACAGTAGGTTTCTTTGGCTAATTTAGCCACTACTTCCGTCTTCAATTTACTATTTCCTTTACCCATAAGTATCGAGGGGTGGGCTTGGATGAAAGGACACAACCAGCATCACACGCAGACATCGGACGCAGCCTGAACAGTAAGCGCAAAATTCGCTCACTAGGTCTCACATCCCATCATGCTTAGCGAGAGTATCGACTATTGAGTGCTAGTCAGAATTTTTCAAACGTTTTACTGTTAGGTTATCACATGAAGGATGCTGCAGAATATGATCACGATTTTCTCTTTGCTCTTTATTAATCTCTTCTTGTCTTTAATTTATTATCCCCTCTCCTCCTCCCCCCTTACTTTACTAACTTGAAAATATCCATTATTTTTTTTTTAGAATTTTTCCAACGTTTTACTTTTATTGCTGTTATCGCACGAAAGATATCGAAGGATCCTCTCGCTTTTTTTAATCTCTGACCATCTTTAATTTCTACAGCATTGACTATTGTGTACCAGTCAGAATTTCTTTAAACATTTTTATCTTTATTGCTACGTTATCGTGTAAAGGATGCTACAAAACACGATCAGAATTTATTCTTAATATTTGCTCGTCTCTTGTCTTTCTTCTTTGCATCTTTTCTTCCTTCTTTCTCGAACAGTCAGAATTTTTCAGATATTTTCTCTTATTTCTAACGTTCCTCATTGGAAGTATGTTGCAGAATGTAATCGAGATTGTCTTTGTCTCTAATCATCCTTAATTTCTGCTTTATTTCTCCCCTCCCCCTCTCCCTTTCTAAGTTTGACGGTATCGACTGTTGTCTACTAGACAGAATTTTTTTAAACGCTTTATTTTTATTGCTATGTTATCATGTATAGATGCTGCAGAACACGATCAGGATCTTCTCTTTACTTTAAATCTTTGCTCATTTTTATTTTCTTCCTTTCTTCTTCTTCTTTCCTTCTAGAACATAATAAAATCTATTGTATAATCAGTTTGTCTTCAAAAGCATTTTACTTCTACTGCCAAAATTATCGCATGAAGGATGCTGCAGAATGTGATCAGGATTTTCTCTTTACTTTTCATCTTTATTCATCTTTTTTTCCCTCGTCTTCTTTCCATCATTTCTGCTCTCTTTCTCGAACATGAGAGTCAGAATTTTTCAAATATTTCACTTTAAATGCTAAGGTTATCATATAAAAGATGTCACAGAGCGTGATCAGGATTTTTCTCTTTGCTCTCTTAATCTCTGCTTATCTTTAAATTTCTCCTTTTTCCCCCCTCTCACTTTCTATTTTCCTTCTCGAACTTGTTGCATGACGTGTAATACATTTCGAAGAGTAACCCAAAAACAAATAATTCTCATTTCCTAATTTTGTTTTTCTTTATCGATTATGCTAATTAAATTAATTTAATTTACTCTGAAATTTTTATACGGCATTATACAATCAAACACAACAAATAGCCGTCTTACGGGGGATTATTTTGTATACTAAAAAATTCTCTGACAAAAAGAAAAATGGCCGCCGCTTAGAGGTGGCCGTTATTTCAAGTCCCACTATGTTCGGTTTAAACTTTTTTTTAAAGTGCTATTTAATATTTTAAATAAGATTAAACTGTAATTTTTAAATATTATATTTCGTTGCTTATAAATTATTTTTTTTTTAATTTTTATAAATATAAAAATTAATTCGGTATTTTCTCGCTAGGTATTTTTTGAATTGTTAAAGATTTAAAAAGTAATATTATTTTAGAATATTTATAAGTATTTCAAAATAAGCCTATAATACTTTTTTAATATTTAGTTTGTAATTTAAAATAAAAATATCGAGACTCGGAATGTTATTTTTATTTTCAGTTTTTTGTGTTTTTTATTAACTCGTGGTTTGTCGTCTGGAAACACTTTTACGCCCTCTGCTTTTTTATTTATTTTTATTTTTTATTCTATCGATTTTATTAACAAGTGTGAACAATAAATTTAACTTAATTTAAAATTTTTATAAAAGTTAGCCTTAAAATATTTAAATTTACACAATTTTTACTATTTTATTTATTTTTGTGATCATTTTTTAAATCGCGGCTTGAATGTTTTAAACGTTAAAAAAAATGTCTAAAATATGTTATAAGTGGCTTTAAAAATTAAATTTTAATATCTTTTAATGAATTTATTGATAATTAAACAAATAAAAAATGTGTAGATTTTATTAACAGAAAGTTCAAACTTTCTAACATTACATTATTAAATATCTGATATTAAAATGCGATGAGCAAAATTTAATAAGTAGTTATTAAATATAATGAAATAATTCATTACGTAAATATTATAATATTAAAATATTTTAATTTGTAGATATTATTTGGAATCGACTGTAAAAAAAAATCTTTTATTATTTTTATTTTTTTCTTTTTCACTAGAGGCCGTTGTTGACTTATATGCGTCATCTAACGGTATTTAAATAGTTAAATACTCAAGTTTTAATTAGTTATGTTTTAAAATATTAAATATTTTAAATCAATGACCAAAACTCGATAAATAATAATAATAATGTATTAAAATAATAAAATATTTAATTAGATTTACGTGTTTTTAGTTACTTGTATCGCCCTCTCGTATGAAAAATCTTAACTAAATTTTCTGTATAAATGTTTTATTTCATTTAATAAAAAATTAATTTAATTTATTTTTTTTCTAACTAAAATCAAATATTATTTAATTTTAATAAATAAAAATATAATCCAGAAGTATTTTAAAAATATTTTAAAAATCATTTTTAATGAATTGGCAACCTGTTTAATGTACTACATTAATTAACAAGAATAAAAAAAAGTTAAAAAATAAAAGAACTTTTCAAATTATAAATACATTTGAAAGAATTTTTTAAATGTTTTTATATTTAATTAGAATATTAATTTATATTTCTTAAACATTTTAATTAATAAAATGTTTCATTTAATTAATTCATTTTTAAAATATATATATTTTATTTGTTTACTTTTTAAATGAAATTATCATTATAAATTCATACATTGTTATATTATATATTAATACATATCAGGACCCCGATAAAACGACTTTAAAAGAGTCAATCGATTTGTCTGGAGGGTCGATAAATTACTAGAGAAGGGTTGGGAGTCGGCGAACGAATTTAATTTTAAAATATAATTTAAAAAATAATAATATTAAAATTTAAATTTTAGTAAAATATACCTTATAATTCCTCTTTCTTACTGATTATTATTATTTTGTTTCGGTACAGAAAGAATTCTACAAGCGAAGATGATCGGCAACTTCTGTTACGTATAATATACAGTCAGGGCCGGTGAGAGGGGAGAGCTGGGGATTTTTCCCCAAACCAGGAAGAAATTTAGGGGCCCTTAGTGGTTCCTACCCCTATAAATTAATGTTGTTTTTACTACAAGAAATATTATCTTTAAGACTGCGTGTTATTAATAAAGTAGTAAGGTATTTTATTCAAAAAAAAAGGGCAAAATGGGCCGCAAAGATGGCTCTGAATACAGTATTACTATGGTATAAATTATATATAATAAATACAGTCGAGCCTTCAATGACGGCCATTTTTTATATTTTTCTCGATGGCCGCTCTTCGCAGGTTTTACTGTATTTAATATACAATATAATGTACAATAAATATTTTATATTTTTAGTTGTTTTACTGTTTATTAGTCACTGTATTTTTAAAAATATATATATTTATGTATAAAATATTTAATAAAAGTAAATATTTATTCGTTAATATTCAAGTTACCACACAATTATAGCAATATAATGCATCAGCAAACCTCTATGTCACAATAGTTAATCAGCAAATCTTTAAACACATTTAGAAGCTACAGGAAAAAGTAATGATCAAAAATTATTTTTACATTTATAAATTTTAGTTCATCCTGTGATAGACAATTGAGAAATTTATTGACCTATAATCCCGAATAATAAAATTAATAAGAATTTTAATAACTTGTAAACGTTTACAGAAGACTTTACAGTACAGGTATCATCGCTGTACGCTCTAATGCGCCTATCTCTGTACATCATTCCATGGTGTTTACGTAGAAAGTAAGTAAATATTTTTTAAATAATACGTAAGTTACTTTTATAGATTTTAACTATAGTTTTATACAATTATTTTTAAATTTAAAATCTGTAACTTTATGCAGAAGGCCTTCGCGTATGATTATACTTTAATCCTTGATTTTAATGTATGCCAATGATTCATCCTAACAATCATTTTACGTATTACGTATACGATTTATTACGTGTATCTAGCGCATAAAATACTTTTGAATTATATTTGGGCCACCCGTTCTTTAACTCTGTCCTGTAGACCTTTTTTACAAGAGGACCTTTTTTTTAGCAAGTCCATTATGGATTCGGCCAGGACTACTAGTGAGGTCGGATGGTGAGGGACGATCTGACATATCCGGATGGAACACACCCCGAAATATTCCTGTAGTTTTCTTTATTCCGTCCGTCCTGATTCGATTCCGGGTCCTCTAGAGGATAAGCTGTAACTTTAACTAGTTGGCCATTCGTTAATTACGTCTAAAGTTTTTCAGCCACTTTTCATTCCCCCCTTCCTATTTACAATAGTGTGCTTTTGGCAACCCCCTTAATTACGTATACAATAGTTTATGGGCCTTTTCACATTGAAGAAATGATTTTAAAAAATTCTGCAAACATTCGTACGACTAGTAAGTAGGCTTGTAAGAACAAATTCGTGTGCCACTAAAGTCCACGTAGATAATACTTCGACCTCTTCTTTCCCATTGTGTACAATAATGTACTTTCCGAGACCTTTCTCCCCATTAAACTTGTACACGTAATTAATGGACGTTCACTCTACAAAATAATAATTAAATTACTAAATTCTAAAATTTACGAAAAATCGATTAGTGTGAATAAGTTATATTTATTTTCTAATTAAATAACCTTAGAAGGAAACTTAACAGTGTCAAACTATATGAATAAGTGGCATAAATCTATTATTGAATATACATTTCGTGATGAACGGTACATGTACTGTACGTACTCTATACGGTCGATTAACACGATGATAATATAAATTTTTAAATAATTGACAAATACATATAAATTCTAATATAATTTCGCATCAAAATCAATAAAATGCCTTTTACATGCTATCGTGGGTTCAGACCAGGACCATCGAGAAGGAAAGTTTACCCAAAAGAAAAGGGTTCATATCTCTATAAATTAATGTTACTTTTACTAACAGAAAATCTTTAAGACTGCTTTTAATTAATAAAGGAAGATTCTATGTATTTTTTTTTTTTTTTTTTTTTTTTTTTTTTTTTATGGCACTCTACCCCCATGCAAGCACTCGAGCTGAATCAGTCAGACACACAATGGAGTTGCCTAACATCTGGTCAAAGACAAACCTCTATTCTAATATAAAAATATAGTTTTTATGCTTCAATATAAACAGAATTATTTTATTATATTTTCTTTTCAGATGGATATTAACAGCATCAATGAAACTCTTCAAGAAATTATTTCAAATGTAACTTCTGATACAGGATCGGATATCAACCAATTATTTGAAATCTCTTATGGTTTTATCATACCGGCCATAGTATCATTCGGTATAATCAGCAATATCCTAAACATAATCACATTAAGTAAGCCATCATTGAATAAGACTCCGTACATGTTTATCAAAGCAAGATCTGTCTCCGATTTACTACTACTCTTAACAATTATACCATTCACAATACAGAATTTAACACCAGACGAAGAATGGAATAATTATTACATTGTTTTCTACTTTGCAAAATTACAACTGCTCTTTGTAAACTCTCTAGTAGGCAACAGTTCTCTATACGTCACAGCATTGACCATAGAAAGATACATCTCAATCTGTGAGCCATTGAAGGTCCTTCAGGAAAACAATAGAAAGCGAATTTTAATTGTTATTATTCTTATTCCTGTATTTACCGTACTCTTCCACGTGCCTTATACACTTAATTTTTATATACAATATGATTATAATTCTTCTAACGTAACGTTGTATTACTTTCGTGATGATGATAATACCAGAAATGCCACCTTCTATCAACTGTACCTCTTAGTGTTGCAGTCTATATTTCGAATTGGTCCGACATTGCTGATAGCAACTCTAAATCTAAAAATTGTTGTTGAATATAGAAAAATATTAAATAAAAGGCTTAAATTGAGCAAAACAAATTCTTCGGACCGACTTAAAGAAGAGGAAAGAAGATTGATGTTTTTACTTTGTGGGATGTCCCTTATGTTCTTTATATGTAATACACCAGCTGCCATTTTGGTCGTTATTACGAGAGACAGTTTACAGAAGAATTATGATTTTCAAGTATTTAGAACTATTGCAAATCTTCTAGAAATTAGTAATGGTTCATTGTCATTTGTTACTTATTTAGCATCTTCTAGAGATTTCAGAAGAGCTGCATTTGATTTGAAGTTCCATTCTCGTAACAGAGTCAGTAATGTGAGTTGATACCAATGCGGAACACAGAAACGCAAATAAAATTTTTAAATGAAATACTAACTTCAAAGAAGAAATAATGTAAATTTTTCTCATTGATGGCGCCATATTTGCAGTTTGCAGATTCATTCTCGTAGTGGAATCATCAATACCAATTGATACTAGACCTATTACAGAGAAAGGAACTGTAATTAAAATGCTTAGGAAAAATATTAATTGAAAAGAAAGAATAATGCAAAATGCTAATGAAAATCTGCCTCGATGATGACACCGTATCCTATGGGATCGTCCATAAATTACGTAACGTTATTTTCCAACTATTATTCAACCCTGTAACTCTCTATAACACTGTTGCATGTATCTACCCCAAAATTACGTAACGCATATCTTCGGTCAATCCCTCTAATTGTACTAAGCACGAAGTGTTAAACGCTATTTTATTTTATTAATTACATGTGTAACGTACAAAGCAATGACATAAACACTACGGTACGCTATGTAACGCTTTAGATACAAAACTGATTTATTCTGTTACCCAAGGATCCAGACCTTAGCAATATGTAACGTTTTTTAAACAATCCCACGCGTAACATATCTTATGGATAATTTTTGTGTAATATATTTCGCTTATTGTAATCATTAGTTTGGATATTGTTATCGTTGTCTTCGGGCAAATTGGCCTTTTTTATGCTTTATTTTCGTGTTACCAGTCTCAATATGTGGCTGATAACATAAAATGGTTATAAGATATTGTTATAGGTCTTAACCAGTGCTTTATTTGTAACTAGCAGATAAGCCCGGCATTGCTCAGGCATAAAGTAACGATAGTGAAAATTAAAATTATTACATTATAGCCAATCTTACCCGTTTTCACAGAATGCAAGAATTGGGTCCCTCCTGTTTCCAGACTAATTAGAAAAATTTTAGATGGGTCTAAAAATATGTTCGATTTCCCGCAAAAACGCAAAAAATTGCATCTCCGCCTGTAAATCTTGCACATCGCTTTCTCTTAACACTTCCATTATTAAGGAATACACTTCTTTCATCCCCACGTGGTACCCTACTAAAATGCAGTTAAAAGTATAAAATTTCATCTAAAATAGTACAGTAGAAGCTGAGTTCTTTAGGATAAGCCTTAATCCTATTCCTCTCCTCCGCGGGGGAATTCCGAAAAATCCCTTCTTAGTGTACATTCTTGTGACGTGCCCTGTGTTCCAAATTTCAACTTTCAACTCCTAACCGTTTGGGCTCTGCGCTTATTATTATTATTATTATTATCAACCCATCTCGATTATATTATAAGATTTGTTGGCAATCCAATAGTTTAATTGTCGCAATTTGGCAATGCTGCTAACTGTTGTTGAAGTTGTAGCAGATAGACAATATTGGATAAATTATTTATTTTAACTGATTAATCTTCAAGTTATAGATTTTTAAATTGTTTCAACATGTCAATGAAACCATATTTTCCTTTTAAGGATGAATGGCCTAATAGTTATGGTTTCAGCTTGATTCAGAGCTCTCCCCAGGACTGTCTGTCCCGGATATGTCGGGCCCGTCTCTCACCATTGTGGACCAGGCCGATCCAGCAATAGGCTTGAAAAAAAGACCCTCTTATTGTCCAAACGGCAAAGAGTTTAAAAATAATAATAAATAAATAAAACAGAATTTCCTCTAATTGTAATTTTATTTATTCATTCACACAGTGTTAGTGGGATTTTTAATCGTGTGAATTCGTCCAGACCCGCAATGGGGTTAGTGGGTAATGAGAAAAGGGGCCGAAATATTCAGAATATACCACTCATAAACAATTTCTAAAGGTTTTTAAACGCTTGGATTCTATTCTGGATCCCGGTTAACCGCTTCGGCCATCCGGGCCGCATAATGTTATCGATTTAGGCGTGTCCCAAAGTGATTACAATAAGCGGCGACTATAACTTTTAATGATTTATAATTAATTTTAAAGTAATCTAATTTCGTTTTAAGCATATTAAATTGTAATTTGAAATGAAACAAGTTTCTGAAATGAATTTCTTCAAAAATTCTGATATATTATTAAGAATTATATTATATTATTATCGAAGGCTATATATTCGAATGTGAAAATGGAATAAATTTTTCCTGAGGATGACCTATAATAACTAGGTTGAAAACGTTTGAAAATAAAGATATAAGCAAGCTCAGCAAGTAATTAGGTGTTTGTGTATTATTGTTGATATATTATTATTTTATTTTCGTTATAAAGTTTTAAAATTTAATACCGTATATTTTTTAAAACATTTTTTATTACTCTAGAATCTAAAAAATAAAATAAAATATTAAAATTTCATAAATTTTTTAAACATATTTTTTTCTTACAAATATGATTTGAAATTATAATTAACTTTAATTTTTAACCACTAGAGGACGCCACTTGATTTTCTATTTTAAAAAATAACAATTTTAATCTATATGGAACGATGATAATACATTCAATAATAAAATTCTATTATTAATTTAGAAGTGACAAACGAAATTTTCTTCCGATAGAGCTTCAAATTTTCATATATAATTTTGAAAAACGTCATTTCATAAATATGACGTTGTATGAAACATTAACAACATCCAATAGAATAGTCGATAACATCGCGTGATAGTAAACTCTTGTGGCAGGCATATAAAAAAAACGATTATAATTAAATTATCTTGATTTTAATGTTGTTATTTAATAATATCATAAAAATTATTTATTAATTGAACGAATACTTAAATATCAAATTATTTTTTTGGACATCAATTCCGTTAAAGTAATGTATAGCCGATATTGTACATAAAATACCATGTAATTGGTTAGAAAATAATGACGTCATTTAAAAGAAATTATTAAATTTCCTACAAGCAAATAAAAATTTATTATAAATTTGAATTTAAGCTTTATTTTTTGTTTAAAATACTTTTAAAATAATAATTATATAAACAAATTATATTTTTAATGCAAACAAAACATATCAAATATCCATTAGAACTGTATAAAAAATGGAACTAAAAAAATATTTATATACGAAATAACGCTATTTATCACTAAATTTATTTTTTAAATTTTATTTTTGATGTATAAAACACTTTTAGAAACTTGTCGAATAATTTTAAGTAACTTTAAAATAAAAAAAAATTTAATGTCAAAATTTATAAATAAAAAAAAATAATTCAGATGGCGCTACGAACTTTCTGAGCGCGGAACAGTTCTATATAATTAAAGTCTGTTGATTGGTTGGGACAGTCCACATTTTTACGTAAATTTGACGTCATAGTTTCGAAGTTTTCATTATAAAACTGACGTAATGACGTCAAATTGACGTAAAAACGTGCACTATACCAACAAATCGTTATTACGTTGCTGCTACTTCACAATACTACTTTATTTTAGAAAATAATAAATATTTAAAACATATTTTGTAATAAATTAAGATTCTTCGTGAAGTTTATCCCACAATTTTACAAATTTTACTTCTTAAACCCTCAAGTTTTCTTAACATTTTAAATAAAGTGTAAAGAAAACTGATACCCTGTTATAATTCAATACATCTAATAGCACTACATATTATTGCCTTCATTTTTTTTGCTGAGGATACCAAAGTTTTTTTTACCATAAAAAATAAGAAATATATATATATAAATCTCTTGGAAAAAAAATATATTATCCACATTATATCAAGTATCAAGTTTATCAGTTTTTATGTCAAACCCTTCAATTATCCTCATCAATGGTTTCCTCATATGTATAATTTGCTAAACTATCACAATTTATTCTTATATTATACCTTTATGAGTACTTAATTCACTAAATTAATATTATTCCATATTGTTTTCTGTGTAATAAAGTTATAAATGATTCCAATTTTATATTTTTCTCCATGATAAATCATCAATAATATGGAGAAAAATGTAGAAATGTATCAATTTTATGGAATAATTAATTAATTATAAAGGTATAATAAAAGAATATACATATATAATTGTTTGTAAGTAGTTAATTGTTTAATTTTGTTGCAAAATAAACATTTTTTCTCTCTCCTTCTCCTGTCTTTTCCCTCTTCTCTCAATTATTTTAACAGTTTCATCTCCAACAATTAAGAGAAGGGAAAAATATATAATATAGGGGATTTAATTGCTATAATTATTTACAAAATATAACTATATAACTTATATATATATATATATATATATACATAATACTTTAAATACAGTATAACAAATTACCTTATGATAAAATGGAGATATTAATTTGTTTATTGTTTTAATTTAATAAAAAATTGTAACAATAACTATAGTTTTCTTCAATATATTAATTGTTTCAATTAGTTACAAAATATAAATATGATTAGTATATTATTTTATTCATTTATTAATTCTGTTCAATTAATAAATTGTAAAATAGTAACAATAACAATTACAGTTTGAATAATTTCACATTTAATTATAATTAGCTACAAAATTAAAGTGGAAAATATAAAAATTATTAATTAATTTAATTAATATATTATAAAATATTAATAATAATAATAAACAATTGTGTATACAATCTCCATCTTTAACAGAACAATTACAACCTAACGTTATTATTTTTTAAAAATTTAATCACATTAATAAAACAATATTAAATACAATTTACAGTCATCAACAATAAATTGTTTCCATTATTAAATAGTAAAACAGTGTATATATATATATATTAAGATAATTGAATTTATAACTATTATAATATACATAAAATTTCTTTTTTCTTTAAAGGGGACATTTTCCTTTCGTCATTTCCTCATCAAATTTATTAAGGATCGGAATCCAAGTTTCCTCATTAGTAAACTCATAATTACCCTTTTATCCTTGGTTTTAATGGAATAAAATATATATATAAATGAGTTTAAATTATTCTTATATGTATATATATATATATTATATTATTTCCTGTAATAATAAAACTTGTTTTAATACGATCCAACCCACAAATGATTTATTTTTCTTAACGGAAATAACCGTAATACGAAACAGATATTCACTTTCTTTTAACTTTCTCCTTCTTTAAAGACTGTCGAAATGAGTTATCATATTTCCTTTTTTGAGTTAGTAGTTCGCCCTTTTTTATTAGTACGCCTACTTACGGTACTCCTAATTACAGTGTCACACCCTGAAATCAACTCGGAGGTGGGTACGTATGTTACGTTACATCACCGCACTTAAAACACTAAAAAACATCTCTTTTATGCCAATTTTTTTTAGTGGGATTCGTGCCCTGACGCCTCTGCAAAGTGTACCTAAGATGGTAGGATTTATCGCTTACACTTTCTTTTTTTTTTATCCTGTTTTAGGAGTGCAAAGTTCGTGTTCGATTTATACGAGTGTTACTTCTATTGTACTGCAGTTTTTTTAATTCCACCCCCTATTTATACGTAGTACTATCGTTACAGTTACTGTATATAATTATATTCGTTAAAGTTTCTAAGGAATTGTGTACAAGTTAGCGCAAATTACAGTTTCACTTCCTAATTATAATGGCGAACATAAATTACGAAGCAACTTCGCTTTACGTATTATTTTTTGCGCTGTATTTTTTTAAATTTTATGATATTTTACGGATTACATTTTTAAATTTACAGCTTTCTTATACTGTGTAATCGAGTGTAGAAAATCGAGTTTAAATTTGATAAAACGGCTATTTTTCTCTATACAGTTCTTCGTAGATCTGCAGTAAAATTCTTCTAAAATATTCAGAAATTTTTTTTAATTATAATTCGAACTTAAAACTATATTAAATTAGAACGTCGCATGACATGATTTACATCATTTTGCAAGCTACTTTACGGCTCTATACTCTAACAAACTATTCCATTATAATGCGTTATAATATATTACACAACTCTTCTATTTCTATTACAGTAAATATACAAGTAGACATTCAAATTTACCGTATTTATTCTTTAACGATCGCATTCGTGGATCCGTTAACACGAAAATTCCTTTATTTTTTCGCGAATTAAACTAGCTTAAGCCCCCTAAAATCCATCAGTTAATGGTATAAGGATCTTAAACTTTGATCCCGATCTAATGTCTGTAACGAACAATAGACTGTGTCATTAAATTCCAATATATCTTACGCCGTTTATAATTACTCTCTCCTCATTCTGATTGACCCATTATCGCGATAAATACTGATGTGAACGTGAATATATCGATCGTGTACGAGATTTAGGTATCGTATTTTTCTTCCATGCTCTCGTGCCTGATGTATGCAGATACTTCTAAGTGTGGTATCGATTTTATTATTTAAAAACAGAAATACATTGAATGCCATAAAACCACGGCTCCATTTCTAATTTTACTCTAGATTTTCTTTACTTTTTTTAAAATTTTTTTCTCTTAAATACTCTCATCTATTGATAGATGATAGCATTTCCTCTTGAGCCTCTCATATATAATTAATCAAGTTAGTGATATTGTTTTTCCTTAAACTGACAAATCGATTTGTTTGAACAGGAATTGAATTTGTTAAATTACTTTTATATATAAAGAATTATAAAATATTTTATTAATTTATATAAAACAAATACATCTTGTTTACCTTCTCTTGATTTTCATTTTAATCAACTCTTTATCATGAATTTAATCATTTTCTACAGCTTAAGACATTAAAATCTTATTTGTGATAATTTAATTAAGATTTACATTGACAAAAGTTTCAGATAATACACACATAAACTACTCCAAAATATTTGTTAAATTAAAAATAATAAAGTTTTCGTGTAATAAATGGGATTAACAGGCAAAAAATGATGTAAGAAATTCCAAGGAATTGCCAGTTCTTATCATTAAACCAATTGGATGGTGACAAAATAATAGATGTTATCAATTAAAAGATTAAAAAAGGTGGTTTAAAATATGATTAAATATTCAAAATAAATGGTTTAAAAAGGTAATTAACATAACAAAACACTAATTAATTAAATAACTATTAAACTAGCTAACAATATATAAATTGTACTGTTAACTAGTTTATACTTAAGTAATAAATTATTGACTGTATAATTATTAGTTTTGTACCTGTAACAGATACAAGAATTGTCAGTAATTAACATTAACTGATAATTAAACATGATTTACAATTGTACTTACCAATGTTAATCAATACAATATTCAAAACACTTAACCAGTTAATACTTAACCAGTTTATACTTACTCAATTATATATGTAATTAAAAGGTTTATACCTGTAACAGTTACAATAATTGTGAATAATTAACATTAACTGGTGGTTAAACATGATTTATTAATATTAATCAATGGCTTACAAGTATTTTCTTACAAGTAGCATGTACTTTTTATGGTGTTTATACTACATTTCCCACAAACTATTTTTCTTTATATTTATTTTTTATGAAGTGAAAATAGTCAAATAGCTTTAAATTTTTATATATTTTATTTTATTTTATTTATATATTTTTAAAGAAAAGTTATAAAGTGCTATTTTCTGGAAGAACCTTAAAATGCTTTTTACATTCAAAACATATTATTGTAATATTTTTTTCTTATTTTACATAAATTTAAAAATATATAAACTTGTTTTTATTTTCATTATATTCAAGAATATTTTATAAAAATTTATATAGTAACATTCTTAAATATTTTACTGTACATTCAAATTTAAAATATAAATTGTTATGTTAATAAATATAATAATTTTAGTTGTGCTGCATGTAAAATATTCATATAAATCTATCTGAGGGGTTGGGCAACTGCGCTTAGCAGCTTGCCCGGATGCAAAGTACCATCAGGGCCCCCTATCTACTGATTTTTTTGTAGTCCACAATACACAATTATTATCCTGCTGCTGTTGGGCCACTTAAGTAACGTTATATACAGGCTATAAAGGCTAATTTACGTGTAAAAAATATATCTAAACATTTCTTTATTTTGTTTTCTAATACATTAAATTAAAATTATTCTTACTACTTTTATTTGTCAGCATGGAAATAAATATTTAAAACGTAATACAAGCGACCTTCGCTTTACGACGGGTGTACATTTTTATATTGTTAAATGTATTAAATGATGTGTTTAAGTGTTATATTGTATCCTTTTGTATCTCGGTGTGATATTATGTAATTCGAAGTTAATTTTTATGAACGGAATCTCGTTTTATGACGTTAAATTCGTGAGAAAGTAGGGCTCGTTTTACGACGATTCGCTTTACGACAATTTTTTTTTTACAAAATAAAAGTTAGAATTTATTATTAAATTTGTCAAATTACACAAATTTAAACTGTGTAATACTGTAAAAGTATAATTTCAATAATTAAAATTAACGTATTTTTACGTATTAATAAATTGTGTAAAGAACAGAACCTCGTCTTATAACATTAAGTCTGCAGGAATTTAAACCTCGATTTACGACTGTTCTCCACAAAATAAAAGTAAAAAAACAGTGGAAATTTATTTATTTATTTAAATTGTATTAGAGTCTAAAAATATATTTAAAAAAATAAATAAATATTAAATTTCTAATTTTTGTAATAAAAATGCTTATAAAATATAAATAAAAACAATTTGAACACATTTTATATACATTAAACTGTATTTAAAGTACATTCGAACCTGCAGTAACGGACACCTCCAAGCAGCGGTCATTTTTTTTTTTCAGGAGCATTTCTTTATAAAATAAACACAAAAATAACCTGTAAACAACGTCCCTTATTACGTTCCCATCAGTGGCCGCTGATTGATTGATTGATCGATCGATCGATCGATCAATCTTTACTGATAATAACCGTATAATGAAATAATATTATTTGATGATAATTTAAAATTAATAGCCAAAATTACAATTTTTGACAGTCAAAAACAGTCAAAATTTCAGAAACAGGGAAGAAAAAAGAGGTGTGTTTTCGTAACAAGACACCCTCAACGACTCCAAAATAAAAAAATTCTGGTTTTTTACATCCAAAAACATCTGCAAACTATTAGATTTTCGTACGAAAACCTAAGGGACTGCAACATTTGAAGCATATTTGAGGGAAAATTACAGGAAACTGTTACAAAAAAATACAGGAAACTGATAAGAGAGAGGGGGGGAAAAATATAATATATATAAGGAAAATGACACCAATAATTTATTATATAATAAAAACAAATCGTATATATCACGATAAAATCGAAAGTAACTTTATATTATTTCCTCCACTTCAACGACGAACAAATAAACGTATAGAAGAAATAAAAAAAAAAAATAATAATAATAATAAATAATCAATATATTCTATTATTAGAAAATGACTTTTATATAATATTTAGAAAATTATCCTGTCAAACGAGTGAAAGATAAATTTGAAAAGTCAAGAGAGGAAAAAAAAAAAATCTTTATTATTATTTTTCTCACGTATACCTTTTTATGTTCTGTGAAGCGTGAAATAAAGAATGCGTTTGACGTTTGCATGTGTGTACAACGAGTGTATTTATACATCTGTGGCTTATATTACGTGTACGCGAATAATGTACATTAGCTTTACATAAAGGATTCTCGCTTAATTTACATATAACTAGCCCATTAAACACGACGTACTAAGCGCTTACGTAGTAACGGAAGTGTTTAGTACACCACGTGCTTACGTAACACAAAAACATTTTTTAAAGTAACTGTTACTAAAAAAAAATTTATATGAATGGCTCCATTCTGTTTCATTCATCATAAACATGCGTAACTTGAATATGGACTTAACATCTGTTAGTTCTCTTTTGAGTACAGGGCACCGGAAGCGATGAAGAATTGCTGCGCTGTATATCTACTGTACTTGTACAGTACGTAAAATTATTACTGTTTATGTAAACTACAAGGAAAAGTGATGGTTTAATTATGTTTAGAACGTGTTATATTTTAAATATTTATCCTCCTCCGCGATATTCGTGCATTAAACATAACCAAGAGAGGGAAGCGGGCCTTCATACCTTTGTATATAAATAAATAAGTAGTGTACAGCGGATTTGAATGCGATAGACTCACTTATACGCGTGTGTATACGGTATCTGAGTGTACGGCACGGGGGCTAATATAGGTTGACCGTTCTAATTCGGGCCCCCCTAATTGTAATGTGGGTTCTAGTTACGATAACGGAGGCATTTATTGTCGTAATGATTTAATTATCGTGTAGATTTTTGTATTAGGGCTATATCTTGTATTTTTTAATTTACAGTTATATTTTTTTGCATAATTTTGGGCTAACATTCACACAAAATATCGCGGATATAATACGAAAATATCTACGAATTTACTTGGATTATGTTGAGAGAATTTTCATGTAAATGAGCCATGTCGTGTAAAGGTTAAGTTATGCAGCAGATTTTAGATGTGTTTTTATGTTTACATATTTAAATAAATTCAAACGTATAAAAATAATCAAAATTATATGTACTGTGAAATTTCTTGAGTTATTTTCTTTGACAGTTTTCATTTATAGATGCTCTTTATACCATAAAATGTAAGGAATGTGTTTCGAAAAGATGCCCATTTGAATAAATGTTCAAAATGGTATTACTCCTGTTCAATACACTAACAAATTCGGCTTGCGATCCTTAATACCAGGAAAGCTGGAATACGAAAACACAGTTAACTATGGGCCGACGTGTGTATACAGAGAAATTGGTCCCAATTTAGGTGTTAAACACGTGAAGAAAATCTAGAAAAATACACGTGGTCAGACGTTAGTCAGGCGCGAACCCGCTACCAAATACTAGTGTTTAGTGGTTTTATGGTGTTGTTGCGTACCGCAAACACATAAACGCTTCAAATATTTTATATATAAAATATAATACGAGACTGATACGAATTACAGTATGTATTTGTTTTATTGATTTTATTCGTATATTTTCGGAGAGGGAGTGAGGCCCCATTTCACCTCTCTTGTGCCTTGTTCATTGACAATAACTTTTCAAATACACACATATTTTTGTATATTATGTTTTCAAAAGAAATAAAATAAAATATAGTCAAACCTCTGAACAACGGAAACTAACGGGAACGTAAAAAATTGCAGCTGTTTGGAGATCTCAAAAAGTTTCCGCTGTTGAGAGGTGGCCGTCGTTGGAGGTTCGACTGTACTTAATTCTTAATTTTCTTTTATTAAAAGCCAATTACTCTTTATAGTTAAACTATTTTTTTTAAAAATATATTAAAATAAACTCTGTATGTTTAAAAGAGGGAGAAAAAACAAAGAATTTAATTTTGTAACACAAACGTTGAACAAAGTGACTATAAATGTAAGCACTTGTAGACAAAAATAGCTCTTATGTATGGAGGGTCGTCTTTAGATTAGCGATTACCCCTGACCTTAATACACGATAGGTCCTCTTGGATACAAAACTAGACTATAGTAAGGATAATATAGGGTAGTCAGGATTATAAAGATAATATAACAACACAGATAATGTATTATGTAAATTTAATTTAATTATGCCGTAATTACAGACAACCATCGACTTTCGGGCCTGGGCGAACTCGCAGTGTGCCCGGAGAAAAGGCCCTTTTAGTGATCACAGCTGGGTTAGTACTTCCAAAATGACTGTCCTCAATGGGCAGCAGGTTGATGAGATGAGACCTGAAGTATTCGGGAAAGGCACAAAAAATTCCTCGTGGGCGGTCATTCCCGATATTTTGGGTCTCATTCAACCGGCTGTCCTCATTGTGAGCCTGGCCAAACTGCGATGGGTATGAAAAAAGCCCCTATCAATAGACAGAAAGAGACATCCTAAAAATGGTTAGTGGCAAATTTTAACTTATATTATGCACGAACATGCCGAATAATTTGTTTATTAGTTAAAATGAACCCATTATTTATGGGGAAAAAACAATTAAATTTATTGGCAAATTATTCAAAAAGATTTATTAAAATGAGGCTTTTCTCAACTCGTTTATTTTCACTTCTGCAATATTTGCATATTATTAATTGCGATTTTGCAACGTTCTCAGCGCTTAAAACTCAAATTTATATATATATATATAAAGCTACTTTGAAAGTTGGCATGTTGATACACTAAAACCTGTGTAAGCCGGAATCTCACTGTACTGAATATTTTCCGTTTTGAACAGTTTTTTTTTTAACATAGAAAATCGCTCCGTTACAAATAATATTTTCCATGCAGGCAGATTTCCATTTTATTCAGGTTCCGTTTCGGACAGGTTTTACTGTATAAGAAATAAAAAAAATATATATAAATTTAAGTTGAAAACAAGAATGATTTTCTGAATCATTTTATAAATGAATTTATAATACAAAGTTCTCGAAAAAATGGCCGCTGTTTAGAGGTTCAACTGCATAAAACTAATAGTTTTTGGTTCCTCTTTGAAGATGAAACCACTGACCTAAAGGAATTTATTCTACTTAGTGTACATAGGCCTATATCAGGAATATCACAGATATAAATTGTATTTCATATCTCCGGAAAGAAAAAAAAAAAAATACATTGCCTAGCGTAAATTTATGTTAAATACTTTATATTTTTTCCGAATATCAAAGTACTAAACGTTACAAAGAAAGAATAATTCTGTTACAAGTAGGATGCAATGGTCATAGTAAGCTTACAGCAGTAAATTCTCGGTAGTAAACATAAGATAAAAAAGGCAGAAAACTGATCGGATATTATATACAAAATATATTGGAGCAAAACGGTGTTTGAGAAAAATTTCGTATTTTTTTCAACAGTTGTTACACACTAAAAGTAAAATTATTATGTAGGCCTGCAGCAGATGTAAGCATTCGTCGGAAACTATGGCGCGATTTTAGAATATTTTAAAGATAAGAATGAATAAATATAAAACACATACGTTCATATATTTTAAACCGGTATGAGAGAGCGTTAAGCTACTTGTAACGGCTCTGATTGAACGGGGAGAAAAAAAGGTGAATAACAGCAATTGGATACAGCAAGAATAGATCTATTTACTGCTAGAAAGATATGCTACACTTAGCAGAACAATAGAGTAGGACCATTGAAAATACAAATTTAAGTTAAAAATATTTAAAATAAAAAGGAAACCGGATAGTATTTTGTTTACGTATCATTAAAGAAAGCGAGAAATACTTTCACAGTGTAATAAGTTTACTTCAAGTAGTGTTCTAAACTAGTGTATTCCCTGTACTGTATTAATCCCGGGGCTGGATTTGTGGCCCTAAGCTGTAACATATAACATGCCCTTGCCTCTACTATAATGTGAGGCCTAATAAGTGAGGCCCTACGCTGCAAATTGTTTAGCTTACGTGTAAAACGATCTGTACTACTGAAAAGCTTACTGAAATCTAATGCAATACCTAATGCTTTTTAACAGTTTATGATGTATTAAAGGGTATATATATTGCATGTTTTATAAGAGAATTTGATTAATTTCTCATGTAAAGAAGGTAGCTACGTAGCTCTATTTATACAAGTTAATCACGTGATTAAATTAAATATTAATTAATAATATTAAACCTAAATCGATATGCGCTAAAATTAGAAAAATTCCACAGATCCTATACCAAAGCAGTAGAAGAAAGAAGAAAAAAAAAGAGAATAGAAGAATTCGGTTTAATATGGACGTCACGTATTTTATCAGTCACGAAAACAATCAAATATCACGATACGGTTCCTACGCTATAAGTATAATACGCGTGAACGATTGCAGCACGAATTGGATATTTTCTGTTCTTTGATTATTCACTGGAACTGTTTTTGGCAGTACTTTCTGGATTAAATTGCTTCCTCTACAATTTAAGGATTAAGCAATTCGAAATAAATCAATAAGCGCAGAAAAAAAGACAATCAAATATATCATGTCGAGACCTCCTGCATTACAAATCAAAAGGTATACCCTATCGAAATTGTGCATGCATAGATTGAAAGAGGAAATATATGTGTAGCTTTCAATACGTGACACTAACCAGCCTTCAAATATTGAGTTTCTGTCTTTGCAGAACACCGGGTATTTTCTTTTTTCTTTTTTTCTTCTTCTGTTCGCTTATGCTTCACCGTCAAATTCCGGGATGTAAAAGGATAAAAATAGAAATCCTTGCCTAATTTAGGAAAACTAACATAACAGATCTTTCTTGTCTCGAATTCTAATATATGTTAGGTAAGAATACACTAGAGAGGTGCTATTTTAAAATGTTCTGAGTGAGCGAGTTTTCTGTTCTTCATGCTGAATTATAACAACCCATTTCAAGGCCTCAGCATCGTTAATGTTGTTGTTTTAAATTAATTTGATAATTATAGAAAAATTACTACAAATACAGGAGCGATATTACCCAAGATGGCGAATATTTCAATTGATATGCAAACGTGCAAATATATATATATATATATATTTTTCTTCGTTAATTACGATAATAGTGTTTGTAGAATTAAATAAAACATTTTAATATTATTACTTCGTATTTTTGGCATCGCTTCTCGAATATCCTTCCTTTTTTAACGTGTAAATTTAAATTAGCCAATTAATTTAAAAATCGACAATCACGTGATTCGAATTTATGGCTTTAATTGGCCTATTTAAAATTTTAAATTATTCAATTACGTAGAAAAATAATCTTCCGATCGTACGATTCGTGTTACTACTTTTATTGGTTAATTTCGTATCTGTATTTTAACTTGTGTGTTTTCTGGTGTCAGTTGTTTTTTTTTTCTTATTTAGAAATTTAGAAAATAATTCAAATAACGCCGAATTAATTCGTAAAGAAAAACCTTTATTTTCTACATTGGATAAAATTAAACGTTTTTGCAACCGGGTATGCTGATAGTTTACCAGATTTATAAAGCAATTCCGGCTCCTAGAACAATGGAAACTGTGCCATTTGGAGTCATTTTTAACACTGTAAATCACTTTTATTCATAAATGCCGAGAGTCAAAGCAAATTTCTGATGCATTCATAAAGGAGAAGAATAAATTAGATACCACTTACAGCTTCGTTTCTAAGTAATTCACAGATCGTATAGAGTTAATTCATTCATAAACTCGTATAATATGTCTTTATGCACAATGTAAATAAAAATGCCGAGACATTAAAGAACGGTAGCCGAATATGACTCAACTAGCCAAGCATAAAGCAATTTTCCCACCTGTCTTCAAGAATATATCTGTTTATAGTTTATATCAAACTAATTCATCTCTAAATATGTGTATAAAAAGTTTAAACAGGATGTCATCAAAGGTACCGATGCGTATTTTTGCTAGCGATGCAGTGCATCGCCGATTGTAAGTTGGATTCAGAGCGATACGCTTGATGGTCCTATCGATAATTTTCGCATAAACTATTTAATTTTAAAGTATCGAAGTAACTTTGTACAGTACCTACCTTTCGACGTAAAGTCAAAGGTCCCTTTTGCTTTATCAAGAATTACTTTAATTTAAATTCCACATATTCCTATCTGGTATTTAAATTAATTCCGATTGCTTTTAATGTCAGTAAATCTAGACGTTTGAAGATTTAGTAGGAAATATTTCACCTCTGGCAATCCTTAAATGATGTTAGAATGGAAAATATCGCCCTTAAGTTCGATGAATAATCGAACCCCGGAGTCACTAGTCATAATTTTAATTTTAGGAAGAAAGTTATGATCTCCGGTTCCTTCAATAAAACTAAACAATGCTTAGACGGGGCTTTAATCGTTCTCGTTAAGAAACCAAATCTAGTAGATTGCATTTGTATCGATCGCTGTTGAAAATTCTCGAATTGTTAGCGACGACTTAGCACGTTTCCTAGAGAAAATTTTGTGTATCTTTGACTTCAACACTTTTATTGCTTTTCCTTAACAAAAAAAAAAGAAAAGATCGAAGGGCACACCTGATGCAAAGATCACCACCCTACATAAAAACATGTCCGATCATGCTAATCAATATATTATTCAATTTAAACTTTTAAACTATCCAATTACTTTAAAGCGATTCAATCACGTGATTCGTATCAATAGCTTTATTAGTCAATTTGAAATTTAAATTACCAATTAAGTTAAAATGTTTCAATCACATGATTTGTATTAATAGCTTTATTGGTTAATTTAAATTTTAATTGGTCAATTAAAGAAAAATTGGTTAACCAAAAGATTAAATGACAGGTTAAACACTTCTTTACGTTTTCTCATTGAAAAAAACGTACCTTTTTTTAATAAAAAACAAAGATTGAGTATTCTTATAAACACAGGTGTACACGTGCTGTTATGTTTTATATGCATAACAACATATACTGTATTTATACGTTTATGTGCTGCTGTGTATATGATCGCACATAAATTTAATTTTATTGAGTGTATTTATAAATAAATAAGTATAAAAAGTATTCTAAAGAGCATACACACTGTTATGCATAACAGCATATACAGAAGCTTATGTACTGTTACGTATACAAACTTCAGTATACGAAAAGCATTTTTTCTGTGTTAAATCTATTTAAAAGGTAAAAAAAAAACAATACAGTATTTGTATACACTTTTACACAGTTTTATGCAATATATATATATATATATAATTACCTAAAAATGAGTATATAAGATCATTTTTATTCTTGAATATTATTGTTTTAAAGCAAATATATACCCTTTTTTTAAAAAAGGTATGAAAGAGTTTCAACACTTCTAACACAAGACTTCACTTCTTTTTATCCTTAGCAATCCATAGGGATCCAAGTATATGTTGTACAAAAAAATGACCGTAACAGCATAACCTCTCACACCTGCACTGTCTATTTACCGGTACCTTCCATTCACCTCCCGTGCAAGGCCTCTAACACAAAAGAATGGTTCCCCTACATGGAAACGAGCTATCCTTTCTCCAATAAGAATTAACAGGAAAACTCCAGAACGGGTTGCCTAGCAAGACGTATATAAAATACTCTTGCCATTCTTGTTTATAAAATTTTTATAAATAAAATGAATTCCGAGTTTATTTCACTTTTACTAAATCGATGTAACAGGAAAAAAATAACGCGAGTTACTCTACGGAATCGATCACGTGAGTTGTAGTAATCGATATAATTGGTTAATTGATGTAATTGGTCAATTTAAATTGTTTAAAAATTTAAATTTTAAATCAGCCAATAAAGTTAAAATGTTCCGTCACGCAACCGATTACGTAAAAGTTTTAAAATTTATTTACGTATTTTTTTTTTCCTTCTCGTTTTCCTTTTCTTTTTAGATCTAGAAATAAATTATACGTAAAAGTTTTATTTTTGTAACAATTTTGTTATGAAATATTTTTCTTTTATTAGCGTGAAGTTGCTGAACTAATTAATTCGATGATTAAAAACCTAATTAAAATCCAGTTTTAATTCGATATTTATAATTCGCCACTAATTATTTCCGTTTATTAACGAATAATTTTATAAAAATTATATAATTAACGATATTTATATATTTTTTTCCCTGTTTCAATTTTAAACTTAATGTTTTGAATTAATATTTGAAAACGCCGGTATCACGTGACGCCGCTAATCGACCAATTAATCAAATTTATTTGTTCGAATTTAAATTTTCAAATTTTGGTAATATTTTTATTATCAACGCCTAATCTTAAAGGTTATAAAAACATAAAAAAGAAATAATAATAATAATAATAATAAGTTATTTCTGTTTACATTAAAAATAATATTTATTACTTCCTTATAACATCGACCTACCGCATTCGATTTCCCGAAATATTTAACGTCCACCAGATGGCGCTAAGCAGGAATTCTTGTGTGACGTCTCCTCTGACATCGTGCCTGCACCGACGTCAATCAGTTGACGTTTGGAGTCGGTGGAGGAAAGACGTAGGACGGAGTTGTCTGGTAAATATGGAATAATGCATCAATATAAAGTAATAACAGTATTGGTTTTGTGAATCTTGTGTTATTGCTCTACGTCACTGAAGTGAATCTGTTTGGGTTGTGTTATCGGGTGTCAAGATAACTGAGGTGAGTCATGTTTCCAATACTCCTTTATACATGGTTGACTTTGTATACATTGTTTATAATGTTTTTTTACTGTAAAAATTACATATGTATATATAAATATATATTCCATTAAGCTTTTGAATTGAATTACAGGAATTTCTACATTAAATAAGATCATTTAAATGTGTGATCCATGGAACCAAAGCCATGTGTGATCAATGGAACCAAAGGGTTCCATTGATCACACATGGAATATGTCATGTGTTGTTGTGTGTTGCATGTGTTTTTCTTCCAGATTTCTATCTTTCAGACAATATAAAATTGGCTTTGGAACATGTATATACATACTACATTCAAAAATAACTTGTTTATCATAAAAATCTAGTCATGAAAGGGGTGTCTTTAACCCTTTATCTAAAGAATGAATTATTTTGAGTACTTTACAATCCATTGTGGGTAGATTTTGCATAAAAAGAATTCAATTACATGCTCTTATGTTTTATGGTAATGTCAGATGGACAGCGTGTAGTTACTGTTCATTAACCTATTTTTAATAGTAATTAGGGTCGCCCGCTACGCGCGGTGTTGCGTTACTTAAAATTTTAGCACTCCTTTTTGGCCGCGGCATTAAAAAAAAACTATTAAGTGGATGCTCGTCTCCGTTAGGTTTCTTATTTTAATGTCCCTTCTCTTTTTTGATTTATTAAACTTTAATGGCAGTACCTTTTATCCACTTATTAGTATGACATTACATTACCTATAACAAAAATTTACTACAAGGGATACATAAATAAAACACTAGCTCATTGTGTTTTCAGATGGGATTGTAATTGAGATGATTTTTCTTCATAGATACCTTCAATGTCTTCTAGGAATTTTGTAGAAAGATTATACACTTCTTCCATGTGAGAATCTCATAATGCCGACTAAAGGATATCATTCTTCTCCTTTAGAAAAACAATAAATAGGAACTCGACTCTTTCCCGGCCGCTTAAAATGACAATTGCTAATTGTTCGACCAATACTCCGACGGCGATTTAATCGAAGGATGGGAATTTTGCGGGAAGAAGCAAATTAAATCCATAATCCCGCTTTTATTAATTAAATGCCCTCCACCCGAGCTGTTTTACTTCCATTTTACTAGCACACATTTGAAGTATCTTTATAAATAGTAACCATTATAGAAAGCAATAGATTGGAGGCTAAATGAAGAACAGAAACAAAACAAAAATAGTGTTTATAATTTTTCTCTGTACTTTTCATAAAGGGGTTTTCTTTTTAATGTGAACTCTGATTGCTCCTATAGTCACACTCACATTTATCTCCTCCACAAGAAGAGAAGGGGAAACCATATTCTCTACCAGCTTGTGTAATATGTCTATATATTTTATGTTTAACTGGAAACTGTTTTATGATACTCTGAGAAAGGTTTTGATTTACAATTGTTCTTCAGTGGCAATTATTTTTACTGAGAAAGATTGAGAGAGTGGCAGTAACTTGAGTAGTATTTTTATACATACTTTAGCTTGAATGTCTTTAGCAATGTTCTCTGAGGATTATTGTTTTTTTCCCCCTTCTTCTTTCTTTATCTGCCTGGTTGGAATTGAAAACAGTGATAAATTATTATTTTTTTTCTTATCACATAATAAATCATTAGCTAGTAACAGCTGATAATTAATTAGGTTAACACTTGGCAAATGCGCATACAACTGCCGTAGATAGCATTTGATCTTTCATCGCAGCTTCCATTTGACCTTTAAATATTATTTTTATATATGAATATACCATTAACACTGAACAGATACATATTCTTTTATAATTTAAAATGTGTAAATCCTATTTTTTAATTGTCTCCTTTTTTTTTCTATTACAGGTTATCTTACATCAGATAACATTTCTTCAGCTGATTCTTTAATCCCTGCTAGACTTAAGGAGTAACACTGGGGTCTAGTGTGACCTTTACCTCCAAATCTGGGGGAAAACCTCCATAAAAAGAAATAACCATGGGGACAAATGTGGAAAGATGCCTGACTCTGTACTTTTTAGTACAGTTAAGTCACCTGGCATCTAGAATGGTTTATGTTGAAGGTATGTATATTATTAATATTCTGTTCTACATTTTATACGAATTTATATGCCATTTTATATATATATATATATATTGCAGTTTTTGGTAGAAGTTGATTTATTCTTTACACACACACACAAAAAAAAACCCAGTCGAACTATCCCAGAGTTAAACATCTGGCTTGCTTTGAAGGGTGCACATACACCCTTTTAGGCGTTGGGGCCAGGAAGGGGTATAACGGCGTCACCCACTAAAAACCCCCAAGGCTAGGTCTTTTTTGTGTGTGTGCCAGTAATCCTCTTCCTTTCTAACGGTACTAAAATTTTAATATAAAATTTTCTCCATTTTACTAACTCAGAATCCCTCCTCTCTCTCTCTCTCTCTTTCTCTCTCCCTTTTTTTCGTGTTTAGTTTTCGTGTCGTTTATTGATTTTTTTCTGTACTTTTGGGGGGAGAATAAAATATCGAATTTTCGACCGTACGAATAAAAATCGAGATTAAAATATAGAAAAAAAAGAGAGAGAGAGAGAATTGTATAGTAGTTTTGGTGAGTTTTTATCCTCTCGACAATCAGTCGTGAGCGGTGCGTGACCGCTCACGAACACAACTTCCGGTCTTGGTATTCGATTCGCGTGACAGAATGATGATCGCGGCGTTTTTCATCGTTAATATATAAAAGAGAGGTGACCGGGTACGTTATTTGTTGTTTATATACACGATTCCACATCAAAGTTAGCGAGAAAAATAATTTTTTTAAAGCAGTTTTTTTTCTGCCCATCGAACAACTCCCCCCCCGAAAACACATCTTTCGTACCGTATTTTTGTACGTTTTACGTCAGAATTTATACGTGTATTTTACTCCGATTTGTCTTCTCTGACGTCACTTACACATAAAAATTCACCAAGACGTGTATTTATAGTGAGGGAGACGACAGGAAACTGTACGAGGCGTTGGGTGTACGCAGATCTGATTAACAGCTGTTTATTAATTTTAATAAGTTTATTATATGGATTTATATATATATATACGTGTGTGTTTGTAATATATTTTTTTCCTCCTGATTTAACATTCTGTCTGCTTTTTTCTCCCCCTGGATGTCTGAGACAGACAGTTTGCCTGGTCCCTCATTGGCGAGAGGCCTTTCAGGGAGAGCTTTTTGTGCTCCCTCAAAAACGTCGGGGGATTAAAAAACTGGCTTGGAACCCCTTTTGTGACAGATGGCCTTAAAGGGCTGGGAACGGAACTCGGGAAAGGGGAAAGGTTTAAAAAATACGAGGGCTTTGTGTATCATCCCCCTTTTTTTTCGACAGTCTGCTACTTCCAGACAGATGTGATCATAGGGTTAGACCCCAATGGGTATATATATATATATTTTTTTCTGTACATCCTGCAGTAAATTGTGTTTTTTTTGGGGGGGGGTGGATTTTAACCCTTTGTTGTCTGGCTTGAAAAAATAACCAGTACTGTTTTTTTGTGGACACTTTCCCCTTCTGGCCCGCTGGGAAAGTTTTTCGTGAATAAAGAGTTAAAGTCGAATGGCTTTCCACACCTGGTGCAGATGGGAATTAAAAAAAAAAAAATTAAATTAGAGAGGGAAAAAAATTCTCCTCTCATTGAATTTGCGTGGGGAGAATTGGGGAAAAAAACATTAAACTTGGATCTTTTGTGTGTTAGTAGATTTATTCTGGTATACTTCAGTGATTTTTTTTTCTTTTCTTCTTCTTCTTGTGGTTAAGTGGTTTGTGCTGGATGTTTGTATTATCCATAATTTTATTTTTCTCACTTGAACTCTATAATAGGTGTGCCAACTTATACACACACACTCATTCATTTAACATTTGATTTATGAATTTAGTAGGCTTGTCAAAATTTATCAGTAGACTTTCTACAGCTAATAAGTTTTTATACTATAAGTTTGTTCAGTTCAGCAGGTGTTCAAAGTACAACTGCAGTTAAAGGGAGATATCAGTTGCTATTCTACTTCATCAATCTTAGTATCTACATTTGTCATTGTTTTACTGGAATAACTACACGTGTCTTTAGTTATTCTTACAATTTATAATTGTTTACATGCCTTACTTCTCGTATTTCGTTAGAATTTTATGTTTTATTTGGCAAAATCTAGGTTAATCCGAACGATTTCGAGTGGAAGGTTATGTGTGTGTGTATATATATACACACACATAGCTGTTCTATCGATTTTTTAGTGTATTTTTAAACTTTCTACGTGGTAAAATATGAATTTTTATAATTTAATGATTATACCAAGCTTTAAAATGTTATATTTTTTAGATAATGACTTGACTAATGAGTTACTTGGTACGCATTTAATCTTGTTACGCTGAAATTTCTAGTTAAGAACTGATAAAATCGCTTATATAGATTTAATGTAATTAGTTTTCTGTTTAAAGTAAGCGAAAATTTAATATTTTTTAATTATCTTTAAATATATTAAGTTATAGGAAATACATATTTAGCCAGAAAACGTAGTAAATAGTACATTTAAAAATCGAGTTTGTATGTTGAATTCTAGTGGTGTAGGATAAAACGAGTCTTAATGCATTGTTATACATTGCACCTAGTAAACTTCGCCATTCTAAAATGCTGTAAAACTTAACTTAGCAACTCTCCACTTTCTCTTTGTCATCATTCATGGCCTCAGGTTGTACTGCGCGTAACCCCTTTCGTGCATTCACACAAAAAACCCCCCAACCCTTTCCCTTTCTCTTTGTCTGCTACTGCTGCAGCTGGGAATAAAAGAGTTGGCACAGGGGATAGCCACAAAAAAAAAAGTATTAAAAAAATATCGGGACGTTAATCCTTCAGTCTCCCCTCACCGGAAAAAAGGGGTGAGTCAGGCATCGGGGATGACATCACCCACTGATAAACGACCCTCTCCTACCCCAGACGCAGATGGGCTTAGTCACAATCATGAGAAAAGAAAGGCAGATCGAAAAAAAATCCCCCTGTCCAATCTTCCCACTGGGAAATTAGAATATGGGGAGAACCCTCCTCTCCCCGACCCTACCCAAATTTGGCCTCCATCCCTCTCCCGTTTCGTATCAAAAAACATGCGAATTTTCCCTCTACCCCACCTCATCACTATGGTTACAGGGGTGAACGTGTGTGCCTGTATGTAACCCTTTCTCACGCTCAGCTTCTTTTTGATAGTAGTGTGTTTCTTTTCATACAACCGAAAAAAAAATCCCCCACACCCAACTGCTGTTGGTTGGAAGAAGAAGAAATAATTTTATTTTTTTTTTTCCAACGTTCGGGGTATTTCGAGGGGTAAAGTAAGGGGGAAAAAACTATATCAAACTGCATTGGAGGCAAAATGCCAAAGTTGGAAATGGGCTAATATGAACGAATGTTCGCTAGAGAACGAATCAATACTCAACGACTACCCCCTTCTCCTCGTAATGACAATAGGAACGCCCTTCGCCTTTTACGTTGCTAAATTATATTTTTATAACGTTATATTAATTCCTTTAGCGATACAATGCAGTTTAAATGGGTTACATTTACCGTGTATCTGTAATTATTGATACACAAAAGATACAAGTGCTCGGTATGGTTACCACCACTCTCTTGCTTCGGCAGGGGAAAAGCAAAATCGATAGAAATACTATAGTTTGTTGTTTCTTTCTACAAGATTACAATTCTGTTAAGAAATTTCTAGCGAACTTCTCTTCCATTTTGAATATCCCAATTGATTATCCTTGTGTTAGGTGCTTAACACTAAAAACAGAAGAGGAAACCACAAAAAAAAAAAAAAAAAAAACAATAGGAGGCTCTCGTGCAGTTTACTACTTCATTCCTCTTGTTTTTTCTCCTGGTTTTACATCTTTACTTCAATAACTTAACCATTAATAATTGAGATAATCTGAGGTTTAACGAGTTTATATCGATTTTTATCAGCTTACAATGTTTAGAAATTACATTGGAAACGTTTTAAAACCATAAAAAAACGATTAAGCCGACACGGATTGTTAACGTCGTTTAATCCCCTTAAAACAACAACGAAACACTGCGCTTTTTTCCCTCCAGAAAAAAAATGTATCAACGTATTTAAATACATAAACTCCATCGTGATGATGTCACTACAAAAAATTTGTCAACGTTTTTTTTTACGACAGTGCCACGTGATTTTTTTTTATACATTTGCGTTTGTAAACGTTAATGTATTGTCTTTTTACACACGAGAAACGTGTATTTGTATTGTGTTTTTAACGTGTTTTTTCTATAATACTGTAGCTTATAAAGTGGCTTATGAACGTTAATAATGTCGAATTATTCATATAATCGAACGTTTTTTACGTATATTTAACTTACAAACGTTTTCTTAATTATTTTTTTCTAGTGTTTTATACACATACAATCCATTGTTATACGTAATTTTACATACATATTTCTCTACACGTGAAGAGACACAGACGTATCTATACAATAAACACACAAGTTTATGTATTATAAGAACAATACTTCAATAACTGAAAATTGTGTAGTAGTGTTTGATTTTAAACACGATTCCACCAGTTAAAACAATAAAAAAAAACAATAGTTGTTTACTTTCTGTTTTGAAGAATTATATAACTGTGATGCTAACAATTGGCGCCATAATAGAGGGATTAAATGATATTTCTTGTGTTCTTTTTTTCCCTCCTCCTGACAATGTAAAAAAGAAACAAATCTTTTGTTCTGTATCTGCCAACAGACAGTAGCACCCCTACCGGAGAGATATGTAATTAAATTGGCACTGTGCCAATTCTGTTATATACTGTGATGTGTGTGTGTGTGTGTGTGTGTGTGTGTATAGTATATATATATATATATATATATATATATATATATACACATGTGTGTGTACTACATATTGATTGCTTGTTAGCGTGTCCAAGATCTTTAGAAGTGGACTATGGTCTCTCTTTTAGATAGGTGGAAATAGATAATATCTTGTACAAATGTTAACATTGTTTATCAATTGTATCACTTTTTATGAATACACAATACTATAGTAAAACACTTCTATTGTTTACGCTTGTTTGAATTATTCTGTTATAGATTAAAATGTCATTTGGGTTTTGTTATTGCGGTATGATTGATTATTAACTGCATGGTACCATTTTCTTTCGAATTAATGGAAGTTTTTAAGTTAATTTTCTTACTTTATAATGAGTGTTTATGCTCTTGTTTAAGAGGAAAAATAATGTTTTGATAGTAAAAACAGCGAAAGATAAACCATTATTTATCCCTCAAGATGAGTTTGAGCCACCGAAATTCATTAAATTGCTTGGAACGGTTTTCTTAACACTTATCGCTTCGAGTATAATAGTTATTAGGACGAGTAGATGGAAAATAAACCTTATTTGTAATAAAATTCCTGTTAGAAAAGGGTGGTTGTTAATAATACGAAATCCCTTAGGTTAGTATATATGTCTCGGAACTTAATCTACCTTACATTAACCATATTTTACGGTTTAATAAAGAATGAGACACCTGTTAAGTTATTTTATGTGATTATTACATTAAAATATAATTTACAAATGGTATTTAATTAAGTTTTTTTACATATTTACTCATTAAAATTAATGATCGGTATCAGTAGTCACTACTGACAAACTTAAGAGTATTACTGCAACACTTATTAATTTTAAAGGTATTAATGTACAAACTGAAGTATATTTTAACAATATTAGAAGCACTTTTATAATGAAAACACTGCAATTTTCGAACAATTAAACATTCTTTAAATCAAATCCATGTTAAGAGATGAATATATAAGAGTGATTCTCTTTTTCTTTTTAATGGTTGATACCCTAAAAACATCTAACATATGATAACATAACGTTTTTTTATAAGACCAATACTAACTTAATCACTCTTAAAAACTAGTAAATAATGATCTTTAACTTTACATCTGTTCATAATTTAAACTTGCTGGTGGCCATTTTTTTATTATTTAAACTCTAAAAGCTTTTAATAATTGATTTACCCTTTAAATTTATAGCTTTTGATAGCTTAATAACTTAAAAAATATATATATTTTAAGTGAAGATTTGTTCTTCAATTAGTTAAAGTTATATTGATGATCATCTTAAATTCTCATATAACTTATATATAATTATTGATTAATTCCTTCAAAAGTCTTCTGAGAATTTCTTTCAGACATTTTTATAGGTAGATAACCTTTTAATATTACAGTCACAGAGACTTTAAAAGGTCGCAGGTGACTTTCCCAAATTTTACAACTTGATGCCTTTAAAAAGAAAAAAAGCATTTGTTTAGTGATAATTATGTTAAAAGCCTTTGTAAGATGATCAATTCCCACTTTACAGCTGCTTGATTCTTCTTATTCGGAATGATTTGTCATCCTTTTTAGATTACTTTCCTTATTATCCTTTAAGCTTTTCCCTTATGTATATGAGGGGAAATTATATTAATATAGGTTTACCTATCATTATTATCCTTTTAGCCACTTAAAAAGTGTCTTCTGAATGACTTTACATTCTTTTTAAAGCATCATTATTCTTTTATTGCATCAACTCTAGCTATTCCCTAATCATCATCCATTGGAAAGTGCCATTATGCATAATTATCTTCATCACATGGAAGTCAGACATTTGAAATTTGACCTTATGCTCCGGCACAATAAAATTAAACTGTATGACCTCTGAAAAAAACCCATGGTCTCTCATTGTTTATGTGCAATCTTCCTAGAAAAAAAAATAGTGACTATCTTTCGCCGCATTACCTTAAGTACATTTTAAATGTGGGCTATTCCAAAGCCAAGTGTTATTTTTTTAAGATAACAAGCCATGGTAATGTTCTCAATAGACAATTAAGCGTCACATTATGTTATAAAAAGTTTAAGGGATTCAATATTTCCTGAAACAAGCTTATCAATTCCATTTGTGAAATCCATTAATGCTGTTTCTTATTACACTTCTGGTACTGTGTTGTGTGTGTGTGTGTGTGTGTGTGTGTGTGTGTATAACCTACCTAACTGGATAACTTCCAATAGTCCTGTATATATATATATAATTTTTTTCTATGCTGTTTTCTTTTTATTTATTTGGTACCATTTTCATTTAATAATATCTGTAGATGGAACTGAATCTGTTTTATTTCTCAGGTCGATCATCTGGTTGTCATGTGAGATCAAGGTTTCATTCTCCTTACGTGACTCCACTATTAGAACATGTATCATCGGTGAGTGGATGTACCAGTAAAGAAATTACTTCAAAATCTCAGGTTAATAACTAATTTTTATCTTTTCTTTTACCCTACACATCAAAGAAGTGTTTGTGTACGTTGCTGTCATTTAACTGTGTTTTATTTTTTGCTTGTGTATTTACAGGAAGTACATGTTTTGAGTCTGGAGAATACGGGGGTTAATGTTTCGTCTCCTTCTGGTTATTTACCCAATGTTGGATTGAAAGTTATGCCAAAAATTCAACACAGCACCCACGCAGGTCCAATAGTTCTGGTGCTGCATTCGACTGTTCCTGTGATGTGGCAGCTTGAAGTGGAACGTTTATCTGAAAATTCCCGCATTGCCGTCGTGGTAAGTTGTTATTATTCTCTCTCTGTTTTGTTTCGTTATTTATTTATTTATTTTTTTGTTATCTTTCATCCCCATCTTCCTGTAACATAACACCGCGTTTGTCGAACTGAAAGGGAATTCTTCTCTGATAGGACGAGGTTAAATCAAACTGCAAATATCGACTTTTTAAATGGGTTAACGGCGTTCATTTATACACGGGACTGTCCCAATTACACTCCTCTTAATGACAGAAGCCTTTGCACTGTTAAATTTTAGTGCGTTTTTTGGAATCAGAAACTAGGATAAGTGCACAGGATGCCTCTAAACTTAGGGGGTATTCGCCGAATTCGTCTATTGTAACGTCGGGGGAAGGGGGGAAAAATTAAACAAAATATTCTAAAATTCAGTCCTACATTCATTCCAGTAAACACGGCAGTTGTATTATATCACTTTTCGATGCTTAAGAAGAGGCAACCAGTTAGGTTACCATGGAAACCGTGTCAGCACCATCTGCTCTTCCCCCATTTCGTTGTTAGTGGGGCAATGTCGATGATTTGCGATTTGTATCGATGCAGAAGGCCCAAACGCAAGACTGTAGGGTCTGGTTCCTCCTGCTGCTCTCTCCCTATGATCGCTCAGTCGCTCCAGTGCTGCTATATTATTAACAGTAGAAGCAATAGTTGGAGGGTTTCCCCCAGTCGATTCAGATTTTCTATCTTTTTTTTTTTTTTTTTTTCCTCCGTCCTGTCTTTCTCGTATCCCCATTTTTTCCCTACTAAATCAATTGTGTTCAGTCTACTGCGAGAGATGGAGGGAAAAAAAGGGGAGAGAGACAGGGAAATATATAAATTTGGGCCCGGATGAAAACACGATTTTTCTAAATTTAGAAAGTCGTTTCTTAACGTAAACAGTTTTTTTTTATGAGGTTAAATTAAGAAGCTAAATTATACGTGACTTCCCGCCATGTTTGTTATGTGGGCGCTTTCCCTTCTGTTTCTGAACAGCTGAGCCATTCATTCCTATATGTGTGGCGTTGACCTGTGATTCTTGGATATGCGTGGAATGTGTAATGCAGTTTTAAAGAATAAAAAAACAAGGGGGGGAGAGATAGAGGAAAAAAAACAACACTACTAGTTGACCTTGTAAAGCGCTTATCGCTCTTACAGGATCTTAAGATTTGAAATTTTACTGGCTCTGGGCAGTGGATGACATCATGACGTTTCCTAATCTTTTCGCATAATAATGAGCATCTTACGCAATAGTAAATATAGATTTTAATGCCCTAAAAATCTCCTGGAAAATAAAACAAAACAGCGGATTATCCTTACACGTGACACTTAAACGACACTTGTAGGCGAATTTACAACACGCGTACGTTATATTGACACCGTTCGAATTGTGCAATTGATAGAATCGTCCCAGTTTCTGCGATAATCGAGAGTTAAACGTGTTCACACTTCTACAAAAAAAAGAAAAGGGGGATGCGTTGCGGGAGTGGAGGGGAGGAGAAAAACTGGCATCGTGACAATTTTCT
The DNA here is from genome assembly GCF_030686945.1 of Centruroides vittatus. Lineage (NCBI taxonomy): Eukaryota > Metazoa > Arthropoda > Arachnida > Scorpiones > Buthidae > Centruroides > Centruroides vittatus. The sequence continues at coordinate 283,077 of NW_027122506.1, read as the reverse complement.
TGCAGGTAACCCCCAGGGCCCGACGCTAAAGGTCATTTCTGTTGCATGACCGATTTGGCTATCCGGACATCCTCTTTTGTTCGTGATTCTTCGGCGAATCACGAACGAAAAAAGTGTAAGAAGTAAAGCATAAATCTATCGATTTTCATCCTTGGGCTAGATTTTTACGACAATCTCGCTGACCGGAAATTTACTATGCCATTAAAAAGCGTGGTGTGCTTTTATTTTTATTATTATTTTTCTCCCCTTTTTTAAATTCTCTCCGCTCTCCCTCCCCATCTTTGCTACATTCATACGTGTTTATATTTGTGTAAATATACTGAAAATAGGCAAAAAAAAATTGTTTTTTTTTCTTTTCTTCCAGGTAACAAACCAGTCTCAGGTAGTTTCTGCTGTGTCACGTTTATCACGACAGAGAAAACGCCCGCCTTCTCTTGGAAGGTTATTAGGATGGGTACGTCACAAGTATGGAGCTCTGACGTCGTTATCGCGAATTAGCATGGCCAACAGTGTTAATCTATACGTTGGATTGGGTAAGTGGACCGTTTTGTTTGTGTAATCTTCCCCGAAATAACGTTTGTTTTAAATCGCAACCGGTTCCTCCTCCTTTTTTTGACTCTGGTTTAGTTCGTTATTACCGATTTTTACGGCTTTGCAAAGTGAAGAATTCAGCGTTGCGTTGAAAATTATGTAAACACAACGTGCATAATGACCGAGCCGTGTTGTTTTAGTCACTCGGGATCCTATTGACAATTGTCTAATGGGGGCCACCCAGTTAGAAAACTCTCCTACCAATAGGATGTCGTGTTGCGTGCCTGAAGTAATAATATTTTTATAGTTGATACATCGTTACTAGAACCCGAAACGGAATTTTTCTAGGCGTAAAAGTTGCTCTAGAATATTATTATTATTATTTTATGGATAAAGCGAGATGGTAATTTACGCGTGGGTTGCACGAAGTTTCGCCTAAATTAAGGCCGATTATACCATAGAAACACTATTAAAATTTGATTCCTCGGATGCTTAGTCATCAATGCAATAAATTATGCAAATAAATTTGTTTCTAACTTTCCCTAAATCCCCCCCCTGCAGTCCATTGACCATGCAAAGAAATTCGAATGTAAATTCTGCACGCTTTTACGCAACTGAAAATTTTCGTTCAACCCATTTTAATGCTTTAATAAGCTATCGAGTATCATCTTTATGCGGAAAAAAAGGCGATTTATATCTGTTTATTATGTTTGTTCTTTTTATAATCGTGAAGAGGAGTTAACAAAAAAACCTGCAACACAGAAGGATACGTTGCTCGGTGAGAACAAAAAAGGAAAAAATTAAAAGGAAAAGAAGAAGAGGAATTTTAACAGCTTCCGCATCGTTACTCGTGCTAGTAACCTCTCAGCATGACTTCTAACATTCTCAAGCATAGAATTCGGTTTACTATTTAACTAATATATTGTTTGCATTCGTCCATAACTCCTCCTGTTCTGGTATAGAAACCCGTTTCTGTTAAGGCTACTTCCTTATCAAATTGCGCTCTATCGATAATGAGAATTTTTATTTTATTTTTTAAAGTTTTTAATGCAGGTTTAAGTGAACGAAGAGACATTATCCGTAATGCCTCATTACAAATGCCAAAATCTCTACAGATGGCGACGTGAGATCCATTCTTGCAATGGTTTAATATAGTTAAAAGCCTGTAGAATCGGTTAAAAGCTTAATCGACGGTTAAAATATTAATTTTCAAATTGTTTACGAGCTCAACAAGTGTCGAAACAATGCTTTCCCCCCCTTTTTTCTGAAGGTAACTCACCCGGATCCTATAGTTTGCCGAGCGCTCTTTCTTGGAATTTTCCTAATAACGGGGTTTTTGGATAAGAAAAGAAAAATTACTAAGTAATCGTAGCGAAAGAATTATTATTCTAATAAGAAAATCTTAATTAGTTTAATCTGCGGAAAGGTCGTAAATGAGAAACTGACGTACGCCGAACGATCTCTCTCACACCCCCCCTATATTTCAATATAATAGCGTTAGTTCTGTGGAGTTTTTCTTCAACAGACCATCTGCAAATTGCCTAACAGGCTTTTCTAATTATCAAAATCTGCTTACTTTTGTCACGTAATTAATAAAATTTCTGTTTCTTCGCCATTTTCCTTAGTAAATTATTATATATCCCAGCGTACTGTACCTTTTTATATATATATATTGGTACATACAAGTTAATTTTATCGCTATTGTGTAAAACTATAAATTGCTTCAGTTTTCCTTGTTTTTAATTCATTTATAACTCATAAAAAGATGTAATAATAATGATGATATATTCGTCATATATATATATATTTTTACTCCTCTCTTTTCTGTTTAATCAATAATAATTTCATATATAAATTTTTTTTTTTCTTTTTCTTAATGTAAATTCTTCTCTTCCACCCCCCCCTTTTTTTTCTTTAAGATTTTTCCCCACTGTTAGACAAGCGTCATTAATGTTTTGTATAGAAGTTTCCTCTCGAAAAAAGTTAATTGGATGGATTCGTAGAGGTCATGTTAATTGCCTAGCGCTTTTAGTGGTCGATACTACTCCATTCATTCATTAGAGTAAATACTGTAAGGAGGAGAAGAATTAAAGATTGATTAAATCTCTACCGAAAGAAGAGACGAGTTTGATATCGTGACCGCCGTTTCGGAAAGAATTAATTTGTTTGCTGTTTTTAACTCTTGCGACACGTCGACGGAAAGTCGTCCACGATTTTCGTTTCGGTCGCGAGTTTGGAAGGGTTCGGTCCGGGTTTCTCAAATAGAAACTCTGTATTAGTAACCGAAATGCTCTTCTGTGTCGTCGACCGTACACAGTTTACGGTTGGAAAATTATTTACTAAATTGCTCTAATGTTATGTTAAGATATTTTATCGTTAAATCATCCTATACAGTTTGGTGCGAAGAATTTTTGATAGTGCTTCTATGACTTCGGGAGTTGTTTACGGGAAAACTTATAAAAATATTAATGCTTTTATTTGTATTTAGTTCGTTGAATCTTAACAGTTAAGCTGTCGATAGGTTTTTTGATATGAAAGGGTGATTAAATGAGAAGCTTATTTGGGAGTAGACTCGGTAATGTCTGCAAAAAGTTGGAAATTTTACTTCTCGAGTCAATAGTAAATGAATGTTTACATGTTTTTCGTGATGTACACCAAGGCAGCAGCAAGTATAGAAAGCCAACTGCATTGCTAAGTTGACTCCTCTCAAGTAAACTTTTTGTACATTCATTTAGTATTAGACATCTCATTTATGTAAATAATTTAAATATACGAAACGTGATACGGACGGGATCAAATATTTTACACACGTCTTCAGTACACAAACCTCTTACTTTGATTTATATCTATCAAAAAATTGCTTGGTTTTCTATATTGTTTATAATTTTAATAAATAATAATTAAACGTAACGTACGGGGTGTCGATAAGTCCGAAACCATAGGAGTTACGTTGATCTTTGTTTATTCTTTCAGAAGTAAAGCACAGTGTAAGGAGGAACAATTTTTAAGTTATTTTCATAATGGGTATATGCAGCCGGGAGAAGTTGCCGACGAATTTAACGGGCTGCATCTACACCGGATTAATCGGAAGTCTGGATGCAGTCTGTTAAACTCTTTCGGCACGCTCGTACTAACTGTGGGATGTATAAAGAGTTGAACAGACTCGCCGTCAAAACGAGTCCCCGTGATCAAAATAACTAGACCTTTGTTCCTCCTTACTTGACACCTATCTGTAAAAGAATAGACAAAGATCAACGTAACTCCTATGGTTTCAGACTTACGACACCCTGTATATTGTCTAGAATATGCTACGTAATTTGCCCCAAGGGATCATTTAATTCAATTTAAAAACGTTCTCACGAAATTTGCTATCGATTTATATACAAATAATCAAAACGTAATACATTTTATTGAAGGATTAAAGTCTGTATTACATAGACGTTAATTTAATAATCATTGAAACCTTTTAAAAATATATATCGTTGCTATCGTGTGAATGCGTAAACAACACTCATTAAATAAATGTATTTTTAATGAAAGGCACATTACATGTTAAAATTAATGTGTTAGAATATTTATTTGATAAAGATCTTTGCCTCAACGTGCAGAGAAAGTTGAGTGCACTTGAGGTAAATTTTCAAGTGAGTAAAAATTATGAATTTCCACTTCTCATTTTTTTTTTTTCTTCTCCTCCTCTTGTGCTTGACTTTACAAATAAAAATTGATGATTGAAAAATGTATTTTTCTTAAATAAATGTCTTTTTATTTTAAATGTTTATTTTCTTTAAATGGAAAGGGATGAAAATAATGAATTTCTTAAAGCAAAAATACACGCACGAACGTGTATATATTATATATTAAAATCTATATATATTTATAACACGAATAAATAAAGTAAAGATGACGTTTTTAACGAATTAACACTAGCAAAAATATCCGTAAATTTCTAACAAATATGCAATTTTAATGAATATTTATGTAATGATTTGAATTTTTTTTAATATTATACATAGCCCCTAGCTTCTTAGCAGAAAAGAAAAAAAAAACATTTTTACTCAGCACTATCCTTTTATATATCCTTTCCAGTTAACCAATTACAGTTTTATTATTTTTAATGATAATTATAAAAAAAAACGAATTGTTCAAATGTTTTTCAGGATTTCACAATCGCTTCCTCTTCCTTTATATCGACTGCTTAATCTAAAAGCAATAACTAAGTATTTATTTTGATTTTAGAAGTTTTATTTTAAATTCTACTCTCTTGTAATTCTGTTAATAGTGAACCGGGAAGAGGACCCTCCATTTACCTTTGTTAATAAATAAAGAAAGAATACTCGAACGCAACAAATGCACTTATACACACACACGTATACAATATCTAAAGGTCCGTTTTTAGTACAGGGACGAATGCAGGTTTAGCATTTTCTAATGTGAACCCTCTAATGTTAATTCTAGTTAAACTGCCAATACCATTAAACTTCCTTTACGTAAATGCATTCGACACTTGAATTATTGCGTCGCAATGCATATAAATTTGAAATAAATTCTACTTAAACAAACCAATCAACAGTATCACATGTGATATTACTTCTACTTATTACTTACGATATTTAATATTATTCTAATTACTTTGTTTTTGTAACAGGGTTAATACGACCGCTCGATATCTGTTTAGAATTTTTAAAGAAAGAAAAAAAAAAATTCATCAAATTAAACAAACAAAATGGATGTAAATGATTTAGATAATGATAATGTTCATTAATAATGAAAAACTCATTACAATATCTTGATTACAATCATAATTAATTAAAAAATTAATCCCATTGCGATAATGAGTTTACAGCATTGTTACGGTGCATCTACAAAAAAAAAAAAAATAACAATATATTTTAAGTATTTTTATAATCTCCTCTGCGGCGTAGCTTCGAATAAAGACCTTGCCGTTCTCTAGTGCGGATGGGAAATCGTTGCCGCCGTAATTTAACGGCATAACGTACGTTCTCGTACACGCGAATGACATCAATAGCACATTATCGATAATTTTGAAAAAATGTAGCAACTTCAGAGCAAAAATTTAATAATTAAATATTAAAAAATTAAAGTTTTTATGCCTCTTCTATTTCGGCATTATAGGACAGTCACCCTGGCTGTTTTGTCATTGCTTAGATACCAATCAGAGTATAATAAAGTTTCAATTTCACAGAATTTAGATCTTATCTTAGAATAAATATAATAAGAAACCTACTAAAAATGACGATATATAAAAAAAAATGAGATTAGACGCCGATCCGCGCATTAATAACTAGAATAATTTACAAAAGAAATGCTTGTAATTTATATTCCTTAGTATACTTTATATAACTTTTCGATACATTGCTTTATACATCTAAATAATATAAATCAGTAAAATAGCAGTAAATAACAAGCAGTATAGCTTAAACTTGTAATAAATTTGAGAAATATTATTATTCATTATACCTTACGCAAGTTAATACATTTTGTAAAATTTAAAATTCGAATAAATGCTATGGTAATAAAATACCGAGTTCCCGATACGTTACTCGATTAATTTATTAAAATTTTATCCCAAATAAATAAAATAAATTTAGGAATTAAAAATAAATTATGCGATAAATCATATACTACATCGCATGACAGATAACAATCTATTAAATCTATAAATTTAACTTGCACGTTAATTGCGAGCCGACGTGATCGGACGTAAACCGTTCTATTTTTCTGATAAAATGTTTAGATATTCGTCGAAAATACAAATGTTTAAGAATTCGTATTTTCGGCAAATACAAGAAAAAGAAATGCTATTAGTCTGGAGGGTCGTATAGTTTTCGTACCGTATATAACTATGCATACGCGTAAATATTTGATCGTACGATGAAAAATTTATACGGAAAATTCTACGAATTCAATAAATAATTTAACGTATCGAGTTTCCGAAATCTTCGTATAAATTTTTCATCGTAAATCGGTACTTTAATTCTGATATACAACGGAAAAATTTTATAAACGACTCGGCGTACAAAGGCTATTGATAATTCTTTAATATATTGACTTATTTTTCTGTTTTTAATGTTTTAAATTGACTATAATTACAGTTTTACATTATGTATTAAATGTGTTTTTTGAGTTAAATATTATACATAAGTTTATAAGGAAAACTTGTATTTTATTTTAATTAATATTGGGGCTGGGAAATTTCCCTAAATTTATGGGTTCCCACTATAAATTAATAAAGAAACATTTTATATATTTCATTTTTTCAAAAAAGAGCAATAGGGACCATTCAACTCTGGACCCTCCTACAAGCTCTCGAGTGTCTTGGTTATTACTTGATATATTATCATACAGGGTACGTCTTAAAAGTAAGATACAGTCTTTTATAACAAATTACATTAAAAACTTGAATTATCCATTTGAAAGTACACAGTCCAAGCTATTTTTCTATGTAGTCTCCATTCTTTTTTAAACACTCTTCCCAGCAGGAGACAAGGGCAAAAATTTCCTTCTGGAAAGCTTTTCCGCTTAATGATTTGAACAAATCCATGACTGCATCTTTGACTTCATCATCTGAGAAGCGCGAGTTACCAAGATGTGTCTTTATAGGTCAAAAAATGCCAAAAAAGTCTGGACTATGTGAAAAATGGTACACTTGCTGCATGATAATGCAACTTTCCATATTGCATTCCAGACGTTAGATCGACTAAAAAAGTGTGGATGGGAAGTAACGGACCATTCTGTACATAGTTCTAACGTAGCACTCGCTAATTTTTACCGTTTTGGACCTCTTAAGACACATCTTGGCAGCTTACACTTATCACATAATAAGCTGTAGCTTATTTTTTGGACATGTCTCATAAATAGTATAATATTGGCCGGATAGTCAAGATAATAAAGGTTCTGTTTACCATTCTGAAGGATTTAGATTTGACCTGCAAATTTTTACAGTTAAAATATAGTTTGGGATATACTCGCCCTATAAGACGACCCCCGACTTTTGAGAAGATTTTCCTGGGTTAAAATGTCGTCTTATACACCAGGAAATACGGTATTCATTTTAAATAATAATAATTACTTTAATCCGTAAAATATTTGTAAAAGTAACAATAGAAATATATAAATTTAATATCTGATATGTCGTTTAGATTGTACCTAAATACTTATCAGATATTACTGTTTACAGGAAATGCATGCCATAAAAACAAGGTAAACAGTAATGGTTAGAAAAACAAATCTTTTTTTTAATGGCTAATTTGTGACCTGTTTATTTTTTATGGACAATGACCTTATGAATTTTTCTTTTTAAATACAGGGAATAAGTCTTAAATTAAAGTTTTTGCAAATAATAATGTTTTAAAATGGAAATTATATTAACACTTCCTCAAATTCTAACCGGACGACTTAGTACGTAAAATCTCACTAATCTCGATCACCCGATACACCTTCGGAATAGGTAAAAACATTATAAAGGTGATAATTTAGGACTAATTTTTGAGGTTAGTGAGATTTTATGTATGGAAATTATACATAACGCCCTTAAAAAAGAATAGTACAACTCTAAAATAACCGAAGGAGGCCAAGATTTATTTGAGATTTGTTTTTGCGACCAAACATAGCAGACTTGCGACAAACACATCAAAGAAGTGTTCAAAATCCTTTGAGCATTTGGAAATTTCAAACAAATCATTTAAATGTTTGAATGCCTGTGTATTATGAGTCAATCTGTTAAATATTGGTGATGAGCTTGCCACTTCTGTAACACAGCCGAGTAAATTAATGCACCTTTTAACAATTGACGAAGTTAAAAGAATGGCAACATTTTCAACCCAGTTAATGGGCCATCCTCGTGTATGGTAGCCACCGCCCCTCTTGTTTACGTTATTAGAGTTTATTCCTTCTGACGCTAGCATTCCCCCTTTTGATTCTTGCCCGAACATGGCCTTTAACCGGGTTGAAATGTTAGCTTTCTTTTAACTTCGTGCACTGTTAAAGGTGCGTTAATTAATTCGGCCATTAACTGTTCTTAAACTTCAAAAATATTTAAAATGATAAAGAAAAGTTTAACGTTCCTCTGACATTTATGTAACAATATTAGAAAATATAGTAAAAGATGATTTATTTATGAATTAGTGGCGTTAAAATAAATTAACATACGTCCACACGTCTAATAAATATGCTAATTTTATTTATATATATTTAATATAGACATATAAAGTACCGTAATCTGTTTACTTGCACGCACGTTAATTAGAATATGCTGAAACTTATTTGTTTTTTTTCTTCTCGTAAAACTTTTTCTAAACATTCATGAAATAATTTGACCTAAATCAGCATTGGGAGAGGTTTGGTGACATAGTTTTTTCTAAAACAATTTATCATTTTAAACTTTAAAGTATTATGCAACTTTTTTATATGTATAGATTATCAAATTGTAGTTTTTAAATATTTCATTTGTGTGATAACAAACGATATAAACATAGATTTTATCCAAGATCTATCCATTATAATTATAAATTTCCACGTTAAAAGCTACATAAACCTTATTTTAAATGTCTGAAATTTGTTTCTATTATTTAAACATATAGTTTTATACTTATATTATATGTATGTATCATACACTTTATAGAATATACCAGAAAAGATGGACAGAAAGTGTAACAAATATCCAGGATGAATACGCGATTAAAATTAAAAACACTCCAGGAGAAATATATATATATATATATATATACAGTAGAGCATCGTTTATCCGACTTAATCGGGGACTGGGGTTGGTTGGATAACCGAAAAGTATGAAAAAGTACATTGTTAGTATAGTGTATTAGGCCTGGTTTAAATACTAGCCTCCCTTTCGTGGTCGAGCCAGTGCTGCCAGCTAAAACATGCAAAAATTTAACAAAAGTAATATTAAAGTAGCCAAGACAACCAAATATTGTAGCGCCACATCACTAGCGGACATTTGAATTTGCCGACTAGAACACAGTCGGTTAATCGGGGGTTGCATAATCAATGCTCTACTGTATATACACACATGCATGCATGCACTTATAAGTGTCTTTATAATTGCTTTTTCAAGCTACATATCTCTGGAACAAAACAGCCATACAGTGGAATAATTTTGAGGCTCTGAGAAGAGCCTCAAAACTCTATCCTAGTGAATTTTTAATTAAAAACATAGAGGTTGTCATCCTTTATCTCTCCCTTATATTTACGCATATATATATAATCTGTTCAGTCAGATTTTAGTAAACAATTTACCTTATTATTTAAAAAATTTTCATTTGACACATGTTACAAGTGTCATATTTACAATTCTCAAAGAATTACTATGATTTTGATTAATGTGATAAACGATAGTTAAGAGGAAGAAGAATCTGAAGTACATTATTTGTTTATATAAGATTATAGTTTTGCAGTATGTGACTGATTATCTTGTTTGAATTACATCCAATATTATCTGTAGAGTCAAAAACATTAACGTATACGACACCTAAAAAAATTGGTTTTCCATTATCGGCTAATTTATAGTTTCTATTTAAGTAAAAGGTATCGAGTTTTTTAGTAAGGTGTGAGGCAATTCAATCTAAAATACGTAAGAAAAAAACTTATTTTTTAAAATTATGCACTCCATCTTACTAAAAATACAAAAAGAAAACAGTCGAAGTTTTATAGAATATAAAAAAGAAAAACAATAAAGTTGTCGTACTTTGCGTACAATATTTAATAAACGCCCGAATATTTTAAAATAATTCGACTCCGACGCTATTTTAATTCGTAAAAACTTTTTCCGGGAAATTGTTCATTTTATACATTAAATTTGCATACGTTATAGCATTTATAAAGCATAAAATTAGCATTAGAATATGTGATTTTGATTTATATTATGAATTATAAACGTATCGTCATTATTATGTAGATGATAAAGCTGCAGATACCTGCAATACAAGCAGTACGATTCCATCAGGAAACATAAGGGCTGTTCACGTTCAACCTCAAGCAACCTCAGGTTGTGTAACAGATAGAAGCATTAGAGATCCTAATCGGTAAGAAATAAAAATATATTTTTACATAATTTAAAAATATTTCCATTTTTAATGAGTTTAAACAATAACAAATTTTATTTTATTTGTTTTTTTTTCCACTAACTCTGTGTCGTAATTGAAAGCTCTGCAACCTTGACATCTTTAATTTAATAAGATGTTTTGATCCAAGTCTTGATTACAACTCTGAAGCAACTTCTATTTTGAATTAGTCGAACTTAAGATATAAGAAAAAAAAGCTTGTTTATATATTTTTCGCATTGTTTTTGCACATACGAATTACGACACGTTCCGTATAAGATGTCAAGGTTTTTTTTAATCAATTTTTATTCTTTCGGCGGGAAGAATCGAAAATCTAATTTAAAAATCTTTACATAATAAGATAAAATATTATTATATGATTTTATTTTCTTATAAATCATATTAGAACGAGATATACGCATATACTTTATCATCAGGTAAGTGAGAGAAAATTTAATTTTTCTCTGTAGAAAGAGAAAATTCAGAAAATTTATGCAAATAAAACTCTATTGTATTATATGTTTTATTAGAAGTTTTACTGTATAAATTATAATTTAAGAAATAATTGTGTTACATTTTTATCTTTATCGAGTCATAGTAGAGCTTCGATTTAATGGACTAATTGGGGAAAAGGAGCATCGCCTTCATTAGTTCGAATAAATTAACGAACTTACAATGTATGCAATGTATTAAAATATTGTTATAGCACGTAAGCACGAATGGTATATTATTGTGTAATATACATTGAGTAATTTATACGCATCACTAATCTGTTAAAAACAATGTTATACGACAGGAACCAAACTTTATTTTAATCGAATGTCAAAAACTATTCGTTGTATCCGATAGTGTTTTCGTCACTACTAATTCCGACTCGTCGACTTGATATTTTAATGAATTCTATTCACAAATAAAAAAACAACTTCTTTGCAACAGAAATTCTTTTGTCCGCTAAGCACAAAGTCCATTAAGTCGAGAGCCTACCGTATTTACTATATCTTTTTAATTCTAAGTTACCATAGATTATAAAGCTCGTTATCAGTTTTAGTAACTTACAATAGCATATACTTAGTCGTAAATGAATATAATAATATCTGGTTACGCTCCAAAACATCTATACTTTCGTAAATACATAAAATGATTTTATTTCAATGTCGTGTCATAACGTAATGTATTTTGAAGACATTTTAGGTGCATATAATCCAAATATTAATTGAATTCCAATACCTGCAATATTATCAATATACATAACTGAAGTGACGACAGTATTGGCGGACCAGACAACATTCAGTCACGTGCCATTAATAGCAACAACTTACTTATTTCTTTAATCGTAATTTTTAACTGTAAAATATATTGACTGAATGTGTGAGGTATCACAGACATCAGCCTGACCCTCACCCTAGCAGCAGTATTGAAGATGATAACTTGCATCTGCATGCGAGTCCTATTTTTGTGCCCCTTATGAATTAGTACAAATATACCATTAATTCCTAGTTTTTTTAACTACCATCAAAACACTTTATTGAGTTTGAATGGTATGTACGTCTAGTAACATTGTTATATACTAATCTGTACGAGTTTATTCCTTGCTGGATGAGAAACTCTCCACCGGATCCACTTCACACACATTGATTGTACAATATTATAAATCCACATAAATATATAATGCAAGCATTAACACTTGGACCATTGGAGCTTGTATTTTTACTTTTTCGGCACAGTTTTGTTTAATTTACATGTAAAATTTCGATTTAGATAACGTCAACTAAACTTACAATTTTAACTAACTGCTAAGCATAATCGAAACTAATAGGTTAGCTCCAAGCCACTCATTTAAAATTTATTTGCCTCAAATGTAAATAAGTAACTAACTACATAAAACAAATTACGGAAAATGCTTCCGTTTAATAAAACAACTGTCGTTACTATCATCTTATTTAATAGGTATTGTTTCCGTAGCGTCTATTAAATATTCGGCGCTATTTTGACGACAATATACGAGAATCAATTTATTGCCAAATTATACATGCCGACTCATTTAACATATTAAAATATATTATTTTTAATCAGAGTTGGGCTCAGATCCACAAAATTTCTAAGCTATAACATGTAACGTGCCCAAATAATCATTCGTGCAAAAATGCGAGGTCTTAAACTGCAGCTCGTTTAGCTTTACACGAAAATCTGGCCCTGTTTTTAATTTAAATTGTAACGTTATTAAAATATTGTAAAGATCTGCTTAGCTTAACGACAATTATTCATACTTAAACTAAATAGAAATGTGTAAAATGTACGTTTGATCTACAACACGCCCCAGAAAAACCATTCTAGGACGTGTCAGAATGATCAGGAAGCGTCGTCACCGTATAGAAATTCAATTAATAAGAGAAATTAATACAAGCAATACATTTTTTATTAGAGCAAATTAACTGGTTCGTTTGAATAAATATTGTAACTGGAGCATGTAGTCTACAATGAATAAGTTCCATAGGCAACAGTACATATACAGCTTGATTAATATTGATAAACTTGTAGAAATCATTCAAATAAAGTAAAATACTTATCTATTATTTTAATTTTGACATTAATTTTTAAAAAAAATCCTACAAAATGTCAGTTTTATGAAAAATATATTTAAAAAAAAAACAATATTTTAGGATATTTTTAGGTGTTTAATTATAAAATAGGTATTTATAGTAGCTTTTTTATTACATACGATACTTTTGAAACTTAAATTTGTCAATTGGCATTCAGATACACGAATGTAAACCTCGGTATACGTCACTCACCGACTGGATTCTCGAATGTTTTAAAATAAATATTTTCTTAACAAACTTCTGATTGACGTTTTGGATACGTAATCCGAACAATTGTTTATTTTATATCTTTAAAATCGGACTAGATTCTTAAATAATTGGTTTATTCGATTGGCAATTTTTTTGTCGCCGTCATTAATCCTATGGTAAAATTTAGTAGCGTAACTTACTCGTTAAATTTTTATTTACTACATTATAAAATGTAGTAAATAAAAATACAATTAATTTTAATCATATAAATGATTAAAATTAATTGTATTTTTTATAAAAGCTTACTCGCTTTAGAATTTAGTTTAAAACCTGAAAATAAACATCAAATTACGATTAAAATTTTCCTTCTTTTTAAATATTAAATGACTTTCGGTAGTTATTTTGTCCGACAAATCCCAAAACAGTCAGGATAATTGATCACCTGTGGGAAATTCTCCATATTGGATTTATTTTATACCAAACAGCACATACTAATGAAAATAAAATTGCATTTTTTTAACATTTAAACTACAATCTTTTAAATATAATAAACATTTCAAGCAAATATAAATCGATATTCATACGTAGTTATAAATAAAGACGTCCTTAAGGGAAATATATCGAACGCACGAAGTAGAAATCTAATACGTCGCGTCCGACGTAACTCGGACGAGTTAACGTTAAACGAATAGATAAATATTTCCTAAATTTATTGCCGAGGAGAATTACGTGGCATTTTTTAAACCGAATTAAAAATAACCGAGCGTTTTTTTAACTCGGTATGTAAAACAATGCACGAAAGACGTTAAGCAGACTTTATAAACAGCTTACGTAAGTCGTTTTTATATTATAACATTAGCTGCATTGTAACGAAATAATTTTTTTTTGTTTTATTCCGATTCAAGTGAAGTATGTTTTGAGTAATTAACGATTGTCATTGGCATCTACTTTAATTACAAACAGAAAAACTTATAGTGTGGATGCTATCAATCATCAATGATGACTCGGGTATCAACAACCTAAGCTTTTGTCTACGACCTTGCACTTTTAGGACCTTTAGATATGATATATGTTTTATTGAGTTTCTTAATTAGTCCAAAACAATGCTTGCCTTGTCAAACACCTTTATTTTATAAATTACAGTTCAGTAGCTATAGACACATTTCGGGATCTTTTATCTCCTCCTCGGTATGGCTAAGAAATACATTTTTTTTTTTTTTTTCGGGAGTATAAACGATAAATGCGGCTATTGAATAGTAATTTATGAATAAAGGTGTTTGAGGCAAGCATTGTTTTCGACTAATTAGTTCTTACGGGAAGCTCGTCGATTCTGGAATTGTGCCGTGATACTTGATTTATTATTCGACACAATAGGAATACTCTGTCTGTAGTTTTTCTAGCTATATCTGCTTTTGCAGCTTTCTTAAGGTACAGAAAGTCCCTAACGTATGCTTGTCGACATTCGCTCTTCGATCCGCGCACCGGTATTAGATACTATATAAGATCTAGGAACCCGACACGTCTTTATACGAAAGGACGCCGCGAGTACACGCTTGCCTAGAGCCTCGTACATCCTAAATACCGTTAGTTATTTTATTTTAATTAAAACAAAAATCGTCGACGGATTAACAAATGTATTGCAGTTCCTATAAATTTACCTTCTGATTATAGTTTCCTATTACGAAGATAATATATAAATGGTTGTCTGTCAGAATGATATGTATTAAAATGTAACATTCTGCTTAACATATATTTAGCAAGGTTCATATCACTCGAAGGTGGTTTATTCTGGAAATAATCTTCTACATGAGATCCCGTTCTGCTCTGTTAATTGCGGCAATTGCACGTTTCGTCCGATATGCCCACTTTGCAATTGATTTTCTTATAATAATGAAGTTATATAAATTTTCATAATTATAATCCCGGCTACGAAATTAATGATGCATTACTAATTTTTACGAAATCGGTAACTTCGAAACTATCTAATTAAGTATTAACTCAATTGTTCTATATGACGTGTAAGTAGATCGGAAATTATTAGCGATTGTCTAGGTATAAAGCAATTATACGAATGTCGTCTTTTGCTTTTTGCCCTTAAATTCCATTAAACATTTCTACTAACTTAAGCCCTAACATAAATAACTGATTTAAGTTAGTAGAAATGTTTATACAAATGTTAGAGGCAACAAGATTTAAAATTTACATAAATTTTCCTCACTATTTGTAGAGAGATTTTTATAGCTAGCGAGGAAACGCAGGTTGTACCGCACAATTTTTAAAATTTATTGAGAAGTAAAGGAGGTTTTATCAAATAAATGACCAAATCTTAGCAGTTATTTATCATTTTAATGTATAAAATTAAAAATAAAATGCATTAATTAATAGAAAATAGTCGCAAAGGGATAGATGTTCAATGCACAAATGATAAAACGGTATCCAATGGTAAGTTATTGTACTTATCCGTAAGGTAATTTGAATGCCTGTATATTAATAAAATAAAATTTAACGAGTTTTGCACCGAAAGTCGACGAAAAAATTGTGATTTCAATGTTATTTTTCTAATTTAAACACACGATTAAAATTAATAACCTTTTAAACTATATAATTAATGCATCTGTCAAGTTTAAGTAATTAATCAGTGTGATTAACTTGTTATTATTTTAATCGTCATCAATTTCGGCGAGTCGGTTACGGAGGAAAAAACACGAACCAACAAGCTTGAACTCTCTCCACTTTATCATTATTAAACTTTTTTCGCAATGTCGATATTACTCGTATACATTAATAGCATTGAAGATTATTTTAAGAACCTCCGATATTTGTTTACTAAATAGGATCTATTGGCTTCTTAATAGGTCAGAAGTAACTGTCTTACTTGTGTTTATAAATTTATATATGTATCGTGTAAATACTAGAAATTTAAGCTGAAAAAATAAAATATTTACATGAAAGATAAAGAAAGTACAGGCACGGAGAAAGTTCTCGCTAAACTTGAATGTACAGAAGAGAGTTAGTGTGGGAAATCCACCCCAATATGATACTATTATAAATACCAACATTTTAATCTGATTAAAAATAATAGTTTATATGTATCTTACTTAATTGAAAGTATAATTACATTTATTTTTTTACAGGGATATTCATATTGTGGAATTACTTTCCACTAGTGCTACCTCTGAAGTCACTGTACATCTTCAACCTCAGGGTCATGTACAAACTACAATTGATGCACCTGTTCTGCACAGAAATTTATTACTTGTTCTGAAATGTCATGTCCCTTTAACTTGGTTAATTGAATCTTGGGGCATACAGGGAACTTTGGATGTTGTGGTAATTGATGTTCTAAATAAAACGTCGATAGATATATTTTTAAAATAAAACTTTCTGACAAACAAAATGTTATCTGTCGACAGGCCGAGCACGAAGTTAAAGGCGTATCGCTTCCAAAGTATCAAATCCTACGGGTCCAGACTCAGCAATTGGCTGCCGACACACCGGGTATAATGGAAGACGTGCAGCTCGCTTACGGCACAGTTACTACATTTACTAAAGCTCACGTGGCTAATCGTGTAAATATGATCATTGTTGGAAAAGCAGGTAAAGTGAATTTTATGATTAAATTACTTAGTCTTCTGCTTAGAAAATTGTTTTTGGATTAAAGTAACTTTTTCTATTGTCAGATGGAAACGAATATAATATTCAAAGTGACAGCAGTCTTATTCTCAGTCATACTCCGCCACACTTACCTCAGTCCGCAGCTTCAGTATCACCTCAACCATATCCTGATGCTAGCACTCCTACTCATCCCTATCACTTTCTGCAATCAAAGGAAAAGCTGCTTAAAGAAATGAGAGATTTACCGGGAATTAAAGCCGCGGACAATACGCCATATTTATTTCCCAAGTTTGAAACTCAGTGGGAAAACAGAGGTATAAGAATATAAAAATGTGATTAAAACTTATCGATAACAATAATTACGAATTACGTAACGAAATATTTTTGTTATAGATCTAGAGAGAACGCCCAGTATGCAACTTATTCGAGAAATGGCCATGGATTGTCTCGGCGACAGAGTGCGAGTGTCGTTTCCACGCGACAGAGTCGAAAACATAATGGACCAGCTTTTAGGAAGAGACGACGGAAAACTCAAAGTAACGCTCTCGGATCCAAAATGCGGTGCTTCTCGAAACTCGACTCACATTATCTTAGAATCTACATGGAACGGATGCGGTGCTAAATTAGTGACAGAAGGCAGAAACAGAGCGTATTACAATCAAGTAAATCATTATTAAATATTCTGTTAAGTCCAATTATTATTAAGAGTATGTTTAACAAACCTGTTAAATATTTTCAGGTAATATTTTGGGCCGAAAGAAGGAGTAAAGCCATTCTTAACAGTCTTCAACCTCCTCATGCCTTAGAGACTTTAATCGACGATGAGGACGTAGGACCGGAAGATGGATCGGGATCTGATACTCTATCAGCAAAGTCCATAAATCGTCACGATGCACATATATTAGTACCTCTTAGCTTCCAATGTATATATAATATCAGTGGGATGGGTGATTCATATAAATATAGCGAAGGGGTAGGTTTTTGAAGTTAAAATTAAATTTCTTTTAGTCTTTCGGTTATATTTAACCATATTTTTTAACTTTATAGATGGCACATCCACATATTTACAAGATGAATTTATTTCTGGATAAAAATTTTACCAATCCTCTTCCTAGTCATGTATTTCCGATAACAATAACGGCCAATGATTATGTATTTGTTGAAACCTCGGTGGAAGCAGGTGTGTATCTACAGTTTACTAATGATGATAATTTTAAATGTTTCTTCTAAAATGTTCTATTTTTCCCGCTTAGGACCACATATGTGTGTTTTGGTCGACGAGTGTTGGTTATCACGGACAAATGATCCTTATCACGCAACAGCTAAAAAGAGCATACTCATAAGGAATAGGTAAATTTATATTATGTCCTGTCTCTCTCACACAAAATTTGTTTAATGTAGGGTCTTCCAAAAAGAATTGTCATTCTAAATTGTTGTAATTATGTTATTATCCGAGAACGTCGGAAAACTGTGCGAGTTTCACATTTGCCCATTACAATTTCTCAATGTGTGCACTTCCCCTCACACGGCACACATTCAACCAATACTTAAATTCTTCCTATATTTACTACAGCATATCTGTTGTTGCTCCTCCCATAACAGCCACAACTTTAAAGCTCCTGCAGACGAGTGATTTACGGTCCTTCCTAGAGGCATTAGACGATAAGATGTTTAAATGCAGATAAGAGATTAAACTCAGACAGTTACTGTATTGACTGGTATACATTGCATACATCTCAAATATTAATGAACATAATTACAGTAATTTAAAATGGAAGATCCTGTATGTGTGGCTATCTTTATGACATTTTTCTTATTTTATAGTTGTCCGGCTGATCTGAGTGTTGAAATACTTCAAGCGGCATCCTGCATTTCTCTCAGGAGAATTCCTTCGGGACAGCGTTTCAGTTTTCAGTTGAGTGAGGATTTTGTTAACGAAGATATATACCTCCATTGTCGATTAACCGTCTGCACCACCTCGTCAAATATTCAACTCGGAGGCATCAAAAAGGTAATGTTTAAAATATATACTCAGACCGTGGGAACAAATCGTCTATAATTTGTAATAAAAAAACATGCTAATAGATTTTTATATTATATCCAGTGTTTCGATCCTCAAGATTATTGTGTGACGCAAAGTTTGAAACCATTTTTGGACGGTCCTCCGAATCGACATTTCAGTTTGGAAGTGGGAGGACCGTTTCACGTTGTGTCGAGACCTCGTTCCGATAAGAAAGGTAATACTTCTTTATTAACGTGCCATCTTCTCTTGAATATACATAAAGTATATTTGATTTTATGTATTTTATATCTTGATAAATTAAATTTTCGTTGCAGATTCTGAAAATGGCATGTCTTCTGTAGAGAATAATGAATGGTCTCGAGGAAAGGAAGATGTCTCGCAACAGATAATATTAGTTGGCTTATCGACGGAAGCTATTGTCGGCATCGCTTTTGCATCATTCGTCATTGGAGCTGGATTAATGGCGATTCTTTGGGTCATACATCTCCAAACAGGTAACATTTCTGTATTTGAAATTATTCTAACGTCGAATATTCGGTAGAATTGCCCATATTTGACAGATTATTTTTGAATAGATCCAATGAGACAGAGAAGAAATCCTCCACAACATATGTCTCATCCTCCTTCACACCACCATCATCACTCAGGTTACGACTTATCTGGTCACAGTGGCAGCTCAACTCCAAGTTCTCAAGCACCTATGACAGTCCACGCATGTGCATAATAATTGTCAGGACTATATTAGATAACATAATAGCAAAACAATAGAAGCATATCAGTTACTATTTACTCAAAGATGATAAAAAATGGTTCTAAGATTGTCTCATTCCAATAATTTTTGTATATAAAATAGTTATCTATGCCCCCATTTTTTTTAAATCACCATTGTTAACATTATTTGTTCCAAGAGCAGCGTATAGAGTCGCCGGTAGAGGCTCGTACGGCAGCTGTTTCTCAGGTATTTTGTTACAAAACTTGTACAATTGACTTAACCGTAAATACTTTTTTTCCCTTACGTTGCAGTCGAATTTCAAATCGTATTTATCTTTTCGTTATAACAGATGAGTATTTACTTTCGAGAGATTATTATTATTATATTAATATTATTATTATTATTAATTATTATTATTATTATTACTTTTTAAAAATATTTCATAGTTTGGCATTAAATGCCTTCGTAATAAGGCATCAGAGTACCTGGAAATTTGTTTTTAATTATAAAGTGTTTCATCGCTTTATTTACCAAGCAGTTTCGTAGTGGAAATATCATTTCTAATGCATAAAACTGCTCAAAAAACATTTTGTTTTTTGTCTACATATTGCCATATATATATGCAGTAGAACCCTTAGTATCCATGCGTCGTCCGATTCGCACGCAAAATACAATAAGCCGACTGTTGTCGAACCCATTATCTTTTCGCAGATTCCAATCCCGTAGATAAACGAGCGTCCAATTTTGTAGTACAAAGCCAAAAAAAAAAAAAGTTGCATCCTTTTTATTATCGTATCGTTTCTCGGTTACTTGAGACGTTTAATTTCTTTGCGCATCTATCGTCAGATACGTAAAGAAATTAAAATTTTACTTTAGATTTTATTTTGGCATTTTATTATTTATAAAATTTGCTTAAGTCAGGGAAGCCAGATAATGTAACGGCAAAAGAAGAAAAAAAGAATAGTTATTGCTAAGCGCGTATCTCTTAGAAAAAGCAACTTTTAAGTTTTACAACCAAACGAAGGTCGACTGCAGTTAATAAAGAAAATTACAGGCAAAGCAAGTGCTTAATATTTTATTTCCGATCGGATATTTCGAGCTCTACTGTGCGGTTGCCATTACAAAATCCCGACAGCTTTATTTTTAAGGAAGCCAAAAATTTCATTAATTTGAACGTGAGCGACATTTTGCCATCACAACGCACAATTATAATGCTTTTCCTCGATTTGCAAACAAAGAATTTAATAAACAAATCTTGAAAATAAAAATGCAAATTCCATTAAAGAAAGAAAACGAAAAGAAAAAAAACTGTTTGTGTAGTTATTTTAACCTCATTATGTTTATGTACTTAAAAAACAAAGAAACCTTTGTGCCATACACATCACTATCGTATGTCAATATATATATATATGTAGCCTGCGCTCTGGCGTCTTTCGACCGAATTACGAGTCAGTCTTCTTCCCGTGCCTCTTCTATATCAGTTCTTAAGTTGGTTGAATTCGTAGTGCCGACCGGAGATTGTGATATAGGACCAGATTAAAAAAGAAAACAGAGAATACAGTCGTACTGTTAATGCAATAGACCCTTTCTAACGGTCGAGAACTATTACCCGATACTAATTTAGTTCCCAACAGTAGAGGAGTAGCGTGCGACTACTGTTGTCCAATTCAACGTAGCTTTTAAAAGCTAAGCTTAGATGGTAGTCTTCCAACATTGGCTGGAATATATATATATATAAATAAATAAATAAATATAAATATAAAAAAAATATTTTTTCTCTAACTTAAAAAGATGCAACTCTATTATAATAAAAAAAAAGCTATAATTAATGTACATGCATTGTAGATTTAAATAATTTTATTTATAAAAAAGAAAATTATGATGAAAAAAAATTGTAATTCGGAGCGAGTGGACTGCGAAAAGTCGACTGCGTTTCGAGAAAAATGTTGTGTGGAGCGAGTTTTTTCGTTAACTTTTCCCCCAAAGAAAACTCAACCATGCCATAACACCTGATGGTTGGATCCAGGTTTTGTTACCTTTTTTTGGCTAAAGTAACATGGCATGTAAAAGGTATTACAATTATCTTTAACAGCCTTGTGCAATGAAATCTGGAAAGAAAAAAAGTGGTTTTAAATCGATTTAGCATCTCATTTTTTTGGCACCTATTTATGCCGTCTGTCGCAGACGCTAAAAATAAATTTAGGTATTTTAACCCGTCTGCCGAGTGCGAGACTTGGTCACGTGCAACGTGGCTTTGTTGTAGGAAGGAGCTTCCATGTTACATAGCCATTTTCTTTATTAGATAAAGCCATTCTTTCTCGATTTCCGATAGCTCTTGCGTCGTTTTGAGAATAATGTTTTGTCGTTAAATGTGTACGATATATAGAATAATATACCATATATTCTTTATCTTAATTTGAATATATTTCGTATTACCTCAATGTTTTTTAAATGATTAAAGAGAGACTATTTGTATGATAGAGATTATCTTAGTAAGATAAAAAAAAAATATCGATATGTTGGTCTAACGCGACCTTGAGTTTAGAGGAACCAATCGGTCTATAATTGTGGCTTTATTAGCATGTGTCTGTTGTGTTGTGAAGTACTTAAAAGTACCTAGTTGTGTTTGTCCAGAAACGTACTTCATTATCTGTAACGAGAGAGAAAATATGTTTAGTTAGGTTGTTGAATAACGAGTCTTCCACTTCATTCTGTACGACACGGTCGGGCACGGACATCCGAATCAGTATTTAATGTTTCTACGTAAAAGAAAATCCCGCAATACGTTTGTTACCTTGGGCGAATCCGACTTCCGTTATCTAATTTTAACGACGCCCGACCGCAGTGTGCAGAATCGAGTGTAAGCACTGCACACATTTTTTCAGATATTTTTAGCATTTACCATGTGCTGTATATACGATTAACGATCCTAACGTTATAAAATACTCAGTTGGTTTCAACAGTATTATCGATAATAGCGAACTTAGTAAAATTCGACTATTGTTTAACAGTATAAATCCATTGTTAATAACGAAAACAATACTAGTCAATAATCCGTACGTCACAAAGAATTTGAATCTCGATATTATAGTACAAGCGCAAATGATCAGTCTGTAACTAGTCTGTCATAAATTATCTCCCATGTGTGTGTGTGTGTGCATGTGTATATATTCCAATATTAGCATTTGCACATTCTTGTATCGTGAGATGAATGAATAATTATCGCATCTGAGGATGGAAGAATGTCAACCATATACGGTTAAACTATATTTTAGCCTCGTCGAATTTTTGGAGGCATTGCTCAGGATTTCATATGATACTATATTACTATATATTATGTTCACAGCTGATTTATAATAATAGAGCATGTAAAGAACAAATGTACTGTAGAAAAATTTCTGTTTCACGTTGTGTACGTCTCTATGGAAAACTGTAAATAGTTCTTTAAACTGTTATTTTGCAATAAAATCTAAACTCAGTCCAAAGATTTGTATTGTTATTTCGTGTATATAAATCACACTATTTTAATTCTAACGGATTATTCACGCGAATCTAATATATACCGCTCTGAACAATATCGGTATTTACCTTTGTGTTACCAATCTAAGTTCATACAGTAGAGCATCGGTTAACCGAAAGCATTCCAATTTCCGCTAGCGCTATGGCACTGCAGCACTCTCCCCTCCCTGCCAACCTAAACTGTAGGCCTACTTTAATGTAAGGTATGTATTGTAAGACATGTGACATAAATTATATTAAACACAAAACTGTACTGTGTATATTTTTCGTAAATGATCAGTTATCCGAACAACCCCAGTCCCTAATTGTTTCGGATAATCAATGCTCTACTGTACTAAGAGGGCCATTTTTCCAGGGTAGCCCGGTGACAAATGGCGGGGCCTGACACACCCACAAAGGCCATACCTCACTCTCTCCATTAAACCACTGTTTAATGGAGAGAGTGAGGTATGGTCCTTTGTGGTATGGTGGAAAGATAATATACTTTTTGTTCATTCCAACGTTATAATAATGCCCAGATTTCCATCTTTAATTCTAACTTGTTTCTGCAAAATTTTTGCACTCTGGTTATACAATTTTTCTATAAAAGAGAAATGTAGGATGTGTACCATATACCCTCTATTGCAACCTTACTAACATATAATTTATAATACTTATTCAGTGTAAGTATGGCCATAGTTAGGCACGAGGCATTAGCGTGAACTTTGCAGATATATCTGCATAGACAATACAACACATGGCACTCTCCCAAGAGTACTTTTTATGGGGGGAAGTCTCTAAGTGTTACACATTAAGAAAACCCTGGAAAATTCCACGTGGCCAACCCATCGATCGGGTGAAAATCTGCGACCGACTACCAGTGTGTTTGGCAAGTTTTATCTGGTGGTCACTAGTGAGCAACGCAACACCTAGAAAATCTGTCAAGAGAGGAGTGCCTTTTTGGAGTTGCTTCTATGGGAAATTGGCCCATTTAGGTGTTGTGTGTGGAGAAAGCTCAGAAACTTCGTGACTGACCCACAGATCGGGCATAACCCCACGACCGGATCCCAGTGTTTGGTGATTCGTCCATGCAACCATCGGTGGGTAAGTTAGATGCGCAGAATAATAAATTATAAGAACAATTCATAAATTTTAAGTTGTTTAATTAAAAATGTATGCACAATAAATGCTTCTACATTCTATGTTGTAATTTGTGCATTATGATTAAAAATAAATTAATGTAAGTAAAGTATTAAAATTTTTTAATAATCTGCAGGAATGGCACCCTTAAGCAAATTTACAAATAGTACACTGCAGTTTTTACTTATTTTTTTCAAGAAAATTATCTCCAATTTCAAAATTAAATTAATTAATTTATTATTTTTAAATTAAGCGAGTGCTATACTTTGCAAAGTTTTTAGCTCTTCAAAGACTTACGAGCTTACTCGATACATTTTACCATAGTAATGGCAATCTGGCAAAATTTTCTCCATAAAGCCAAAATTTTAAGTGTGTGGCTCGTAATGTTTTTGGCAGATTGTTCAAGTAATATAATTCTAAATAATAGCGAGGTTGAGGCCGAGGATGTTTGGCGCCACTTTCCCGTAAGCCTAGAAGTTTGACAATGGAGTTTGGAATGTCGAGCACGATTCCACTGGCTTTCCAAACACCATTGTCAAACTTCTAGGCTTACGGGAGAGCAGTGCCAAACGTTTGACGTACACATTTTCACGCTTAAAACTTCAGCCTCAACCTCGCTAATTTCTATAAAAAAAATTAAAGGCAAAATATTGAAAAATTGTATTTCTTTGCATCCAGACTGATATTTTTCAATGATTTATAACATCTTTCATCATACCTTTGAAATGTTAATTATCACATATAAGGAAAAAATGTTTCTTTGGTCATTTTTAAGGAAATACGAAATAAATTAAATTCATGCGATTTATTTTTTTGTGACCTTCAGTATTTAAAAAAAATCTTTATTCTTTTGTAAGCATAGTACAGTACTATTAATATCTGATTGAACAGAAAGTTCTTGCACTTTTTGGAATTTTCTAGAATAACTTTTTTCTGGAAAAATCTAGAATGTTCCATGTTAGTATATAAACAGATCAGGATGCGTGCTATAAGAAAATACCAAATCCAATCCTCTCATTCTACTTTACCATGACCAACCAACATCCGCTAACCAAAGAGCAAGTTTGCCTGCTCCTCGTTTATGACTATCGTTTCAACAAAAAAAGCAGCCAATTCTATCACTGGCATAAATGCCGCATTAGACTCTGACACTGTCGCCAGAAGAACTGCATATGATTGGTACGAATGCTTCAAAAGTGGAGATCCCTAACCCAAGATGATCATGCTCTCTCTCTTCTGGGATTCTAAAGGAATCTTCATGTTTGAGTTGCTGCCGCAAAATACATCCATCAATGCAACTTTTTACTGCAAATGACTCTACGTCTGCAGCAGAAACTGGCAGAGACCGCCCGGAACACCATCCTGCTGCATGACAATGCATGGACACATACAGCTAGACAGACCCGCTAGAAGCTACTGGATCTGAACTGGGAGGTCTTGCCCCACCTGCCATATAGCCCCGACATTGCATCTTCCAATTACCACCTGTTCGCCGTGCTTGACCATCACCTGGCGGGCAAGGCATTCAACAATGAAGCAGATTTGGAGGCCAGCCTGACCAACTTCTTCGAGTCGCGGCTGCCAGAGTTTTATCGAGATGGTATCCATTCCTTGCATAAGCATTGGCAGGAAGTGAGTCAACAACAATAGTGATTACATTGATGATTGAAGTCAATTCTGTATATAAAATTTAGAAATAGAACTGAAAAAACTCATGCCAAAATTTTTGTAATCTTTGGAAAAAGTTCACTGAGTACAGCATTAATAAGTTGCAGCATTTAATACCTTAAATGCTGCAACAATTGAAGGCTTGTGTTCATTTGGGAGGCCCTTTTCACAGCAACTGTGGATGCATGCAACGCTCCCACCCTCGAATTGCCCGGTGTATGGGTAGCTTTGTATCAGCGTTTAAGCAGCGAAATGCGCCAAACATCGAATTGCCAATGTGGTTTTAATTCCATGTATGCGCCGTCTGCACCGTAGTTTTTCAATAATTTCGAACAAGTTAAAAACTCGTCACGCGTTCTTAACAGTCTTTACCGGATGCTTGGTTTGAATTTAAGAAACTCTGTTGTTTTTGGAACATTCTGCATGCTTGCTTATTTAAATTTGTTCATTTCGCCTGAGGACGACGGTTATACACTCATCGAACGTACTTGCGATAGAGGAATCTTATTAACGCTGTACTCAGTGAACTTTTTACAGAGATTATATAAAATTTTCTTGGCTAAATAAAATGCATCCAAAAGTGCAAGAACATTCTGTTCAATCAGTTATATGCACTATATATATAGATGCATATATGTTGATTTTATGTTTCCTATGCTACTTTGTGTTTGCTATATTGATGTACAAATAATGCTAATGATAAATTATGAAGAAACAAAAAAAATACAAGCTTTTTTATTCTATTGAAGTTGTGAATCCTAAAAAGCATTTTTCTACGCGATGCACGTACTATAGATTTTTACGCAATTATTTTTACACGGCGTTCTTTGGAACATATCCACCACTGAAAACGAAGGATAGATGTTCCATCTCAGCAGGAAAAAAAACTGGAAGGCAATGCGACAGCCAGCAAGATTTCCAATTTCAATACCTGATGCCGATACTGGCATCAGGATTGATACTTTTAAGACCGATACTGATACTTTAAAACCACTCGTGATACCGGTATCAATACTTTTGTATTGGCATTTTGACTGAAACAAGACAGTGTGTCACTTTTAATTTCTAGATGCCATCCAGCTTATGAACAATGTCAGTGTCACTGCTTACAACAGCAAATGCAATGAGTTTGCTTGTTTTTAGTTACATAAAACATTCTGGAGGCATTGTTGGACAAAACTCTCGGCAGTCTCGACTCCACTAGACTTTTTTTTTCGCAAGGGAATTTAAGGCTGTAGGATATGAATTGTGCGATATGATAATTCAAAGCAATTAGTGTCAATCTCTTCCAAAAGGCACAAAGATGTTTCACTTTGTTTGCAGTACTCAATTTGACTTTGCAGTGGAGAATGGGAAGGAGGTTTTTTTTAACAGTACAAATTATCTTGTTTCGTCAGAAAGTTTGTCAATCAAAATGTGTCATGAATTACAAGACACCCAGCACATGTAGATGATAAAAATTATCATTGCTGGATATATCCTATTCCTGAATTTTTAATATGTTGTGTATATAATCAGAGTAATCATCACCCACAATTCTAAAGACCTACATTCAAATCATTCATAATTTCCATTATTCCTATCGCAATTCTCATTAAATATGGTTTGCATGTAACAATCGATTAGTTTTGCAGTTTATATACGATTCTCTCCATAATTTTAAGTGTAATTGTTTTTAATAATTAAATATTGTCTTTTAATAAAAAATTTAAACAGCAACACACACAAGAAGCATAGCATTTTAAATATCTGTACATTAAAGTTTTACTTTTTCACACTGATATGTTTCTATAAAGCTAATTTAATTTTTACTTTTCTTTTGGCTTGATAATTTGACTAATTTACTTAAAAATAAAGATTAATTCTAGCCACAAATGAATAAAAAAATTTTTCATTTATTTCAAGTCATAATTTTTAAACTCTCAAGCATATGAGAGCTTTTCTATGAAAAGCTCTCATACGCTTGAGAGTTAATACTCTATGAAAAGCTCTCATACTCGTAACATGGAAACCTGTTACAATTCTTTCACTTCAGACTGAACAAAATGTATTATATTATGTAACAAAGTTTTATGCATTTTTGCTATTTTTATGATATAACATCACATAAATTTATTTGCAGCTCCGGTTTGTGTGGTCTTTCAGAATTTTGTTAGGAATGAAAAATGTTTATGTAACTAATTATTAAATAAGATTCATTATACGTATTCACGAATAATAATTTTTTGGTACGAGTAATATTTCTGAATAAACAGAGGAGAATCCGATTCAAGTAAAATAAATTTTATTTTATTTACTTTATATACATAATTATAAATATTTTTAAATACAATTTAATTTGTTGTAGTTATAAACTGATGGGCGCGAGCCTGTTGCGCAGTTATACGAGTGAGTGGATTTGGATCCAAAAGTCTGCCTAGTAAATTATAGGCAGATTCGGGTATTGTATTTTCCTGTTCGTTTGGCACATTTTCGCTGTTTCTTTGTATGCTTTGGATCCTCTGACACAATAATTTAAAATCTACTTTTGGTTTTTGAATACTCAAAAACACCCTCTTGCCTGAAGTATTGAAAAATTAACTGTTAAATTACGAATTTAAATGAAACGGCAAGTTTGAATTTTATATCTGTCACTCACCAATACTTAGTGCAGCTTGTTGCAGTCTCTTACTTCCTACGATGCAAGTTATTTCGGCCAAGGAACTTAAATCGTCGGAAGCTCTGAAGAAAGGATACTTTTTTGTTAGTAACGACAAGAATATCACACCAGCTGCCACATATCAACGGCTGTAAAATATGTGTAAATAAATATAAAAGCTAAATATATAAGAAAACATTTTTATACTGAAACATAAAAACAGAACTTAAATTATACAAATATCTGTGGCACATTTTTGTTGCAGATATCCTTTTGGATAGAATTATGTGCTTTGATGAAAATAAATGTCTCAAATTGCAGAAGAAACTGCATAATAGAAGTGTATAGAACCAGCATATTTCATGTTTTACTTGTTGAGACATGAAAATGAATCTTTTTCTTATAGAGACTAATCATTGGTGATGAAAAGTGAACTGTATATGGTAACAGTAATCACCAGAAAGGTTATTTTGCAAAATAAATAAATAAATAAACTACATGTGTAAAGAAAACATTCATCAAAAGACAGTAATGATATGCTTGATGAAATTCAGAAAAACAGATAAATCATGAGTTTCTACTCTACCAATCTACCAAACATTTAACATTAATTGCTTTGAAGAGAGAGCTTCCTTCAGTCCTCCCCATTTTTGATAGTTTTAATTCATTGGAAGGTAATCTTTCATCATTTACAATGCTAACCTGTGCTTGCATGGAGACTTTCAGAGAAAAATTTTGCAAAATTTTTTTATTTTCCAAACTTTTCTCTTCCAATCAATACAAAATTGATTAAAAGCTCCAATGGCACTCAAACAGGTGTGCAAACTATTTCATTCAATACCAGAAAAATCCTTAAACTGTCAGAGAAGAGCAGACTGTTAATAATTAATTATATATGTTCTATTATTTAATCTATTTCATTGTAAGTTTTGTTCAAAACACTACAAAACTTTTACACTCACTGTAATTTTTAAAATTCAAAATGTATTCAGTCTTTCACAGGTAATTTTTATATTGAAGATTATTTACATATACTGTAATCCAAACAAAAACATCCCAGATGTAAAAAAATTACACCAATTTAGATGGCTGTCAAAATTTTACTTAGCATTTAATAAATATACAAAAAATATAAACACAACGTTTTTCACAAAAGTAAAAACCTTTGCCATCGTTTGTCTTCTGTCGTTCACACCAATGCAAGGATGGAAGACAAACGATGGCAAAGGTTTTTGTGAAAAACATTGTATTTATATTTTTTGTATATTTATTAAATGTAAATTACCGTCAGCCATGTTTTATTTATACTATTTTTCTTAGCAGTTTTTCTATGGTAAAGATAAGATTGACGCTTGGAGGCAAAATGTAGAAAACAATAATACAAGTAAAAATCTTCAGGTGTAACTTCCATGTGCCAAGCTTATCTTACCAAAGAAAAATTTTGACCATTGTCTAAATGTCATAGATTTTTACTTGGCATAATTTTTTTACATCTCAGATGTTCTTGTCATTATCGTACAATTGTTAAACAAGACATAAGACAATGGTGTACAATTCACTTGGTGCTCAGCAACTAAATGCACCAATGACCAAATGCTTTCAATATTCATTTCAGTCGGTGCTGACTGAACATGTTGTCGACCAACACTTTTAATATGCCATTCAGAAAAATCATTATAAAAAGTTTTAACTGGCATAAATTTGAACTTTTGTAATTCTGAGTAACATTTTGAATAAAATTTGTTTGTTTCAATGCAATTTTATGCTTATAGGCATAAAAGCAAGCTGTCAAACTGAATTAGCTCTATGGGAAATCCCCAAAAACTTTGACCTATCAACCTGGAAGTTTCACAAGCACCTCACTGATAGCAAGAAAAGCTTAAGTTTAAAATTTGAGCATTCCAGACCCAGTAGTTTTTTCTCTATGAGTGTTTGCAGTGCTAGATGAAGAAAGAGGAAGAGAAGAAAATACAGCTTTTTTTGACAAGTTTTTGCATTTTTCAATTGCTTATATTTTGGCAATCGCATTACAGAAAATCTTGAAATTTTGCACATTACCTAAAAAAATAATTTTCTTTCAAACAAGATACTCGGAATTACTTCAGGTGTTTGGGTGCAGCTAAATTGATCCCCAAAAATCAGCAACTCTGATTCCTGTATATATATAGTCAGTCAGTCACCTTTTTACTTGGCGGGATATCACTGCCATGACCCCTGATTATGTTATTTAACTATGTTTAATCAATCAATTACATCATTTAATGTTTAATTATATTTAATTAATCTTGTTGATTAAGTGTAATTATTTGCATATAACTGTGTTAGCATATTTATTCAATTATAAGCTAATCCCGGGAAATCGAAAACAAAAAAGTAAACTAAAAAATGAAAATTTATTTATCGAGTGTAAGGAATAAAGTTTACCCCATTTAATTGTTCAGTTGCTGTCATCAATGATTCAGACTCATTGTCACTTGATTCTTTGTTGCTGTCTTCATACAGAGCATCATCATCTGTGCTGTCAAGTGCGTCTGAGATTAAACACTTTTTAAACACACCATGACTACTTTACAAATACTCTTCCACATGTTGTCAATCATGTGCATGCTTGAGACAGACTAGCCTGTATCACTTGTACTGTAGACATGCGCATTCAATTTTCTCTGGAGCCAGTCTGTGTATATTTTTCTCAACTTGTCCTTGAATGTTTGTTGATGAACATGCTGAGCAGGTGAAGAATTAAGGAATTGAATAGCCAAGTCCATTTTCTCCTCTTTTAACTTTCTCTTTACTGCCTCTGTTGTATGGCCTGTATAAGAATCCAAGACAAGGAAGCTAGGAAACCTCAACAAGGCACCAAGGCATCGTTGCAATACAAACTGAATCCATTCCATCACCATGTCCTCAGTAAACCATCCATGTTCATTCACACATACAATTAAACTTTTAGGAAATATCTCTGACTTCAGCAATATCTTGTGTTTGAACAATGAATAGAGGAAATTTATGCTCCATTAGCGGTACATGTGAACATAACAGTCAGGTGCTGTTTTTCATTTCCTGTTGACAGGATTTTTACTTCATTCATTCCCTTTTCTTCTATCATATCAAAATACACCATAATTTGGTTGGCATTTCCTATCTGACTGAGAAGATAGTTCTTTTTAGTGCTCTATCTTATCTTGAAGCACTGAAATTTTATCAATTTCTCTTCATAATTTTCTGGCAACTTCTGCACAATTGACATATGCCTAAGATGCAAGAACTCCCAGTGATTTATGAAGAGTTGAACCCAATGCTGACTTGCCTTGAAATTGCTGATTTTCTGCTCAAAAAATTTTGTTAGCCTTAATTGAAATTATTTCAGCATTCACTGGGAGACATTTCTTACACTGCTTCTTTATGAAATTATTTAAAACAACTTCTACTGCATGGTGGCAACCACATTTTGGCCTATCAGATGTTTTTCTTTTGATGGAGGATGCAAATATTTGGTCTCTCTGTCTTCTATACCATCTGATATTGCTTTTATCAATCCTATATCACCACTGTGCAGCAAGATTTAATGTCTCATCAGCAAACAAAATCACTTTCCTTTTAAAATCAACAGTATAATTGACAGCACTTCATTATAAAACAGCCAAAACTCCCACTTAATAGTACAGACTTGGTAACTCAACTTTCACCTACTCTACAATGCATACAAAATTTGCAGAAACTTATCTGTGGCAGCTTCTGGTGATATTTTCCCAAACTTTTGATTACGTTGGTAAAGGGTATCACCTACTTTATCATATTAATAATACTGATTCTAAGCTGAGGGACATTTTTTTAAATCACAAAAAAAAAGTAAAAAAGTTGGCTTGCAATTGGGTAAATATGGTATTTAATCTTGAAAATGTTTGAATTGAACTAGTTAATCTACTGAGTTAAGCAATGCACCTTTAATTATGGGTAAGTTCGAGAAACACTAATATAACTCAACACCAAACAATTGCCTAAATATTGGGCTATAATCGTTTAGTGTTGAGTTATATACTACTCGGGCTTTGAGATGTTATTTATATAAACACTAATATTTTGACCTAGTTAATGGGCCATCCTCAGACATGGAGGGACTTAACAGGATCAAAAATATTAGTGTTTTGCCAATCTTATACTACTGTTAAAAGGTCCATTGTTTAATTGAGTACATTTAATCAACTTATAATACATTTTAGATATAGTATCCACTAAAATCAACTTGTTTGTGGAAGACAAACTAATTTTCTTTTTAAAAATTCTTAAAATTATAGAATTTACCTGTAGTCTGACTTTGATACTTCAAAAGGACTTCTGGTGCTCTAAATCCTGGAGTCCCAGCACGTGGTGCAATTTCTGGAGGTCTAATTTTAAAACGAATTAACATTTAGAACAATCAATTAACATTTAATAAAAGAAAAGTTATCACATACGTTTAAATGCAATAAAACATGACAATTGCATTTTAAGAATAAAAAAAACAACATACAACTTCCTGTAAATTGCATTTAATTAAAGAAATTATCAGTAATTGTAAACACCCAATTAAAAACAGAACAACTTATATAGTTTAATTCAATTTTCTTTTAATTAATTATACTAAAACTTAGCACACGAGTTATTTTTTTCAGCTTGGAAGGCATCAGTACTAAATGATAGCAAACTACTGTATCGTCAAGAAATAAAATTGGACATAGAACTTAGTAGAGCGCGCTCTTCATTAAGTGATAATATATCATCAAAATAATAGTTTAATTATTTATTGCAATCAAATGATACAGTCAAATTCTTATCTGGCTATAATATGGCTAATTAATTATTAAGGTACCAAGTAATTTGGACTAGATATAAGCAGTTAAGTTGCCATTTGTGTTAAAATTTTATCTCTAGTTCAAATTAGCTATTATAGCCTAATAAGAATCTGGATGTATCATTTGATTAACCTAGGATTTGATTGTTTTATATGTATTTACCATTTACCGTAATATCTAAAAGACCATTAATAATTCTGAGATAAAATGAAAAAAGCAGTTGTTCTGTCAAAAGAGAGTTAACTAATTTTCTGAATATATTCTATGTAAAAATGATTGACTGAATGGTTGATTTAGTTAATATAAAGCACTAGTATAACATCGACGTGGCTAGATAAAATTGCACTCATTATGAATAGGTCTAATCTGTAGTAAGTCAGTCGGCATGGGTAAGAGATGAGAACTCATACTGTAAGAATCATAATCTTGTACTATGAAAATCTGAGTCAGGTCAAATCAAGACACCTTGTAGTGCTGGCCCAAATGAAAGAACAAAGTTATCCTTGCTATGTAACTATCTGACCAACCCGACATAAAAAATTTGTTCCTTTCAATAATCTTTGATTATTATAGACTATTTTTATATTATATATTACATACCTATTTAAACAGATTTTGCACACTTCCTGTTTTCCATAACAAGAACATCTATTTTTTGCCAAATCATTTGTTTTACTACAATTTATTTTAGTAGTTTTACTGTCAAAGCTATGAACAAATAATGTTCTGTTTAATTTTGGATGAGTTTGAAACTTTTTGGTATTCTGAAGTGAACACAACTGAGTAAGTTGGTTATTGCCAACCTCTTGCATTACTTGAGACAGAGGAAGGAACGTATTGCTGACATCATGCATTACTTGACGTTTTTTACCCGGCGATTTCATTTTCTGCAAAACAAAAAAAAAAAAAAAAATTAAATCTTTAAAAAATGATAATAATTTTATGTATTTGAAAAGTTTTTTTCTCAAATTAAAAATCAAATATACCAAATTTTCATTTTCTTGATTTTCTGTTCTTTTCCTTTTTTTCTTTATGACCTCTTCGGCACAATTTTCTTTTAATCTCGAAGAACTCAAACGTTGAGCCAGACCAAAATCTACTAAAACATATCTGAAAACATATCATCATCATTAAACAATTAATATAGATTTTTTACTCTATAATTTAATACACAAACTTTGTATATATTTAAAAGTATATAATAATTGCCTTAAAATAAGATCATTATTTTGTATTTTCCCAAATAAAAAACTTGACGAACAGAGACTTTGCACACACAACTAGATAGTGATCATCATGCGTTTCTATTCCCGTACTTGAAACACTTTGGTTGTGGACCTTATTTATCAATCAACCCCTCATATATTCTTTCTTTTTAGAACACTGGTTTCAATTTTTATATTCATAAAAGATAAGTTTTAGAATTTATTTTATTCCATTTATAAATTGTAAGGTGTTTTTAAATTTAATAAAAAATTTATTTACAGTACATCTTATTTAACAGGCAATAATATTTTAACAAATAAAATAAAACTTCTTCTGCTTGTAAAAATCTGATAAGTGTGCAGATCTTAAACTTGGAATAATTTTTGATTACATCTTTACTATTACTCTCCACTGCATAACCATACATGCCCAAAACATCAAGGCTGTGCACATAGATCATGTGTAATCTATACCTGTACCTTTACTATTGAACAGCCCTGATATAATGTAGCCTATATTAACCATATACGTAAATTGTTGACACCAACAATTAACTTTAATTAAGTGGTACGTTACATTTATTATATGTTATTTTAAAAATTTTTAAAAAATAAAACAAATTAAAGCTTACTTTTTCTCTTCACGATTGTAAAGAAAGTTGCTAGGTTTTATGTCTCGATGAATGATGTTATGAGAATGAACTTTCTCCAAGGCAATAAATAAATTCTTCATATAATCTCTCATTTCATCAACATTCATCAATTTAACATAATCCTGTTATGGGTATAAAATATGTGAAAAATTATTCATAAACACATCCACAGAATATCATTGATATTGCTATTGAACAATATACAGTTATTAAACCCCATAAAATCCTTTCAGCATTTAATACGTTGTAGAAAAATACAGGTAATAGTTCATTCATAAAACATTATACTGTTAAGAAGTCCATATTTTGAAGTCAATGAAGTGTTTTCAAGACTAATTGTCTCATCTTCAGATAAAAAGCCTTAGATCACCATTTGATATAAGGCCATTCAATAAGGCTTTCAATCTGAAGATACATTAATTATGCATACTTATTGTAAGAAATTTATACACGAGAAAACCTATCAACTGTTCAGAAATACTTTTCGGTCGGTTGGTTGATAACGAATGATGTCGTCAGTATTTGTTTGATCATTCTCTAATCCATCTTCAAAGACTGGCCTGGAAAGATCGAAGTCCGGTAACAACCAGTAAATTGTTGAAATCTTTTGCAGTTGAACTGGTAAGCATTTCTGAACAGACCCTAAAATGTGTGTGTGACTTGCTGTAAAAAATATATAATATATTTGTTCCCATTATTCAATATAACCAAAATATCCAACTTTATTTTGAGAATATGTCCTAGTTTAACCCTTCTATCCATTTCCATCTTAGATAACATATAAAGCATACGCTGAACAAACTACAATCTTGAATTCATACAAATGTGGTGTTTATTCATATCATTCTTTGAAAACTGATTATATGTTACAGTGCAATAATTTGCAAGTATAAAAATTGATATTGTCAAACATGAAAACAGTTACAAATTAGAAGAGTTAGTACGGTTAAACTCCAATAACTAGTCATCCGGATAACTGGTCAAATGTAATCATAAAGATTAATATAATTAAATCCTCATTAATTCATCATTAGAACCAATCATAAATCTAGTTAACTGACAAAACTTTAGATCAATCAATATTTTTTATGCTGATTTTTTAAAAAATGTGATAGTATGCTTTTAACAAAAGTACAAGACTGTAAGCTAAGGATTCTAATGTTATCTCAATATTTTTTGAACTCATTCTGCTGTATAGGCACTAAGAGATTTTTTTCCTTGCAGTCATGTGTTCAGAATCAGAATATTAAAAGTATATAAATCAAAATTAAAAATGTAGATTTATTTTATTATATAATATAAATATTATTTTAACAGATAATTATAACTATATATCTGAAGACAGAGTACTGTATCTATGTAGAAAATATTTTGCCTGTAGTTAAGAAGTGCAGGGCTTAAAGCAGTCATGGCAATAAAAAAAAAGTGAGAAAAGAGAGTTCACACTGAAAAAAAGCTAAGTGTTAAAATGAACGAAAACAGGCGTTATTAAAAAAACACACAAATGCACACATATTTTGTATCAATAACATTGCATATGATATTAGATTGATTAAGTGGACTGATAAGATTAAATATGAAAATAGTTGGGCTGAGTTTATACTCCAGAAAAGTGACCAGTAAGACTGCATTAAGCCAGAACAGGCCCACATTAAGTTTTCATGTGCCCCGTACAGAATTCCCCACCGTTACACAGCAAAGCAAATGGAATAGTAACATAACTACCAGAATGTGTTTCCATATAACATGCCAAATTTCAAGGCACATTTTTGATTTCTTCATAAAAAAAATGTAATTAAAGAAGGAAAAAAAAACAACTTCTGGTAGAATCAGTGGGTTGCATGTTCATTATATAGCAGGGGTGGACAAGCAAAAGTTCAGTGGGAGCCGAAATGTAGGTTTTGCAAAATGCATGGGAGCCACAGTTCTGTACTTTTTTTATTCTGTACTGCAGTTCTGTATTTTGATTTTATTATATAATATAAAACAAGTAATGAATTTTTTTAATAAACATATTTTCACAAAATTGTGGAAATAAAACTGTAAAAATAATAATAAAAAGCAGAAATTAACACTTTCGGCAAGAGCAACATAAAACTCAAAATGAGCCGCATGCGACTCTCGGAGTCGCATTTGCCCATGTCTGTTATATAGCAATACCACTAGTAATTGTGACCCAATCATTTATTTGGTAATTTTATCAATATTTTTTAAATGATTAAAAATAAAATTACAGAATTCATTACTGGTAATACTAGTCTCCAAATCTATTCCCCTGAATACAATAAAATAATTTGTTAGTCATTCGACCCAAAACTGACAGAGAAGAGAGTTTATGAAAACAATGTAATTAAACATTTAGCAGTTTGTTGTCCTTCACAGTGGTGAATCCGCAGAGTCTATTAGCAGAGTCTATTACTTTCACGGGAGAAAATATACAAAGCTTTCTACTACCCTGAAGTTGAAAAATAATACAATCCCATGAAATTTAACAAATCTGACATTAATAAGTAAATGATGAAATTATTTACAGAGAGTTGATATTTGATAAGTTTAGTTTTTTGCTCTTATAGATCAAATTACAGAAATTATAAATAAAAATCTCATTTTTTAAAAATTAAAATCATAAAATTTCGCTTACAAAAGATCGAGATGGAACGCACACTTTTTATTTTTATAATCGCTTTGTTTTATTAGACACAGATATTATTCCTATATAGATTTATTAATTATAATAAACATACATTATGTATAAAATTACATTAAAATAACACTGTAATTAACGTCCGAAATGAAAAAGTAACAGTAACTGAATCAGTCTCGCCTCCATATTAATTAACGCACATTGGCGTAGCCAGAGTTTGTTATGGGAGGCCTAGTAGAGGCTGTAATTTTCTGGGGAGGGGCACCAGGTTAACTGGGGGGGCGTGCCCACCCATGCCCCTTCCTGACTATGCCCATGTTAATGCGCCACAGTAATTAATTGATCACGTTGCATCAAATTAAATAATTTATAAAAATTAAAATAATAAATACGTTTATAAAATAATTGGCTGTATCTGTTCGCAATGATAATGTAAAACACACTGTACTTATAGTTTAGCATTTCCGATATTTAATTTATTTTTGAATTTTAAAATATAAGAAAAACAATTTTTTAAATAAAGTTTTACGCATTTATATCTGCAACTTTAGATAATACAAAGATATAAGAATCCATCAAAAAAGTTAATTAATAATAATTAAAATTGAGAAAAAATATAAGTTTCTTTCAAGGTAAGGAAACTTGTAAAAAGTCAGGTACGCGATCACGTGACGCCCGTCTCCCCACTTTGCGTAACCAAACGGTCGAGGTTGAAATAAAACCCCAGCAGAAGTAAAAACAAACATCAGCGCGTGTATAGGACAATAAACTTGAACGGGAGCGAAGATGAGACATGACACCATGTAATTTATGCTAATTACTTTCTAATATTAAAAAATTAAAATCTTCAATAAATTATAATTAAATTAATTTTTTGACTGAGTTCGACTAGAAGCATATCGAAAAGCTAGATTAAAGTGAAAATAGCGGTTTTTTGACACTAAATATTTACAAATTAATTTTTTAATTTGGTGCCGGATTGACCGCAGCTGTATTCGAATGCGCACGCGCATGACGAGTTTTATAGTTTCTGTTGAAATGGAAAATGAAGGACACCGTTAGAATGCAGAAAACCATGGTGCATGCCAAATATATAAGCACCCACTTAAAACCAAACTTTTGTCTTTGTCTAAAGATTGTCTCTACAGAAGTTATTAATATTTAGGATATTAGTTTAAAATCTTGTATTTCCTGGCACAAGATTCACTCAATCTTTAATTTTACAGAGTGCTAGAAAGATACAAGCTTTGAAACGAGTGTCCTACAATGTTTTATTTAATAATAACAGTAGAAATCAAATTTATTATCGCTACGGTAGTCAAAAACAAGTAATGTCATCGTTTAAGCTAAAGAATAGCAGGCAGTTGGGAAGAAGTTTGCTTAGCAACTTACTTCAGAAAGTATTGGGTCCTACACAATTTTCTGTTGCTAAAATATGAGTTTCTACTGTTAGTATTAAATAAAATCTATTTCTTTCTTTTGTCCACTGCGCTTAAATAAATACAAATGCTAAAAATAATGCTGTATAAAAATCACTCTTAACACCGAACTAGAAGTGTACTTATGTCTTAATGCAGTGTGATTATATCGAAGTGCCGCGGAGATCGGTATTTCACAAGGATACAAGCAAGGAGTACCCACGTGCAAATTCCTACAGCATGTGCAGAGTATCAAGCTTTGGGAAGCTCCTCGTTTTGTTAGTCTATATAAATGTAGTACACTACATGTGTATACGACAGTGCCTTATCATGTCGCGCATGGTCCATAAGGCATACGGGGACGTGCTGGTCGCTATTTCGCTCCTGAGCGCATTTATGAAAAAAAAAATTTCACACGGGAAGTGAAAAAAGCTAAAAAAGTGAGTTTTTCTCAGAAAAAGCTAAAAAAGAGAGGAGCTATGAAAAAAAGCTAAAAAAGCTAAAAAAGAGAGTCACTTTAAGCCCTGGAAGTGATTTCTCTACCTAAGTGGTCAGTATTTTCTAGTTTAATTATTGAAGTTTTACCATGCATCTGAATCAAATATTCATATAAAATTTTAGGATATAATTCTAGGTAGTCAGATAAGCGAAGATTCATGTATTAATAAACAAGTATTTGCATTGGGGTAACTGTCTTTATACAATTTTAATACAATAATTTTATTTTTATTGCATAAAATGCAGTATGTCTATATAATAGCATATACATCAACCCAATTCAATTAGTGATGCCAAATGAACTGCCAAATTATTTATCAGGCTATTACAAAGCTTTGTAATGACACATTAAATGTATATAAAAATTGGTGTATTTTCATTCATAAAATAACTCAAAAAAATAGTTTTTCTAAATAAATGTTTAACGCAAAGCTTAATTTAAAAATAAAGCTGGCCTGTGGCAACTGGCAGGTGTCGTAAAACTCTGTTGTGAGTTGGTTAATAATATTAAACTAGTTGTTACACCTGGCATTGCCCAGATTTATAAAAGTACCTGTACAATAACTGTTACACTTGGCGTTATAAACAGTAAATTTCAAAAAAAAAAAAAAAATTGGTGGTAAAACCCATTTTAAGAATATCATCAGAATGCCTATAAACTATGTAGATAATATGTCCTTGTAAATAGCAAATTTATAGAAAAATTATCAAAATTAAGAGAGTACAATTCCAAAATGAAAATACCAGAATTGTTTGATGTGGATAATTTAATACTTATATAGTTTTCACAGTGTAACACTTTCCACTCGACACGAGTGCTGTGCGCTACCTGTCACAGTAATGATATAGTGTGTCTACTTCCCACTACATCATTGTCGCAGTAATTAATATAATATTTGTTTTTTTTTCTAATTATATCCTTTTTTGTATAAATCATATTTAATTTATTATTTTTAAAAAATTTTTTGCCAACAGATGGCATTACATGTAAAGCCAGCAAATCAAAAGCAGACAGAAATTAATTGATATAGCAGAGTCCCGCTAATCCGAACTAATTGGGACTGAGCCCTGTTCGGATTAGCCGAATAATTGAAATAGTGCAGAAGCAAGCAGTAAAACAGGTCCAGTTTATATAGATCCAACACCATCAATGACTTTCGTTTCTGTTTTTGTGTGTAAATACAGTACAGATTTGCTGTTTTAATATACTATGTCAAACACTAATTTATTAATTTTGTACAGAATTAATACCGTACTACAATACAATTTTTTTTGTTGTGGAATTCTAAATCTTTTTGTACTATCAATACCATTTAAATTCAACTGGAAAATACAAAAATGTATATTTTGTGAGTTAAAAAATTTCCTCTCCACCGACTGAAACGTTTGAATTACACGGACATTCAGACTAGCAGGACTACTGTATATAAAAATTATATCAATATTTTGGAGTGTTATGTACATTATCTAACAAGGGGTCGCAGCATGATGTTCAGGTCACCAATTTTGATCAAAACTCAGTGAGGTTGCATCCCCAATGACTGGCATATGCCAAACAGTAAGGCACAATTTTGAGTATTGTGCCTTACAGTAAGGCAAAAAAAACTGTGGTGAAAATTGCAAATTACTTAAAAACCTTTAGAATTTCCATCATTTGCATAGTAGCTGGTGGCTCAGTGGGGGTGTACCAGTTTCATAATTGTGAGGTTGGTGTTTCAAATCTTGGTGGTATCATTATTATTTTTCCCCCCTTTAAAACTATAATTTTCACTTTATTCCCGATACTTTAAAATTTATTATATTCATTTAAAAATTATTTTCAAAGATTCATGTACATAATGGATTTGTACTAACACATATTTGGGAAGAGGATTAGATATAAACAAAATTATTATTCTTCAAGGCCAATTTTGTTAATAAAAGGCATTTTAATTAACATTATTCAACCTGCTTTTCAGGAGCACAATTTTGTGGATGATAATTGTTGTAGCACATGAAAGAATAAACATTTCTGCAGTGTGTGCATTGAATAAATTCAGATTTTTACAATAAGATTTATATGTCACTGAAAAAACAAACTTGATTAATTTGTAAAAACACTTCTCCATCATCAACTAATTTGGAGAAGAATCACTTCTACCATAGCACATTGAAAAATATCAGAGCGCTTAATGTCTTTGCAACTTCTGAAATTGATGAAGAACCTTCGGCTGTAATTAGGTCTTGATTTGGAAGAATGCTTTCACAATACATAAATTTTGTAATATTGTCATGCAGCAATTCTTCTGCAGAATATATTTTTATGCTATTAATGTTAGCGCAAAATATCAAAGCCATCTTTTCATTCTTTAGCAGACAAAGATGCAATTATACACATATTTAGGTTAATTAATTAACTGATCACCCACTGTATACAGAAAATGTTTTGTTTTTAAATAAATATTTTTAGGTAGCATTTGTTAATTGCTTTTGACATTGACTTGTTACTTGAAAGGGATGGATTTTATTGTTTTATTACACTGTATATTGTGCATTTGTAGTTTTCTAAAAATAACTCAGTAAAAATAAATTTGTGGTTTTGTAAAAATTTTATATTTGCCTGTTTTTCTCTTTGACAATATAATTTAAAAATACCAAGAATAAAGTGAAAATTATAGTTTGGGGGGAAATATTGATACCTCCAAAGGTTCGAAACACCAACTTCATGGTTACAAAACCAGCACATCCCCACTGAGCCAGCAGCCACTCTGCAAATAGTGAAAATTCTAAAGGTTTTAAATGATTTGCAATTTTTAACCTCAATTTTCTCATTTAATTTTGAGTATTATGCCTTACTGTTTGGCATATGTCAATCATTGAGGAAGCAACCTCACAGAGTTTGATCGAAATTGGTGGCCCAAACATCATGCTGTCCCATCGTAAGTTAGAAGTATGTTAATGTAATTGTTGAGTTCTGTAGAAATAGATCAAATGGCATAGGAGTGCAAAGCAAACAAACATCCTCATATATATAGATTTATCATTATATGGCAGTCTAAACACCTACCTGTAGCCAAATTGCTTTGTATCTAATCACTAAATTAGCCTTGTAATGGCCTGATAAATATCCAGCAGTTTGTCAATTTAAAACTTAAATTTTATAATATATAAATATTGATTGATTGTGATGCAAAGTTTATCTTAATAAACAATCTTACCTGAAATTTATCATGATAAAAATTTGGCATAACTATTACTACATGGCCTTTTTCCATTAGACAAGTTTCAACGTTAATGATATTGCAGGTTCCACTATATGAACATATATATTAAAAAAATAAATATAAATCATTTTTAATGAAAGAATAAATCTGTTTGAACTAGAACTCACCCCAATTCTTTCAAACAATATAATTCATTTGCAATTCTAGAAGGATGACTTGTTGGAACCAAATACTTTAATGCATACTCTTGTTTGGAAAGATTTGAATCATCAGATTTAATAGTTGCTCTATAAACTTTACTAAAAGTACCTGGATGATTATGAGTAAAAATATATTAATATTACACGAAGTGAAATTTAAATACAATCAAACCTTGGTTTTCAAAAAACTCACTTCGCAAACAAATCAGTTCACGAACAGAATTTCAAACTCATATTTCTTCCTGTTTTTATATGCAACTTGTTTGTCAAACATGCTACTAGGCAATAGCTAGACACAGATTACAGACACAAATGGTCGCCCCACTATACTTTCTATATTAATCTATATTAATCTATCCCATGTTGTTTCCAAGTATTTTCATGTTGACCTCATTTGACCTAACCCGTTGACCCCGAATATACTCATTTTTGCATCAGAATGTTTTTGATACTAGATGTTGCTGTGTGTCATAATTTTTATATTAAAACGAATTTTCGAAATATAATTTCTTTTTGTTTTTATTTTTTTCAATATACAGTTGAGTCTG
Organism: Centruroides vittatus; assembly: GCF_030686945.1. Taxonomy (NCBI): domain Eukaryota; kingdom Metazoa; phylum Arthropoda; class Arachnida; order Scorpiones; family Buthidae; genus Centruroides; species Centruroides vittatus. Next base: position 239,186 of record NW_027122506.1, on the reverse strand, counting down.
CATCAGTCGTTGTAGGTATAACTCGACACCGCCTGTTAAGTAGTCAGTTTTCTGTGATCCTGGCCAACTTACATAGACAATAATGTTAAAAAACTCCAATTTACTCGACACCACTGGATAAAACGACACACTTTTGCTGTCCCACACTCATTTAGACGTCTGATAAGTCAACTCCCCTCCTGAAAAAAAATGAGTTCACATCTTAAAGTAAACTGTGTGGGGTGAACTCGTTTTTTTCAGGTGGTGAGTCGACTCATTTATTAATATATACATATTAATAAAAATGCCTTAACATTTTATGTATTTTTATATACAATAATAACAGACAAACAAAAAGAAAATATACAATCTATATCAACGTCACAGCAGAATCTGATTTTGCATTTTCTCACATCATGCATTATTTGTAGCACATGTTTCACATTTCTGTTAGAAATGAGTGTCTGAAAGTTAACAACGCTTACACTGAAGGAAAAAATACAAACTTGTTTCTGAATTTGAATGTAAGAAAACTTTGCAAGCTGAATTTGCAAAACAAAAAAACCTTCCAAGAACAATATTGGTGGGAATCCTGAAGAAAAAAGAGGAAATTAAGAAACTTATTCTTGGATTTTCATCGCGGCTGTCTCGAAAATGCCAGAGAAAGTCGCTGTACAAAGATATCAATGATGATCTGGTACGTTGGCTAAAGCAAATTCATTCGTTGAATCTTCCTGTTTTGGGACTGATACGGAAACAAAAGGAGATGGAAATTGCTGGGGTACTTGGAGTAGAAACCAACTTTAGTGCCAGTGATGGATGATCAGAGAGGTATACATTGCACTACTGTATTTTCAACTTCACTTTAGTCGTCATATTGGATAACTTGACACATTTTCACTTCCCCTCGAGGTGTTGACTTATGCGGACTCGACTATTTATTTTGTTTGTGCAAAATAAAAAAATAATTTTTCATTAGGCAAAAATTCAACATGGCAGCCACACGCAACAGAAAAACATTTCAATATGGGATAGTTAAAAAAAGTCAACACCCCAACCAATCACTGACAGGACTACTGGTTCAGAAGTTAGTGGTGCCGAAATTGTCTCGTGTAATTAGATGTCACAACATAAATCATTGATGACATTGCTATTTAAATTAAATTTTGATGCACAAGCAGGAAAGATACTACATTTATCTTTTGGTACACTGCAGTTGAATTTAAATCAAATTAATTAATAACAACTACATTACTTGACATTCATGTGATATAAATAGCATTTAAGAATTTGTGTTTAAAGAGTACTGTAGATACTGTACCTTCAAGCACCTTCAATGTAATATTACTATATTATATATAATATTTCATGTATAAAAATGCTTACAAATGCAATGTAATATTATATATTATATAATATTACATTTCATTTTATATTATTACATTACAGTTAAAAAGGTAAAAAAAGGCTTTATTTTGCGGGTCAGGAACAAATTAGTCTTTTTTATATTGTTTCTTATGAAAAAACCTGTTTCAGTTTTAAACAAATTGGTTTTATAACAACTTTTAAGAATAAGTTATGTTCAAAAACCAAGGTTTGACTATAGTTTAAATAAGTAAATCTTATCAGAAGTTAAAATTTCATTCAAACTTTATTTCCAAAAATGTTCCCTTCATTTTAATTGTAATTATCATTATAAAACTATCCAAAGATATAGTTTATTCTTTATCATAGGAATATAGGGCATTGTAATAAATTTCAATAATTTATCAAATTGGTCATTATGAATACTGATATCACCTAGTCGGGCAAAGTGATAATAATAAGTTGAGGAGTGATCATACAACATATGCTAGCCAATCGGCATTCCATTGTGCGTGCGTATTGCATTTAGCACCGAATTTGGCAGCAGTCGCGACTGTTTGTGCTCTCGACAGATTCCTCCCAGAGGGGAGCCGCTGGCAGGCCACCGATTGTTTGACATCACTATTTATTTATTCACAGTAGTTCTTGAACACGCGTATCAATAACTAGTATGTATCAATATCTAGTAACGTTAAACAAAAATCGGCAGCCTGCCGGCGGCTCCCCTTCAGGAGAAGTCTGTCGAGAGCACAAACAGTCACGACCACCACCAAGATGGTGCACATAGGTAAAATTTTGCCATTTAATTAATATAGTTAATAGTACCTAGTTTTAAAAGATTACATGTTCTTTTTAAAATACTTTGAAATAATTCACAAAAAATAAACATTTCTAAATGAAATAAGTGGAGGTTTTTTAATCAAATTTTAAATTCGGTACTAAACACGATATGCACACGCAACTGAGTGCAGATTAGCTAGCGTATGTCAGATGATCATTCCTCAACTTATTATTATCACATTGCCCGACTAGGTGATAGCAATATTCATAATGACCGGTCAATTTGATAAATTAATCAATATTTATTACACTGCGCGCCCTTTTTGGTCATTATTCATAATGCCCGATTAATCACTGTCCATAACATATATATATCAGAAAATTATATGAATATTTGGATATTTTTAGGTGTGTAACCCACAGTCATTGTTCTGCAAACACAAGTTCATAACTGCAATTTAAAACTGGCATATATCCTGTACACTATTACATGTGCCTTTTAAACACAGATTATCCACAAGATACAAAAAGTACAGTAATTACCTTCAATATTATATGTATATTTCAGTCTAAAAAGTTCATTTTTAGTGTCTGCATCTCTTAAGTAATGATAATAGAAAATTTCATTTATATTTACCTTCTCCAATTTTTCCATGTAAATTGAACACTTTATCCACCTGCGGAATATAATCGAGCAATTTATGCATGTCATCTTGAGCAGAATCTGCAAAATATTTTTAAAACATTTTCTAAATTAATTATTTGGACTGAAGTGATTATTAATATTAAAAAAAAAAGGAATAACTCCCTTTTATTAAAAATAATTAATGCATTAGCTGATAATGATTTAATTGTAATCAAAAATCTCTTTCAATTAATTAAATTTGAATATAAATGTATTGTTAAATAATGTATAGTTGTTATTTATTTATTATTATTTAACAATATATTATTAGTACAATCGAAACCGTGCTGTTATTTATATTTGGTATACTGGCACAATGAAGTGGCACTTAATCAACACTGGGCGAGCTTTCCATCTTTATTTAGTTAATACGCTATTTTACATGTGCGTTTCGTGCCTTCGCCCCTCTTCAGCTAACTAATGTGAGTATCTGAATTATGGACCTACAGTGTATTTTCCATGTTATGCCATGACGTCATAGTTGTCGCCTTTTGTCAACTACCTAACGACTAACTGTCAACTTTTACACATGAGAACGAACCATCTGTTTAGTTCTCAAACGCTTAAATGACGCTTTCTCATCACTTTCGCCCTAAGTTGCATCGAAAGAAGAACAGTACCTCCAGACTTCATCAGTTGCCGCCCTGATCAACTCGTGCCAAGTAACAAAATTACCTAGTGCGCCATTTTTCACAGTGTGTATGTGCCGGTTCCTTTGTGTCTATAGCTGGATTAACGCTGCCGTTTACGCCAGGACTAAGACTCTCGTCATCAGTAGAAGAAACGCCACCCTCCACACCAACGGATTTATCGAACTCGCCTCAACAAGGTATTTATCACCACTTACTTTCATTCATATCCCACATCAAAGCTCTTGAAGTTTCTCTCCCTCATGGCACACACAACACCCAGGTTTCCTTTCTTGCTTACTCTATTTCCTGTTATACTTTTTGTAGTTCTTTAGTGTTGTGTCCCTAGTTTCTTTGTTGTCCCTTGGGTTTAATTCCATTGCCTTATTTTGATGTCTTTTGTCATCTTATATATATATTAAAAAAAAATTGGCATCTTTCATAGGTCTTTGTCATGGCATGCTCTTATCTGTCTGAGTTGTTGTCCTTGCCAGCATTCTTGTTTAGTAATAAATTAGTATAATCAGTTTTAACTGTTATCTTAAATCTAATTTATTACTAAGTTAATTTTAAGTTACTTAAGTTAAATTTATGTTATCAGTTTTTTGGGTGTTTCTCCTAGTTGTTTCAGTTTTGTTATTCAGCTTCCTAAAGAGTTGCTAGCTTAGGTTCTGTATTAATTTTAGTATTAGATTTAAGCTTTCACTATAGTTTTAAGCCTTAATCTTTACTCTAGCTTTTATGTAGCTGCACTACTTATTGGTGTAAGCTAAAACTCAGGTTTTCTTTTAGACCCACAGCCTCACGGCCTAAAACTGCATGCCAACATTAAACATAGAGGGAATATTAATCTTATATATGCTGCTCAGGGGGATCCTTCCTTTCTCCTCTTTCTATCTCTTCATCTTCCTCCTTTTCTTCTCTTCTGCCCTCTCCTTCCCCTTCTTCCTCTAGCTAAACACTTAGTTTATGGCCGTTGTCTTTTATTTGCTATTGTTCTGTGTTTCTGTGACTAATACTATAAGACTTCAACAAATTTTACTTGTATTTGTCTTCTTTTGTTATATTTTACATTTTTTATAAATTTCTTTAACTAAGCATAAATTCATAAATTATATTATCTTCTACATTTTTGCTTATTTATTTTGGTTAATCATTTTAAACATGATATATTTACCAATATTTGTTTCATCTGCAGTTTGATTGGACATTGTCAGCTGCAAAGATAAAATAATAAATTAATATTTTACTGCATTTTTAATTTCAAACAAAAAAAATCTTAATTCTAGGAATATTTTAAACTTTTTATTTTCTTAAAACAATTTTCTTTTTCATTGTATAATATTAAACAAAAAGCCCATTCCCCGTACGATATTTGGATAAAAAAAATTCAATAAATTAATACATAAATTAAATATTTAAAATTACTATTGAAATTTAATTTAAACAAATTAAAAAACAAATTAAGAAATGGAACGTATTCTTTGTGTTCATGGTCATATCTAGGTTATGCTTCTTGGCTGTAAATAGTTTCAGTTAGGTAGAAAATGAGTGAGCCAAAAAGAAGTAAAATTTATGATTTGTACAATAAATGAAAATACAATTTTCTGTTATGATTTAGGATAGCTAAATACAGTACAATCTTGAATAATCACCTAAAAACACCAGGTTGAAACCACTAACTCATCCAAAAACCTTTTACCGGTGAAAGGTTTTTGGATGAGTTAGACAGTACATTCTTGTTTTAACAGATCACAGAACAGATTTATAATAATATCAGATTTTTTCCCCAGGTCCTACCAAATCAATGTAATTTTACCTCTTTTTAGCAGATCCATAACTCAAAATAAATAATTTTTTTTTCTAGCTCCATCTATTGTAAAATTCATGTTTTTTCAATGTTTAGTTAATATTTGAGTATTTCTGAGAATTTGTAGAGTTTGATGATGTAATTGTTACATCTGGATGTATAGTACGATGGAAGAATTCTACTAAGAGAGTCAGCACACTGATGAGAGAGGAGCCATCTAGTGAACATTCTGACTCTGGTCCAAGTATAGTGCCAAAATTTTGTCAAAAAAACATCAAAACAAACCAAGGTGGAAGAGTTTTATCTAATAAATCGTAAACTGAAGTACTAATGAGCGTACGTAATTTGCCTCTTTTTGCTTTTACAGTTTTCATCAGCTTTATCGCACACAGCTACGGCATAATATACAATCTTGTAACATACTCTTATTATGTTTCTATAGAATAGAGATCTCAATAGACTGAATAATTTCAAGTACAGGTATTTCTTATATGTAGGGGTTAAATGATTTCTCTGTACAGTCTTTTTGATCCTTCCAAACAAAATCTCACCATACTGACTAATATATTACAGTTCTAGCAATGTGAGTGAGAATGAGTATAGAGTGAAATAAAAAAAAAACATTTTAAAGTAGCACTTTTTATTCAGATAAATGTACTAAAAGGTAAAAAATAAATTTTCTCCAGCTTTCACAGTATTTTTGGTATTATGCAACAAAAAATAAAAGAATGGAGCACTTTTAATTTTGGACATAGAATATTTCTAAACAGAAACACCCCACACTTATATATATTGTTCAACATTTGTTTTGATTCAAACAAAGCTTTAAGTCATTTAAATTTGATGAAGTAAGTGATTAATCCTCTTAATTACTTTGTTGGTAGAATGCTACCTTGAACACAATAGTTTCTATAGTCTGCAAAATGATAAGGTGGTTAATAATAGTAGTGAAGACTGACGTCTTTTATGTATATTTTTTATATTTTCTTAAAGATCAAAGGCATACTTTAGCATATTTGGCAGAATAACCATATTAATATCTTTACCTTTTGCCACTTCCTACTAAAGTTACATATTACTATAATTATCCAGCCAATGCTTGGACTTCAGAGCCTGATTTGTTGTAACAGGAAGACCATGTGGTTCTGTCTTCACTTTTGTTCCCACTTGTAGGACAGCAAATAACAGTCACACATTGCAGTGCATCTGTTATCAGATTTTATTTACAGATTTTAATTATTTGCTAACTGTTAAAAATGTTTGCAAACTATTAAAAAATGTACTGTCATTGGCAATACACATATGTGCAAAGTTTCAACTAGATTGGAAATTAGGAAGTAGATGAACTGCAACTTTTTACCTGGATAAACAGACAGACAACAGAGTAAGTTATTAAAAAGATTTAAAATGAGAAGCTGCACGAGTGATTAAGAAAAGTAAGACAGAATGAATGAAGAATGCATTTGTTTTTGTCTCAACACAGTTCTTCCATTATATAGATGAAAAAGTTCAATCTTGATATAATACTTATTCTAAAATATTGTATTCAGTGTTCCAGCTGTTAAGTAAGTTTTGCAAAATGCAAAAATGGTAAAGAAATGGCAATAACAATTTGAAATTGGCAACAGAAGTGATGAATGTGAGTTTCCACAAAACAACTGCCAGTCCCTTCAGTGTTCCCTTCTCATTGTTAGGTATGAGCCATATAGGCTAATCTGTCCATGATGGAACAGATTAACCAATATGGCTGTTGTGTGAAAAAAAACCTAATCAACCACTGCTCTGACACAGCAGCAAGAAGGGAATAAGAAAGCAATTTCCCTAACACATTTGCTTACATATGATTCCTTCGTTGTGGCTGGACAAAATGCTTAGAGTGCATTCACACATTCACTATTCATCAAATGCTGAATAAACATTTGGTGAATACATAGAAATGCACATGGTTTAATTGTGACAAACGTTTGATTTTCACTTTTTCCCAATTCTTCTCACTAAATTGTGCCAAATCAAAGGAGACAAATATTCACTTCCAAGCATTTGTATTGTCCATCCGCATTACTTGGCATTCGGCAAACAGCAAATAGTGTGGATTTGGTCATCAGTGTTTCCATTTACTGTATTTTACGGACTATAAGACATACCTGAATTTTGGAGGCAATTTTTTGAAGAAAAAATGCATCTTATAGTCCATAAAATACGGTAATTCTTCCTAAAACTAGATCTAATCTTTTATTTTTGGATTTAGTTGTATTTTTTATGTAGTTTTTTCTGGTCTTTATTTACAATACAGTTTTATCACATTGTTTTACTTTTTCATGTTCATATTTTTCTGCTTTGGTGAACTGATACCATCCACCAGCTCTTCCTTTTACACTCTTTCATCCATTACATGTTCTGTCACCATGTGTACTTGCAGTAATTTTTTAGAAAAAATAACACTATTTATAGGTACTGTATATACTAGTGCTAATCATCAGGTACAGTACCTGTACCCACAGGAATCCATTTTTTAAAAATTCTATGTACAATACAAGAAATGGTAAACACAAATAATTTTTTAAAAAATTAGTAAACATTTTCCATAAATTAATCTACTTAGTGTTTTTAATTAGATGTTCCAAACAAATTATTGTTTTCAATTTTTAAAAGAGCAGCTATGCAAACTAAATGTTTTAATAAATGAAAATTGTTCATTTAAGAAAATAAATCTTTTTAAAACCAAAATGCCACTTTGTGCAATGAATATCAATGTATAAAAAAGAATCTTGATTAAAGATATAACAAACTCTTATTTAGGGTACAAATGCAGGTATAGTTACACCTTCGAACAAGGTGGTTGGGACCTTACCAGAGCCGTAGACCATACTTAGAAGAGCAGAAAAGCTTTAAAAAAACCATACCTCTACAAGCAACCCTTGGCGAGATACAGTTCCCCGAAATTGGGCCACTTCCAGGTCACAGTCGGTCGAGAGTCATGTTGCTCCACTAACCCTGTATTCACCAACACAAGTTAAGGTTAGAGTTAAAAGTTAACCAATGAGCATTCACATACTAAAAGTAAAGCAAACGGTGATTGGTTAACTCAAGATTTAACCCTAACTCTAACTCATGTTGGTAAATACAGGAGTAAGACTATCACATTTAAGTATTTAGCCTACAGAACTATGCCAGCTTTGAGAATCCCAGTCGAGTGTTCACAAAGTATGCAATGCTATATAGTTTTAAGAGGTGTGGGGACTTGTGCCTGCAGAGCACAAAGAATAGGCAGCAGTACCAGTACACAATAAAAAGTAAGCTTTGGGGGTTGCTATCTTACAAAGGTCTGCACGCACGGGTACGGTTCGTTCGATGTTTTTGCTGGTACAACTCTGGGGGGATGGAAAATCCCTCATTCAGACTTCACATCTTACCCAAATACATCACTGAATGAAGCAGTTGCGACCTTATCAGAGGTGTAGACCATGCTCTGAGGAGTAAAAAAGTCAAAGAAATAAACAGTCTTCTCATTGGCTGCATTCAGCAGACTCAACAGCTCCAGAGCTATTGAGTCTGCTGAATGCAGCCAATGAGAAGACTGCCCTCTACAGTAGCACTGTTTAAGAACACATTTGGTATTTTGACATCACATTTAGTAGCATCTTTCATTTACGCTACCTATTGCTAGCTGAAACTGACCAACAACAACTGCTTTTTGTTCCAACACATATGTCACTCATCGTTCAGCAGATGTAACTAAATAACAGCACCTTTGCTCAGTTACAACTGTCAACTCTGCTGAACACAGCCATTATCCTTCACGAGATACAGCCCCGAAATAAGCCAATCCAGAATATCCAAGACGTCTGGAGCCCAAAATTTGGGGAGGAAATCCAAACTTCTCATTCAGAACTGAAATTTTACCCTTATTTGGCACATATTTATGTTTATCTTAAACCATGAAGACATAAATATATACTAAATATCATACAGTTCAAACTTATAAACAGTTAACTTATCACATTAGGGATATTAGGGTAGGTTACTTTTAGGTAATTTATGTATATATAAGCATATATACAAATTAACTAAAGGTAATTCCTACTAGAAATTAGGCCTATCAACAGTTACAAAATGAAGCGATATTCTTGCTTTCTTCTCAATTTTCCAATATATTTAAGTTACAACACGGGCTAACAATGAATTTAAATTGTTCCATAACCTTAAAGCAAACTAAATAATAATATTTTTAATTAATTATTAATAAATTACCTATTGGAAAGAATCGTTAACATCGACACTACCAAAACAACAGTTCGTATGTCCCGCTTAATCAGAAATATCGAAGGGAGAAAAAAATATGCGATTAGATTTTAAATATTATTTCTGTATTATTTATTAATATAAATTTTTTATAATTAATAAATAATAAATTATATTGTTAAAGCATTTATTAATTTTTTAATTAATTAAATCGTCGGAAGAATTTATGTTGGAATAGGCCACCAGGGGGTAATCAAATTTTCCCTCTTACGGTAATCAATTTGTAAATGGAAAATGTCGATTAGTAATCAATAAATAAAGATTGCTGGCCTTTTTAATGCCCAGGAGGCGGAAAGAGTTTTAAAAAAAAGGACAAAAGACCGCTCGACTATCCGGCCTGAGCGGTCAAGCTGGCGACCTATCGTTCTGGGGGGCCCGGGTTCGAATCCGGACGGGTTGATAAATCTCCAGGAATTTTTCGGGGGGGTCCGTCCGGATATGTCGGGCCTCTTTCCTCACCACTCGGCTGCTCCATTATGGGCCTGATCGAACCCATAATGGGCTTGCTAAAAGAGGCCCTCAGGGCGAAAAGAGTTAAATGTAATAGTTATCTTCATGTAGAAGGTTTCCTAGGATCAAATCAATATTTCCAGTAAACTTATTTCGTTTAATAAGTTCTGATGACTCGAAATTTTTTCATACAACTTATCGTATTGTAAATCACAATCTTGCTTTATAATTAGCATTGCTTTCACACTTTTCAATATTTAAAATCTCAACTTCTTTTTCTCTTACCACAGAAAATTCATGACGTTTATTTTAAAAAGAGTGATACGATTTAAAATGCATAACTTTTCAGAAGAAGCAATTTAAGTTTAGTGTTACGATATTCAATATTATCCATATACAGTATGTCATTTGTGTCACATTGGTTATTTCTGTAATATGACATGTGATACGTTTCCGGCTAAAACTTCAGATATTTTCAATTCATTCTACGGGGTATTTAACGGTGAGGATGGCAGAGCGGTTAAAACAACAGTTTACAACTTTGAGCACCCAGGATAGTGATGCATATCCGTTTTGATTTGTACTTTCCCGGCCCTGTTACATATAACAAGGGTAAAAAAATGGCAATTGATCAAAAATAATCTCCAAAATTATAACACGTTTACACTTAGGGAACGGCAAACTTAAGGGCAAGCAGAGGCGGATCTAGGTTTTTCGGTACCTTGGGCTTATTGAAGTCCAATGGGACCCCATTTTGTGATTAATTAAAAATTTTTAGATTGGGGTTTATAATTCATTTTTTATATCTTATATATAAAAAAAACATATTTATATATAAAGAAATATTTACATTGATTAATTACTGACAATTACGTTACATTGATTACAATAAAACAAATAATACTATAAATTATCATTATTATTATATCATTAACATTAACTATATTTTACTATACGATGATGAGTGCTCATTGTTAATGTAAAAGTATTAAAAATTTATAATAATAATTCAATTTTTGTGGGCCCTTGATACTTGGGGGCCCAGGGCTTAAGCCCTATTAGTCTCTATGTAGATCCGCTCCTGGGAGCAAGACATTATAAATTTAAAGTGGAGAGCATAAATTAAATGAATTAAGCGACATCAGTGTTCACGGATAAAGAAAATTATGTTTAAATAAAAAAAATTGTGGATTGAAAACTCAGTTTGAAAACGAATTTTTAAATATTAATAGAAATTTATATCTTGTCAGCCATCAAGATACTTCTAGTCGTTAACCGTTCCAATTATATTCGTTGCCACGTGATGAAAATTTAAGAAGAGAATGGGTAACCAGCCATGCAATGCACGGTACAGTACATCTAGCTAAAAATAACTTTGCCATCATAAGACCACAAGTCATGCAGAAGGATTACTTCCAGACAAACGTGGAGCCATCATAAATCCTGTCTTAATATTTATCACTTTCTTGAAGAATTCTTTGTCACTTAAATCGGTACCTTAAAAATATAACTAACTATATATTTCAGGAAGTTCCTTTCGCTGCTACTAGGCTTGCATTATGTTTCAAACATTTCAAGTGATTTTTAATGTCGAAACGCCCACTATGAGTTACTGAAAATTTTGAAAAGCACATTTTACATTTCACGTTCTCAATACGATTACAAGCTTCTTTCGAAAACGGATAATCTTTTTTTAATTCATCAGTAAACACAGTTTCTTTTTGGCATTTTGGAGATTAAACTAATTTAATGTATACAATACAAAATAATGGCAAATGCCGACTATCAATTTAAACTCGACTAAGATAGGACATGAGCAACAATGACATGGCTAGTGTAGCTTCAGTGTTGGCAACTCTAATTGAAACAAAATATCTAAAAAGTGAAATTAGAATATCTGGATGTCATAGGCTACAAAATATAAATTCTATGGAAAAACATCTAGACAACATTAAAAGTACTAAGATATACATACGAAATATATAGATTGACAACAGTAAATGTATCAGGGAATGTTTTGGTTGCCAAATTACCATTTTACCCGAGGATGCACTATTTTTACTTTTTCTTATTCGACACTTTTAAAATTTTATCAAATAACCGGGACAGAATGACAAATTGGCCAAAACGCAGAAACCACATCATCAAACAGAGACAGTCCCAGTGAAAGCGGGACGTCTAGTAAGCCTAGTTTTATATCTTTAGATTACTAGAATTGAATACATTAGCGCTAACTTTTGGCTCTGTGTTAGACTTATCAAACACTAAATCACACATAGTTGGATGAACACTGGTCAATTATTGTAAAAACCATCATTAACTACTAGTGTTTGGTGATTTTGTCCTTTCGACTTTTGGAGAGCTGCAAAAAACTGGCAAAATTGGAGGTAGCACGGAAAAATTTTTCAGTTTCTAATTTTTGGATTTTTAGTGTTTTATATTTTTAATCTGCTGTCATGAAACATCGGCTAAGAGAAATATACCAAAAATTACACAGTTTATATTTTTATGTTTTTGAATACATACAAATCAGTTTCTATGCCCATAATAACAAATTTGTATAATAGCGCAAGTCTTGATTTACTTATATATGCAGTAAATATTTAACATAAGTCCAATTCACTTCACAAATTCAACGTGGATCCTTTTCACGTTTTATTTAAAATAAGCACATTTTATTTAAAGAAAGCACATTCATATTTTAAACAGTAAATATATAAACAAAATTATCCCTGTCAAAAATCTTTTAAATTAATAAAAATTGGAATATATAAATTGTTGATTATTTTGAAATATTCTTCAAATATTTTAATTAGATTCGTTGACGTATATGAGGCGTCCAACGCTGTTCTGTTTTATAAAATAAGAATGAGCACTGGTTGATATGTATATATCCGGTTTATTAGTATCATTGCTTGGAATAGTCAAAATGCCAATGAGAATTCGTCTTCCTGAATCATCTGTGACTATCAATGGTAAACCAGAATCATCCTGTAAACAAAAATAAACTCTTAAAATTAACAGGATAACATTACTATAAAGTGAATGTTAAAAATGGTAACTGCTTTACTTTCGTTGCATTTACTCCATGTGTTTCTGTTATAATTTGTTCACCAGTTACAGTTATGCTAAACGTATCAGCAACGTTTTCTGGATAAATTAACTTCACTTCCGCTACCCGAAGAAAATCTCTATCATTTTCTGTATCTACATTGCAGAAAAGAAGATTTATTTTATTTTTATTGTCGTGTTAAATTTTAAATAATACAGACAATTGAAATACTTACGGGAATTATTTTTTTCCCGACCTACAATCTTCGCCAAACCGTTAGTAAACTTTACGTTTCTTCCAGGTAAAGCAATTGAACTTATATCTTCGACAGATTGTTGAAGAATCAGAAGAGCAATATCATGGAGATTCTCTCCTAAAACGTAATCTGGGTGAATAATTCTCCTTCCAAACCACACTTTCTTTTCTTTATATTTGCTCAAATCACCAATTCTTCCATAATAATCTTGCATATCACATCTGAATCAATAAATGAAATTTTAAATAGTCATCAGAAAAAAACAACAGAATAAAGTCAAACATTATTAAAATACTTTTCGTGTATATAATCATACGGCTTCCTTTTCTCTGCTACGTGTTATTTCGAAAGTATAAATTTTATTATTCAACACAATGAATATCTATTTTGTGTATACTCGACTTTTTTTCTTAAAAATATTGCATGATATTTATATTTTTCAAATTGGCAGTTGATTTCGTTTATTAATGATGTCAGATTATGTTTCGGAGCCAATTGAATAGTTGAATGGAATTATGAGATGATGCCACTCAACAGTTGACAATCTCCTTAAGGAACAGGCCGGATGGCCGAGCGGTCAAGGTGGCAGCCTACCGCTCTGGGGACCCGGGATCGAATCCGAACGGGTCGAATAATCCCAGGAATTTTTCGGGGGTGGTCCGTTCGGATATGTCGGGCCCCGTCCCTCACCACCCGGTCGCCCCATTGTGGGTCTGGCCGAACTCATAATGGGCCTACTAAAAGAGGCCCTCTTAGTGCCCACAGGGCGGAAAGAGTATAAAAAAAATCTCCTTAAGGAAAATGCCTCCTAGAAAAATGTTCCGTATTTATAAGGCCTGTGAAATCGGCTTCTGGAAGTGTTTGTACTAAGTAAACACGAATACCAGTGGCGTGCCGTGACATTCGATGATAGGGAAGCTGCGTTCCTGTAAGAAGCCGACTTACAGAGGCAACCAATTAATTGCGCGTCAGGGCCCGTTCGTATTCGTTTGTTCGATAAGCCAGTAAAAACCATATACTTCTTTAAATGCATTTTTAATAGATTATCCGACGTACTTAATAAATAAGAAAGTTCAATATAATTACCTCCGTTATTAGATTCGATAAATTCCCTACGCCCTCTAAATGCAAATTCTCGCTTTGAGAAAAAACATATAACATCTATTAATTTAGATATATCTATTAAGCGTAATTATCTCGTTATAATTTTCAATATTTATTTTATATTGTCTACCAATGTTAAATTCTATTCCGGTTTGATTTCCAAATTGCTTCAATTTTACGAAAGAATCGTCATTCGTCATAAATTTTATCGTCAAAATGTCGAAATTTTTTTGTCGACGTATTTATATTTAATTTAGGCATTGGTCTTTCTCTTTTAATAATGTTTTCTTTTTCATTATACGGTCTTGAGCCAAAACTTTTTTAAAATAAATTTTTGAATCACTAGCCACGATATAAGGGCTAAAATTAAAATTATAAAAAAAAACTTACTTGGTAAAACAAAATGTGTGACGAATATACATGTCTAGTACAAAAAATTCTTCAATTGTATGAATATACTTTTAAAGAAACTTATAATTAAATATAACTTTGTGAAGAAACGTACATAAAAATAACAAAATATTCTTTACTTTTTAAATCTTAAAACAATCCACTTAGTGAAATAGCTCCCTACGAGTGGCTAATGAATGGAATCAGAGACGGTCCAGGTAGGTGTGTGCGTGCCAAATCCCGAGGGTGCCGATACCGGTCAATGTCAAATGCCTCTTTTGTCGCATTACTAGTATACATCAAAGGACGCGACAGGGATGTTGTAGATTTTAAACGTTTCTCACCATAGCTGTAAAAATCTAAATATGTTAAACTTAGCAGATTGTCCGTCGTTCGTTTTCTAACTAATTCGTTTTAGGACCGAGTGTTTGCGGAAATTTCCAAAATTTACAACTTTTCGGTCACTCTCATTGAACTGGAAAAATTTCTGTCTTTATTACATTTAATATTATGAAGAGAACAGACCCTACTGTACTCGGCAAGAGATTGGTTCGGTTAAGCTTCTGTTTAAGTAAAATTTCGGCTCTTTCATCAGGGTTTTATTTATGTTTCTAATTCCCTAATCGCTTAATTATTTAACTACTACTTAAGTAGAAATAAGTCGAAACCGGTTACTTTGTACTCGAATATTTGTAGTCTTGGGAAAGAAGTGGAAAGAAATTTTTATGACAACCGATACATAAATCGTAAATTTAAGGAAAATAAATTCTAGAGCTTTTTTTGCACCATTGTACGTCTCATTCATTAAATTTGGTTGTAAATGATGCTGCCAAAGTAACAGTTAATTTTTTAACACTGTACTAGAATTGTACACGTTTTTTCTGCATCCCCTTACGGATGGGACATACTAAATCGTAATATCACCGGTTTAACATTGAAATCCGTAAGTAATATAAGATGGGAGAGCAGAATAAACGCGGAATAAATATATTAAATATTTTAATGGATTTTTTTAAAACTCCTGTCAATTATACAGAACTATCATAAAAAAACATGCCAGTAAACTCCTATCGGTTGGGTTGTTATAAATCTAGTCTAGGGTGGGCAACCTTTTTTATAACATGGTCCAGAATAAATTTTACGTTTTTTCTGCGAGCCGTAGTAGTTAATTGACGCCTTCTTGTAACTTGTAATTTTTTTAGTCTGCAAATATGAAATAAATAAGTAAAAAGTTAATTACTACATTTATTTCCCTTATCGTTATCGAAAATTACAAAGAATTGGAAAAATAACTATTAATTAGTTATTTTTCCAATTTAATAATCTATTAAAGATCTCGCGGACCGGATAGAAACTTTTTCGCCAGCCGTAGCTGGCCCGCGGGCCGGGGGTTGCCTGCCGTTGATCTACTCTACTCGTGATTCACATAATCGGGCGAGGGCGGCCGAATATCTAGCAGGCGGACGGCTAACAGCCCACAACCGGTCCGGGATATAAAATTAGAAGCTTTATGTGTGATAGCATCTACCAGCTAAACCGGGTGAGGTTGGTGCTCTGTAAACCGCATGTGCCAATGCCTATGTAATCTGGCTGATTGGAAACTGACCCGGTTTCGACATTCCTTCCGCCACCGAGTTATTCGAATATACAATAGCAATCTTATCGTTTTTTTCACATGTAGTATAAAAATTTGTAAAAGGTACATAATGCAGTTATAATAAAATATTACTTTTAATTAATGCAAAGTGGGTTAAAATATGAAAATTTATATTTTATAAAATACAAGGGAAGGTCATTGGAAGGTGGAAGCGGCGCTTCCATCGCTTCCAATGACGGCACGCCACTGACGAATACGATTCGATTTTTCTACATTTACACCGAATTTTTTCGTAAAAGTTTCTTTTAGACCGCAATTTTTAAAATTTCAAAAAAGATTGTGTTTGATTTTTTAAAAAGTACTTAAAATTATTTTTACCAAGTAAAAGACAAACCGATTTTCTTCGTTTAAATTGGATTCTTCATTTAACCTTAAAAAGTTTTAAGATCGAAACAAAAATTTTAAGTGTTAAAAGCAAATTAACATTAGCCTACGATCAAATTGTTGCAAGTTCACATCGCAGTGTTTTTACCTTTAAAGAATGATGTTAAAATTGCTTATTATTCGTTCCTACCGAGGTTACATACATTTTCTCTTGTGCTGCTTTAAATTGTACCAAAATTGAGCATGGAACTTTTTTATCTTCACAACTGGGAGCACAAGTAGACATTGAGCATCTTTAACATTGCTCTTTATACAGAAATATCTTACACACCGATTATTCCTGAATAAAGAGTGATGTTAAAGATGCCCAGTGATTACCTATGCACCCAGTTGTGAAGTAGAAAACATTAACAGAAGGCACGGTTTCGAAATAAGTCAAAGATTAGAACCACTCAGCACAACTTTTACGTCAAATTATAGGAACTGTTAAAATATTAAATATTCATGTTAGCATAAAGTTGTAATGTTGAATGTTACCGGCCAAACCCGATTCAGGCCAAACTAGTTTGTCCTAGGCCGAACTAATTTATGTACTACAAATAGGTGCCAGTGTAAAAAATAAAAAATTGTGTAATTCGAAATGTCACCACAGTACACCCTGTGGTTAAAGTGTACCTAGGTAATCCCAATGGCGGTGCTTCGATTAGGATAATTTGATTAACATTGAAGTGAACTCACTCAGCAAAATTAAATCACAAACAACCAAACACCTTAAGTTGCTGAGAAAAATTTTAATAAATAACAAACGTTTTCAGCCAAATCTGTTGGCCATCATCAGGTTAAACAAATTCGAATGCAAACACAAAATGGAACAAAAAATTTAAATACAAATAAATAAAATAACGGATAAAATATACATATAAGAAAGTAAAAATTAAATATAAATAACAAAAATATATAAAAAAATATGTATAGGTTAAATAATAAACTACACGAAACTCTAATAAATGCAAGAAGTGCATTTATCAATAAATTATACGAAATTCTGACAAATACAAGATATGCAGTGATAACAAAATCAAGGCATTAAATTAAGAGCTATCAAACCTCTTAATTAAATATTTCCATGCCGAAGGCAACCCTTCGGCATCCCTGGCATTAATGCAGGCATTATGTAATCTGCTCTTAAATATTTCAATTTTTTCGGCGCAAAACGCTAAAGTCGGTGAGTGTACAGGTTTAATGATGTCTGCTTCACCCCACTTGACTACCGAGCCTTCAACCTGTGCCATCTGAGATAGAATTGTGGCGTTAGATCTTTTGCTGATGTTGTATTTGTGCTCCCTCAATCTGATCCCTAAGCTTCTATTAGTAACTCCAATGTAGTTTTTATTAATGCCTAGTTCTTGGTTTTCATAAGGAATTTTGTACACTCCAGCCATTCTTTCTTTATCAATACGGTCTTTGTCGTTCCTTAATAATTTGTACAAGTTGGGAGCCCTCTTGAAAATTAACTTGGTATTTTTGCGAGCTGAGATTTCCTTCATGATAGCTTCTTTCTTTCTGTCATACGTGAACTTTGTGAATTTGCGGAAATCCCTTCCTTGAGCTTTTGTTTTGTTATTCTTGTAGTTTTTGATTAGTGTGGTTATCATATCCGCCCTGTACCCTAGAGTTCTAGCGATATGCGATATCCTGTAGATTTCTTTTTGTCTATCAACCACACTACTGCAGTAGAGAAAAGCCCTGCGAACAAGGGCACGGAAAGCAGCCATTTTGTATTGGTAAGGATCATTCGAACGCGATGGAATGTACAAAGGGCTATGCGTTGGTTTTACGTACACTTTAGTAATCAAATGTCCTTCCTTGAATTCGATGTCAATGTCTAAAAAATGTATCCGTGAGGAACACGTCTGTTCAATCTTTAGCATGAGGCCGTCATCGTTGTTGTTGATTCTATTAATAAATTCCTCGATTTTCCGGTCATTTTTCCATATTACAAGGACATCGTCTACGTATCTTTTAAAATACATAATGTCATTCATGAAGCCACAAATAACACTCTTTTCTAACCTTCTCAATACAAGTTCACACAACAATCCTGACATAGGACTTCCCATTGGGACTCCCCTTTTTTGTTTGTATTGACGGCCATTAAAAGCGAAAAAAGATTCATAGCAGACAAGGTTAGCTAGCTCTATCAAATCATTACTGTAATTTGCCAAACCTGGGCTTTTGCTGTGCATGAAATCCAAAAGCGCTACCTTGCATGACTCAATTTTTATAGAGGGGTATAAGCTCTCGTAGTCCATTACGGTTCCAACCTCATTATCCATTAAAATTAGATCTTGTATCTCATTAACCACATCCCTAGGATCCTTTGCCACATATACGTTATTCTCGAGCTGAGAGGTGAGAAACCTATGTAATCTCTTTTCAAGAAAAAAGGTTGGTCCTCTGCATCTTTCAACTATGGGTCTTACTTCCTTGCCCTCTTTATGGGTTTTGGCAAACGCAAATAATCTCGGCATACCTGGCCTAGGATTCCGACAATTTTTGAGAAAAGGTAATAAATTAGTGATTTTAGCTTTTTCAAGTTTCTTAACTCTTCTGTCGACGCTATCGATAATCTTTTCGTCAACACGCTCGCATTCGGTTTTCTTAATATAATCATCCAAAGCGTCATTATACGTTTGCCTTTTCATGATGACTAATGTTTTGCTCTTGTCCGCTCTAGTAGTAACCAAATCGTTTTCTCTAAGCCAGCATTTAGTAAGTTTGATGTATTTACCGGCATCACATCCTTTCCTCCAAGCCATCCGGTCTTTAATGACAGTTTTCCATCGGAGGTATTCTTTTTCTAAAGGATCTAGCCCAGATATTCCTCTTTCTATTTCTTGAATTGACGCGTCCCAAGAGTTTGAACTTTCAGGGACATAGTTCGGTCCCCACTTTAGAAACTCCATGATCTTCATCGGGACTTCTACCTTGTCCCATAATACGAATGTCGAAGGATTATCCTTAGTTGCTCTTGATGCCTGTTTTTTAAGGATCCATTTCATTTTCTTAATGTACTTATTCGTTAAATTCACATGTACCGCATCCGTTAACTTAACTATTCCTCGGTTGATATTTACCAACATTTCAGGATCCTCATTGTATATAACATTTTCTAGATTGATGAGCTCATGCAGGACACCATATTTCTTATTCCTAGCAATTCTAATGGACTTACGAAGGCACATAAGACAAAACTTAAATTTCAATGAAGCACATTCCTTAGGGATGCTGATCCTATAAATCGACATCGGAAATACCCTGCTTTTCAAACATTCTTTCAAAAACGTAAATTTGCATTCTGCCTTGACAAGTTTTAACGCAATCTTCCTATATTTCTTGTAATAATCCACCGGTGCCGCCATTTTAACATTGAAGTGAACTCACTCAGCAAAATTAAATCACAAACAACCAAACACCTTAAGTTGCTGAGAAAAATTTTAATAAATAACAAACGTTTTCAGCCAAATCTGTTGGCCATCATCAGGTTAAACAAATTCGAATGCAAACACAAAATGGAACAAAAAATTTAAATACAAATAAATAAAATAACGGATAAAAATATACATATAAGAAAGTAAAAATTAAATATAAATAACAAAAATATATAAATTTGATATCTGAACTTGATTTCGAATGTTGTTAATTTTTTAATTAAAAATTATTAATTAATTTAATTAATTAATAAATATTAATTTAGAATTTTTTAATTAAAATTAATTTTTAATTTTTAAACTTTCTTATATGTATATTTTATCCGTTATTTTATTTATTTGTATTTAAATTTTTTGTTCCATTTTGTGTTTGCATTCGAATTTGTTTAACCTGATGATGGCCAACAGATTTGGCTGAAAACGTTTGTTATTTATTAAAATTTTTCTCAGCAACTTAAGGTGTTTGGTTGTTTGTGATTTAATTTTGCTGAGTGAGAAACACAAACAAGTTCATTTTTAATTTTAGTTTGACTCTAAAACTTATTTTCATTATTTCGTTTGAATTTTTGAAAATATTTTCTGAAGTTAATTACCTTTAAAAGTGCATGGCTTAATTAAAAAGAAATACAAACAGATAAGTACTGATTAGCTTATTTTTATTTTATAGTTTTGTACAAGTGTTGTGTCACTTCTAATCAATACCGTTTTTTATAATTAAGTAGACTATGTTTGAATAAATATTGTTCATCTAATTGATTGCCTTTTAATTTTATTTTAACCATTAATATACTTGAATCTTCTTCTTCTTCTTCTTCCTCAGCTTTTCCCACTCTATGTAGAGTCGCTGTTTCTGATGAGTCGCCTCCACTGCTCCCTGTCTTGGGCTGCCTCCACATTCAGATGCCTCCCTCTCAAGTCCTCCGCCACAAGATCCATCCACCGTCTCCGCGGTCGTCCCCGCCTCCTCCTCCCCCTCACTGACATCTGCATAACCCTTCTTTTCCACATACTCTTCTTCTCTTCGTACCACATGACCAAACCACTTCAACCTTGCCTCCTGTATCTTTGCTTCTATGTTCGTAACTTTCACAGTCCCCCTCACACATTCATTTCGAATGTGATCCCTTCTCGTAACCCCACACATCCAGCGGAGCATCCTCATCTCCGCCACCTCCATCCTTTTGACATGGGTTTTCCTCAAGCTCACAGTCTCAATAGCATACAGCATAGCTGGTCTCACCACCACCCGATAGACGGCCGGATGGCCGAGCGGTAAAGGTGGCAGCCTACCGCTCTGGGGGACCCGGGATCGAATCCGAACGGGTCGAATAATCCCCAGGAATTTTTCGGGGGGTGGTCCGTTCGGATATGTCGGGCCCCGTCCCTCACCACCCGGTCGCCCCATTGTGGGCCTGGCCGAACCCATAATGGGCCTACTAAAAGAGGCCCTCTTAGTGCCCACAGGGCGGAAAGAGTTAAAAAAAAAAAAAAAAAAGACCACCACCCGATAAACTTTCCCTTTCAACCTAAGCGGCACCCTCTTATCACATTACACACCTGACATATCCCTCCAATTCCTCCAGCCAGCCTGAATCCTGCCTGTGCACCTCCTTATCCACACCTCCATCCTCCGCCACAGTTGACCCCAGGTACTTAAAGGTATTGACTCTGCGAAATACGTCTCCCCTCAACTCCAGATCCCTCTCCCGGGCACCATCCACCTCCCCACTACACATATACACTGTTTTACTCCTACTCACCCTCAAGCCCCTCCCTTCCAACGTGCCCAACCACCTTTCCAATTTAACCCTCAGCTCCTCTTTAGTCTCGGCGCACAGAACGATATCATCTGCATACAACATGGTCCAAGGCGTCTCTTCTCTGACCTTGTCCGTGATCACCTCCATCAGCATGTTAAACAAGAAGGGGCTCAGTGCTGACCCTTGATGTAAATCAACTCCTACCTTGAAGCACCGGGACATTCCAACACAGCTCCTAACCTTTGTGGCCACATCCCTATACAGTTCCTGTATCAATCTAACATACTTTTCAGGAACTAGCTTTTCCCTTAGACACCTCCAGAGTTCTTGTCTAGGCACCGTATCATAAGCTTTCTCCAGGTCAATGAATGCCATATGCAGCTGGGTTTGCTTCTCCCAATATTTTTCCAACATTTGCCGAAGGGCAAAAATGGCATCGACTGTTGACCGTCCTGGCATGAATCCAAACTGCTCTCCTGCAATGGTCACCTCTGCTCTCAACCTTCCGTCTAAAACCTTTCCAAAATCTTCATTAATATACTTGAATAATAATTCTAAATCAGTTCGGCCTAGGACAAACTAGTTTGGCCGGTAACAAATATACAGGTAGGCGAATAGAAGAATCATAAAATGCGGTTTGCGTGGTGAATATTGCATTTTGTTAACGGGAAATTAGTTCCAAAAGTCACCGATAAGTGGCGTTGAGATATAAAAGCACGGCAAATGAGAATAAAAATATTGTTTTTCATGTCTTTATTAAACAAATGTTCAACACAGCTATAACACAATTTTGTAAAGCAACAATTCCCGCACCTGCAAAGTGCAGGTTGTCAGGATGGCTGAATGTTTCCTCGAGGCGAGTAGCATTTTCAATTCCAAAAATGTGAAAGGGTCAGAACACAGAGTTTAATTTAAGCTGTATATACTACACATAACTACACATACTAAAAACGAAGATAGATAAGGTACAAAGTACAAGAATCTAGTTATATAAACAAATGTCTAGACATCATCTGGAATCTAGGAGAGTGTCATGATACTCTTACCAACAGATCGAAACAGTAACATGTGTTGATAATTTAGATAAACAAACTAGGACAAACTAGTTTGGCCGGTAACAAATATACAGGTAGGCGAATAGAAGAATCATGAAATGCGGTTTGCGTGGTATTTCTTCTTTGAAACCGTGTTTTCGTAATTGTTGGACTATGAACTCCAAAGTTGAGTTTAATTAAACACTTGGCTTTATTTCCATCTTTATTTAGTTGAGTATCAACTAAATAAAGATGGAAATAAAGCCAAGTGTTTAATTAAACTCAACTTTGGAGTTCATAGTCCAACAATTACGAAAACACGGTTTCAAAGAAGAAATAGAAATTTAGATAAACATCAAACGTAATGTAATATATTACAATATAATACTTTCCACACAAATTATTTTTAAGATCACAGATGGCATTTAAATCTTTCAAGATAAATTCTATATTTATTAAAACAGCACTTTCTTCTGAATTTTTAAGAAATTCTTTTGAAATTTTTCCACAGTTTGTCTTTAACAAGTTTTCCACCTGAAAGTACATCACGATAAAGAGATAATAATATTAAAATCTACATTAATGAAAATATATAAATAAGTTATTGATCAACAACTGATGATTCTCAGCTGACAAAGCTATTTAAACTTAACATTTATGTTTAATATTATGCAGAATCTTTCTTTTGTAACAAATTACATTGAATTTCAATTGCTTGTAATAATAAAAAATATCTTATGGAAGCTTAAATATAATTAGATACTGAATTTTAGACAATAATGTTAAAGTAACCACTGTAATTAAGTTAATGAAGTAATCAATATACCTTTAACAATGAGTAAGATTGAAGAAATGCCAACATTTTCAATGCCAGTGCGCTCCAATCTTTCCTATCTGGTACTGGCATTCCCCTTATATCCATTCATAACTATAGATGGCCTCTTAATTAGATCAAAATGTAGCATTTCTTTAACTTACACACTGTTAACACTATATCAGTTACTTCACTGAATTTTAGACAATGAAAAGTTTAAAACAATGTTTATTACATCTGAATATTTAACCCAATTAACAAAATATCCCATTACGATCTCAAACATAACTAGTACATAATATTGCAATAAATAGTAAAAGTAAAAATGAAAGCTTAATGTATCATACTTAAATCAGCGTATTACCACGTTAATGTCATTATTTATCTTGTAACGTTCATTTTCCCCTCTGTTACAGATTGTCCTTACACATATCTATATCTATCTATATATATATATATATATAGATATAGACGTGTTTGTGCATATATCTCACTCTGCAGCCAAAACTACATATCGCACATGAATAGTGTTTGTGTGTGGTAGTAGCCCCAAGTCTCCCATCGTGCACTATGGTGGTTGCGTCTCGATAGCTATAAAGGTGTGGGAGATGTGGGGGTTGAAAGTGGTTGACTACAAAAATGTATGACACTTCAATGAGAATGTTACAGTTTTTTCTAAAAATTTCCAGAACCTAGAGGTGAAATTTGGTACTCAGTTAGGGTACGTCATGAAAATTTACACTAAGAAGGGATTTTTCGAAATTTCCTCCGCGGGGGGAGAGGGAGAGCATTAAGTTCTAACCTGAGAAACGGCTTCTACTGTACTATTTTAGATGCGAATTTTTGTATTTAACTACGTTTAGTCTTCATTGAGTACTTAGGGGTATTAAATTGATAACATTTCAGACATTGTTATAAATATTTTTTTTTTATATATATTTCGACTTTTTTACCAAATGTTCGAACCGTTTTAAATTCGAATTTGTTATTGCATATTGGTTCGATTATAGGACGATTGTAAACGTTCAGAAATTTATTCAACTTAAAAACAGTTGATTTGATTCTCGGCAATTCTCAGCGGTAGGTGTTATATAACAATTACTATGGTTGTTGAAATATTGAATGTAAATACGGTTTGCTTGCAAAATCCGCGCGAGCGAAGCCGCGGGTAACAGCTAGTTATATAATAAATACAGTTTAGTTTTCGAATGAAGTATAGCAATAGAATCATCCATAACTTCTTTATTTTTCAATAAACGTAAACATAAATTCAAAATTACCACTTGACGTCATTGTGACATAATCATAAAATTTTATCTAATAAATAAGATCGATATGCTAAATAAATATAAATACAGTACTTGATTTTTATGTCTAATTTTTAGTTCGAAAGTTTCGCAAATATTTTAATTAATTAATTAATTAATACTAATATGTTGTTGTTGCCAGATGGCCGAAGCGGTACAAAAATTTCTTCGTCTGAAACTTGTTTATTACTTTTTTAAAATGACGGCCGAATGGCCTACAAGCTCTGGGGACTCGGGATCGCATCCGAGTGATGATCACAGGAAATTTTTCGGGGTAATCTGTCCCGGATGTATTAGCTCTCGTTCTTACTATCCGGTCTCTCCCATCGTGAGCCCGGCCTTTTTTAAAAACTCTTTCCGCCCTGTGGGCACTAAAAGGGCTCACAGGGGGATTAGGCCAGGCTCACAATGGGGCAGCAGGGTGATGAGGAACGGTTCTGACATTATCCGGACTGAACACCCTGAAAAATTTCTGGAGATTTTCCGACCGTCTGGATTCGATCCCGGCCCCCCCAGAGCGGTAGGCTGCCACCTAGACAGCTCGGTCATCCGGCGCCCGTGAGCTCGACTTAACGCACGATGGGTATGGAAAAAAGACCATCTTACTATCCACAGAGCGAAGAGTCAAAATTAAAAAAAAAAAAAAAAACATATATATAATAAAACCTGTTCAAAACGGAATCTTAATTAATAAAACAGAAAAAATTCTTCGAAACTCAGCGAGTTTCTGCGTTAAAAATCTGGTCAAAATGGAAACCTGCCAAACCGGAAAAATATTCAGTATAGTACCGTGTGAACCCGGGTCTACTGTTAAGTAATACAGACAAATATCATCGTCGTCGTTATTTTTATTAAAATTACAAATTACTAAATTTAAAAAATTATTTATTTTATTTTATTTATCCTAATTTATCATCATCTTGATCAATTAATAATGGATCATCCTCTGTAGGTAAATTTAAGTAGTTGACTTCAAATGTGACTTTAACAGGCTCTTCTGTATTTTTTTCACACGACGATGCATTGGAAAGATTCTCATAAACATTATATTTCTTTGATACATAATTATTAGCTGGACCCTTCTTAGATATAAATAATTCTTCCTTATCATTTTTACTGGGCGAGTCAATCTCAAACAATGGCATTTCAGTTCGATACGTGTTCGAGCTTCTAAGTAAAGGTTTTTCTGTAGGTTGTATGTTAGTAGTGGATTTAAGAGGCTGTCTTTTTTTCATAATTTGTTGCTTTCCTTTTATTTTGCGTAATTGTCTTAAAGTTCTTTGTACTAAAAATATGATCAGTGCTAAAATATAAAGAACAACAAAAATTGCCATGACTATTATTGCTAGCACTTCGACAATATATAGTAGTTGAGTACTACGTTTCGTACGTTTATATTCATTCACTTGAAATATATTAGATGTGTTCGGACTACTATATTTAGTTTTCTTTGCGACATTTTTCAAATTCCTTAACAAACGAGCACTTATTTTGTTTTGTTTCCTGTTTGATTTCTTCCAAAATAATTTATGTCCATTATTATTCCAAACCGGATCAAATTTTTTAATGTATAAATATTTGTTTATCAAAGGTTTCTTATGTGCTCTTCTAATATCATTAAACGGTTCAATATTATTATCAATATCGAAAATTTGGGAGTTGTCTAAGTAGTTTTCTTTGTGTTTTAATCTGTCTTCTTTTTCATTATTTTTCCAATTTCTTTTTGATACAGAAAATCTTTTCTTAGTGCTTTGTGATATATATCTGTCATTAGATTTTAGCTTTTCGTTTAACCAAAATAATTTGAAAGGAAGTTACTGAATGAAAGGAGCGAAAATATTATGGGAGGAAAAAAGACATTATACAAGGAAGATACTTATATAAGTATTGGCTAAGAATTGTTAACTTGATGTATATTTACTTCTCAAGCTTGAGGAGTAATTTTTTTTTCTTTATTGCGTAGACACAATGCAGTGACAGTTGATTTAAAACACTGGGCAAATTTTCATCCTTTATTCGGTTGGAACGCTTTTTACATTGAGCGTTTCGGGCCGATGCCCCTCTTCAGCCAACTTAAAATTGTCTGTACGTGATACAAATACATGTGTACAAACAGCGCAGCATTTGTTGGGGGTTGTTACCTCCTGAGTGTTAAGATCTTGTATACTTTTATCTTTTCTTGGTATCCGTTATCTTGATGTTGAACCATGTTCTTCTCTCCAATGATGATATTTGCCGTTTCTATACTGCATTGTGTCTACGCAAGAAAGAAAACATAAAACACGTTTTCCTCAAGATGAAATTAAATTATTGAGGAGTAATGTCATAGTCTGAATAAAAATGATGCGGATGCAGTTTCGGAATTCGGAAACCAGCGATTGACACGAAGAGGAAGGAGTTGATAAATTAGTTAAGGTTTAATTAGGGTTAGCGATTGATTGAGGTAGTGTAGATGACGCGTTATAAGGAATGCGGGTTGGGTGAAGACACAATAGATATATATATATTTATACAATACAAATACAATATAATAGTATTTATTGTTAACTGTTTCTGGGATTCAAAAACTTGAAGTGTATACAAATGAACATAAAACCAACGTTTTTTAAAATGAGGAATTTGAATTTTTGTAACTGAATCGTTGAACATTCCAAAAATTTTGTATTTTTGAAAACCGCCGATGATGCGAAGACGTTCTTCCCGAAGACGTTTCGGTAAGTGAATAGATTCCTTGATGAGAGTCGTGATAATAAATAAATCAGTTCTATAATACGTTGATGATTTTAAATTCGTTTTCCTTATTTTGTGGCTTAATATACAATAGAAGCTACTTCCGTAGATAATTTAAATAATTTCCAAATATAAATTTTAAATTCTAAATTCAAAAAAATTCAAAAATATTAAACTTTAATTTAAATTAATAATATAAATTATTAAAGCAATCAAATTTTATACATTCAAAAATGAATAATTACTATTTTATATTTTTATATTTTTTCAAAATATATTCTCGACTCCACACAATTCCGTCGTCCGCCATATTGGATAAGGATCAAAGTGTAATGACGCAGGGTGTAATTTTTCGTAAGTTGTTTTTTCATTTTATACTACCAGTATATTGCTTTATGGAATAAATGGCACTTTTACTTAATTATCTAATAGTCTTTTACTGTCTTATTTCCTATCGAAAGGTTTTTATTTGTATTTAAATACAAAACCAGACGAACTTTTGTTGATAAGTTTCTTCTGAATTTTACTTTTTATTTGCCAAGTTACTATTAATTCTTAATTATTATTTACCAAGTTTAAACTTGTTTATTGTATTTACTAATTAAATTAATTAGAAGTTATTTTGATTAATATTAAATATAATTCGACATTATTTGTTACGCATCAGTTTGTTGTTGGTAATTATCAGGATTTCTAGTAATAGGTTTGCTTATACAATGGTATAAATTTATTGATTTCTATTAATGTATTAATTGATGTAAGTAAGTTGGATTCTTCTTTGTTTTAAATTACATAAAGACATTGAAACATCTTAAAGTTAAGATTCTAGTTCTAAATGATGGATAGAAATCCCCATTCATAATTTAGCTAGAATCTTACTTGTCAATTCAGACACTTTGAAAGAATAGGGTGGGGTGTCTATCGTCGACCGCTTCTGGCCAAAATCCGTGTGTGATTAATCCATCTGAGCAAGTTTAGGCCAGCCGTCTTGACCAGAAGTATTGTTAAACGACTCCATTCTTGACGTGTAAGGATAACTGGTTGCCTTACTTGTGGTGATGTGAAACATTAGTGCGCAATGCCCGTTCCGGTGGTTGACTGCGTAGGTGTTGTCGGGTCTTTAGAAGATAACAATGGCTGTGATTCGGGTGCATGAGTTTTACAAAGTGCATTATCGATTTTGGTTATCCTTTCACATTCGGGGCCGTGTGGTAGATTTTCTCAATATGATGCATTTTTCGAAAGTCTTCAAAATGCCGCCCCTTAAATGTTTTTTCTTTTAAAATAACCTTCGATTGTGATTTTTTTTAAAAAAATTGCACAAAATGTACAAATCCTATTTTTATTTTGAAAATATAAACTACTATGAAATATTGATATCAACTACAACAATCTACTACAGTTTTACTCTTCTAACTTTAACTTTTGCAAATTTGTTAATTAGGGATGTGTAGTTTAGAGTGGCAGCCAATGTAGATTCATTAGAAATTAATGATAGATTTTAAGTTTAGTTTGGCTTATTGAACTTCTGGTTATGTTACCTATGGTAGCGAACATGGCGGCTCGTCTCTGAAACAGTGGGGACGCACGTTCTAACCTAACCTATTCTAATAAATTACCATAATTATTGCCAACCAAATTATTAGAATAGGTTAGGTTAGAACGTGCGTCCCCACTGCTTCAGAGATGAGCCGCTATGTTTGTTACCCATAGGTAACATTAACCAAACTTCTTAAGTAGTGTTTTATCAATTTTAATTTGGAGAAACTTCTTTCCCCACTAGCTGCAGAGACGGGGAGTGTTAATAAAATTTTCAGAGCTACAACAGTATTTGGATATTAAGTAATTAAGTTATTTTGGCAGAAATTTAACACTCCAAACGTTTCATAGAAACATGGTAGCATTCGGGATATATCACGCAATTCTTCTTGAAGATCAATTGCATTTATATCTGATTCATTTTCAACCGAATATATTGACTAGAGACTGGTACAATAATTTTCTAGTGTTTTTTCATCTAAATCCTTGAATTTTAAAATAGCAAAAATTTTCAGTTTTTATATGACATGGGTTTCCAGAAACGTGAATCATTCATTCAGAGAATTAAGGGTAATGTCCAGAATATAATTGAAAAAGTTTATTTTAAATTTACTCTCTTCTGTTAATGGTTTGTCGACAGCTTCATAGTCAAATTGATGCTTTTTCCTTCTGGCTCTAACTTCAGTTTCAGCAGGAAATTCTGTACTGCATTCAAGATTCTCTGCAATGTCATTAGCAGCAATTTGCATCTGATCATATCCAGATTGTCTACAACTTTTCACTTTTTGTATGGTTTCTGATAACATACACCAGGGATGGGCAACCCGCGGCCCTTGGGCCGCATGCGGCCCGCAGTAATATTTTTTGTGGCCCATGTGGCATAAAATATGAATAAATATATCAATTTTCCAGCTTAATGAGATATTCAACAAAAATTCAAATGTTATTTTCTACGACTTATATTTGTGAATAGTTTTTTTGCAATGAATTTAGTGAGAATTAAAACAAGAAACCGACTAACAGACACGTGGAAACTAATTTAAAACTAGCGGTGACTAATATTTGGCTAAATATTTCCGATATATTATGTTTAGATCAGTGCCAGAAACTATATTAAGTATACCTATGCTAATTTATAATTATATATGAATAAAGAATTGTGATTTACCGACAGTTCCCCCCTCTTTTCTCTTGTGTGCGGCCTGCGTCAGTTCAAAAGTTTTGAAATGCGGCCCTTACGTAGAAAAAGGTTGTCCATCCTTGACATACACAATGTGACAAATTTAGTTACAGATTGAAATAGCTTCGAGACTGAATTTATTTCAAATAAAATATCATGCCAAAGAATTACATCACATATAAACTTGTAATTTTTAATATTTTTTGCTAACACTCTTGCTTTAACTTTAGTTCCTGCATTTCTGTTGATGTCTTCTATTATTTGGAATAATACATCATAGATTTTGCAAAGTTGAAATCGTAAAGGTTTTAACACATTATTCTGCTTGACCACCTAGTAGCACTCAATGGTTTTAGAGCTAATTGTGAAACATATGTTTTTAGCACTTCCCAATGCTTTGTAGAACCAGGAAAGAAAGTGTAAAGTTCTTGTACAATAGAAAAAAAGTTATTGTTTCTGTAGAAGACGACGCTGCATCATTCACAATTAGGTTTAAAGAATGACATGCACAGGGCACATAAAACACCCTTTCAAGTATTCTATTTTGTACACCTGTTCTTACTCCTTTCATATTAGCTTTATTATCATAGCCTTGTCCTCTAAGCCTCCTCCACTTCAACTCAAAACTTAACTTTTCCAAATGTGTCAGAATAAGTTCTTTCTAGTTGAATCAGAAGCTTTGAAGAATTTTTTATTGGTTTTTTTTAATTTCATATTTATTTTGAATGGAGTTAAAAGCAACAACTTATTGTTAATGAGAGCTGTTCAATATGACTTATGTCTGGGGTACAATCAGCAATTATCGAAAAATATTTAGCAATTTTTCTTATTTTGAAATTACATTTTCCATCAAATTTATCAATTCACCTTGTATATTATTGCTTAGATAAGTCACAGACCATTTATCAGACTCGCATTGAACTCT
Organism: Centruroides vittatus; assembly: GCF_030686945.1. NCBI lineage: Eukaryota > Metazoa > Arthropoda > Arachnida > Scorpiones > Buthidae > Centruroides > Centruroides vittatus. Next base: position 207,623 of record NW_027122506.1, on the reverse strand, counting down.
CCTGATATGTTCTTCCATAACTGGATCAAACTCAGAAATTAATTCTACCAACTTTAGGAAGTTTCTGTTGTTAGGCTGAAACAAATGTTCAGTTGTTCCACTAAAAGCTAAGCATTGTCAAGCTGAGTCTAATTATTGACATAATTCTTTTTAGAACTCCTTTCCAATGCTGAATTTCTATATCCGTAATTCATTGATATTCAGCATCAATAGTTTTTTCTGTTTTAATTGAATGTCCAATTCTTTTCATGCTCTAAAAGCATTTCTGTGATTTACAGACTTTTTGTGCATTGTGAGGGCTCTTGGAAGATTTCCCCAGTCAGAATAGCCTTTTTTGGGCCAGTCACTAACAGTAGATGAATTATCAAATAAAATACAATAGCAAAAAACAGCATCATTTGTGACAGAGTAAATCAACCATTTCTCAATGACTTTACCATTGCTCAACACTTTTTCAAATAATGCGAGAGTGAAAATCTACGCCTTCCTTTATTAATAGGAAACTCTAATACTTTAATCTTTAATTTGATGTGACCCCTCTCCACTGGTATTTGGCAAGTTTCAGGTGACATGCAGAAAGCATTCCATAATGCAGGATCAGAAGGAATTTCGTTTAATATCTGCTAGCTGCTACTCTGCTCTTGATGAACTTCTGATGGTGTTATTTTTTGGCTCTCTTCAACAACTTCTTCCAGAAGTGATTGGGATGGCATTGAGTTTTCATTTGCTAAATCCAATAATAATTAAATAATAATAATTGCAAAGCCCAAATGGTTAGGAGTTGAAATTTGATACACAGTTACAGTACATGATGAGAACGCACACTAAGAAGGGATTTTTCGAAATTCCTCCATGGGGGAGAGGAAGAGGATTAAGGCTTAACCTGAAGAATGGCTTCTACTGTACTATTTTAGATGTGAATTTTTTTTTTGTTTTTAACTGCGTTTTAATAGGGTACGTCATGAGAATGCACACTAAAAAGGAATTTTTGGAAATTATCCTTGCATGGAGGGGGAGAGGGTTAAGGATTATCTTAAAGAACTCTGCTTTCGGACAATGAACACCTCACAGAACAAACACAAGAAGTAGTGACGTAAAATAATGAATACTAATTGGTCTTCCCTCGTCTTTGGGCAACAATTTGAAACCTTTCAGAGAGCAGGAGACACCGACATCATCGCTCAACCCGGTATATACTGATTAGATAGTATTCTCAGAACTTTGAAACTCTCCCTTGTAATTCCAGTCTTTTATTTTTCAATAGCCAATTTTCCAAAAGCAATAGCAAAGGTATAGAAAGTGCAGATGTCTGATGTTGCTGTGCAGTATGGATTGAACATGTTTATAGTAGGCTGCAGTTCAATCTTATCTAAGAAAGATACTGTATTATGAAGAAGACTCAAGTAGCTTAAGGAGTAACATATTTAACAGTTAAGGAATATAGCTATGTGGGAAATTTTGTAATTTATATTCCTCTCTTGATAAATGGTACCTGGCAGGGCACTGATGTGTCTCACTTCCACTTCCTCCTCCATCTTTCTAGACTTCCTTCCCCCCTCATACCCTTCCTCCTTTTCACCCACTCTTCTCTTAACACTATTTCACCCACTATCTCTTCCCTTCTGTAAGGCTATGCCTATTGGTGTGGCCTGTTAACTTTTCCACTTGTATAATGTAATTGTATTTTGCATGTTTTTTTAAATCTCAATAAATGCAATGTAGATGCCCATGAGCTCTAACTTCCCATTTCACCAACTATCTATAACCATCTTTCATCTTATGCTCCCTTTTTTCTTCAGAACCAGATAATATCTATGAATGAACCTGGTCTTTGTCCCTTTCTGCATGTTTGCAAGCCATGGAATAATGGATGGCCTCACTGAACTGTCTCAGGCCTAAATTAATCATGTGTCATCAATAGTCAGAATATGTTGCAAGATACATACTGAATGCACCAAAGCTGATTATGTCCTGATCCGTAAAAAGTTTCTAGATCTGCTTTATCAAACAATACAATACTAACAATTAGTGGCAGACCAGTTTCACAAGTTTTGATTTGGTTAGAAAAGATGATCCTAAAGTTCTTTCAAGAGGATGGTGCTTTGAATGAATTAACGAATTAATCATATTAAATATTTAGACAGAAATAAAAAATCATAGTTAAAGTTTCTCCAGAATTTATAAAAAAAATTGTAATGTGGAATTAAATTTTCCATGTAATTTTCAAGGTGAATTGTCAGCAAATTTTTTGCTTAATTGTACAACTCACAAATTAAAATAAACTATTATGTATTCTTGAAGGTAAATCATTCATTATTATTGCAAAAATTTCTATTTTGTCATCTTCAAATAACTGTTTCATGTCAGCAATTTTCAGTGCAGACATGTAATGTTGTGCTCCAGATTACTTTTGACCTATCAAATCACATTGTCTGGATCAAGTCATACAATGAATGCACTGTGATTACAGTGATCATCTATGCTACTTCTGTACTCCCCAACATGTGTTGAACCTGTTGACTCACAACATTTTGCATCTGCAGAGATCGGTGTTCTAAGAACAGATTTTGCTGAATTGTCACTCTCTGCAGTTACTTCCTTTACATTAAACACTGTTATCTGTCCCTGATCAGGTAAGTTTTGTTGTTTTGAAAAGATCATAACTTACCCGATCATGGATAGATATGGAACTGCAGCATCACTGTTGACCTGGTGAAAACCTTGGTAACAGTGGGTGACATTTCAGTTGAAGTAATCTGAAATTTTGCGAAACAAAACTACTGCATAAACATTATTGTAGGTATAATCATTATTAACCTTATTGTTTTCTACTTCCTCACCTTGTAAATGATGGGAGAAACATGATAGTTTGATAAAGTGTATGGCTATATAGGATGATTCAATATGGCTATAACACTACCTGAAGTTTCTATTTATGAAATATTGCACACATTAAATTTTGACACATTTCTTGATATAGAAGATTTTGATGAATAGCTAGTTGTCTGTCATTGAAGAATTTTACAAAAGTTTTAAGAAAATAATTATATAAGTGCTAGATTTAAGATTTTATTACAATGTTAGGATGTTTGAGTTATTTTCAAATTGCTTGATTTAAATGAGGCATTTTTCAAATTAGAAAACTAGTTTTTTTTTAATCAACTTTTTAATGTAAAATCAATTTTTATTAAGTGTACATAATGGAATGTAGATCTGAAAATATACACTGAGTGGCCAAAAAATTAGACACACATGAGTTGGTCCACCTTTATCTCTGATCACAGCCAATATTCTTCTTAGTATGGACTCAACAAGTTGAGGAATGTTGGCCCATGCTGACATAATGGCAGCTCTAAGTTGGGTCAGATTGGATGGTGACGTTTCCAAGCTTTCATGTGATCTTTCGACTTCATCTCAGAAATGCTCCATAAGATTGAGGTCAGGGGATGAGCTGGCCATGGAAACAGGTTAAACTATGATTGATGTTCCTCAAACCAATTTGAGACCAGTCGAACATGGTGACAAGGTGCATTGTCCTGCTGAAAGTGACCGTCTCCTTCAGGGAACATTACAGCCATAAACGAGTGTACTTGATCGGAAATGATGTTGACATAAGCTGTTCTATTCAGAGGTGTGTCCACAAATATCAAGGGACCTAGTGTACTCCAGGAAAACATTCCCCACACCATAATTCCATTGCCACTAGCCTGAAGAGTTGCATTTGGCAGGAGGGGTCCATGAATTCTTGCTGTTTGCACCATATTTTGATCCTACCATCTGCATGATGGAGCAGGAAATGAGATTCATTGGACTAGGCTACCTCAGGTGACCAATTTTGTCGTTCCTGGGTCCACAACAGGCGCCTTTTCCAATTTTTCTGTGATACCAAAGGCACTCATGATGGTCTCCTGCTAAAGCCCATCCTTTGCAAAGTGTGTTTTGTTGTGCATTGGGATATGCTTTGTGATGCACCTGCATTAATTCAGCTGTAATTTGTTGTGTTGTTGCCCTTCTGTTCTGCAGACTATGCATGCTAATTGCCTTTCACCTCTCTCATTCACCAGCCTTTTTCGACCAGAATTGTTCTTATCGCTTTAAGTTTTTTTTTCTCAACTTCCACTCTCTAAACACCCGAGATACTGTTGGACGAGAAAATCCTAAGAATTATCGTTTCAGAAATGCTGACTGCAGGGGCCATATTCTGGTCACTTATCTTTCGTCCTTCTTTCACTGATGAATGACGTGAAAGCGAGAGATGAAATTCATCTATCATACACAGTGGCAATTCTGGTCATTGACGTCACAATTCTTTTCAGTTGATTATACATGTTCGGGTTATCTGCGCATGGAACACGGTACAGAATTTTAACCAATGAAAATGTAAAGTTTTCGAAAATGCATTGTATGTAATCATACGTCACGTGGCAAGGAAGCACATGTTCAAATAAAGCATGTAATTGACAAAGTTGTTTTTTGTTTTATAATGTTTTTACAGTTGTAATGCCACTTTGTCTCTTAACAAATAAAAATTTTAATAACCTAAGTTAGAAAAGTGTGCATACTTAGATATTTTTTGAAATATTACCATCTAATTTCTCCTTAACTATCTAAGTAAGATTAACATCATAGTCGATAGTTCAGTAATTGATGTGGGACAATTAAAAATAAAAAAATAAGGAGTCAATGTAGGTACTGGAAAAAATCAGAAGCATTTTCTCTCTTGAAATACTTTTTCCCAATATAGAGAGTGTTCTCTAATATGATTGTACAGCAGAAATAGCATCCAGTTGCCCATATTAAATATAACAAAATCGAGGCAAAAGATGATAGACTGGTCGAAAGACAACTATCTGCTCATCTGTGATAAATGAGAGAAGCGAAGAGAGAAAAAGTTGTCCAGAATTGCGTTTATAGAGACGCGATGATCTCTCGAGACGTAAACGAATGATTAGCCAATCAGCAACCGGCTTGTAAGAGACCCGAGACAATGACCAGAATACGGCACCAGCTCTTCTTGCACCGATGATCATTCCTCATTCAAAGTCACTTAAATCTTTCATCTTACCCATTTTGACATTAACTTCCATAACTACATCGTCCAGAGCTGAGCATACCTTATATAAGCAACTCTGTTGTTACGTCACTCTACATCACTGTCGGACTGATTTACTTTCAAATAAGAGGTGTGTGTAATTTTTTGTGGCCACTTAGTGTATTAATAAATTATGATTTGCATAATAGATAGCAATAGAAATAACATGTCTGGAAAGTTTTTATAATGATTAATAAACATTCATTTTGTAATTAATTTTTATCCTCTTCTATAGTGAACAAATAAAATGTGTTAGTAATATAGATCAGTCATTATATTATAATGTTACAAGTGAACAGTGATAAACAACAAAATGAATCCATTAATGGCCAAGTGGATAAAACCACTAAACACAGTTATTTGATTGTGGGTTCATGCCTCATCAATGAGCTGACCATGTGGAGCTTTACAAGTTTTCTTAACACCCATAATACCTAAATAGGGATCAGTTTTCCATAGAAAGTCCTCCCAGGAGGCATCTCCCCCTGGAGATCACCTGCAAGTCATGTTACATTATACAAACAATGACAACTAAAGGAAAGATTTTAATTCAGATGGCTTTTCAAGAACATACTAAATGATCTGCATAAGTATGATGCAATGATGATATATTGTTCTTAGTTTTTCTGTAATGATGCAAATGATGAGATAATGATTCTCTTTATCAAATAGATGATATAAATAACTATCATTTCAGAAAATTTAGAAATTTAAATATGATAACTATTGTTTGTTTTTTAACATCATAGTCTAAATTAATAATAATTACAAGATAAAAGTTGAAAAAAATTTTGCAAGTTTAAAATTATTTGTCAATATTCTTAAGTCACAAGTAATGTAAGGTTAAAATAAACAGTTTTTTTATTTTTTATTTTACAGATGATAATTATTAAATAAACTTTTAAGAAATAAAAATGTTGGAAGTAACTGTAAAAACACTTGATTCACAGAATCATAGTTATTCTGTTCCTGATGATGTAAGTTTCAGAAATTTTTAAAGATATTTCAATATGTACAGTACAATATAAATATATATATTTCTATTAAAATTTTTTCACTTTTTGTTAGATTACAGTCAAAGAATTTAAAGAAAAAATTGCATCTTCAGTGGTAAATATATCTTATTTATATTTGTTAAATATTTATGTACTATAATTTATCATATTGAAAATAATACATTTTAGATGAACTAAAATATTAGTATTTTATGCATGAAGAAGATACATAAAATTCTCAATATTATATAGATAACTTAATTGAAATTTTTATAATTTTTCATAGACATAAGTAACATTTTTAGTTAATTTTTAAGGGTGTTAAACTTTTTCAGAGATCCAGTTAAATAAGACCTCTGAGATATTTTACAGAAAGTTTTAACTATCACAACCAAATATGCAGATTCAGAACTTTGGCTCGAGTCAAAATGAATTGATCAAAAAAACCTTAAATTTCAATTAGATGCTTATTAAAACAATACTTCAAAATACTGTAAAATATCAATTTGTTGATCATTTGTTCATCAGTTATTTTTAAAACCTTTAATCCTGCACTACAACTGTAATTACTTAATCTTTTCAGTATTTAATGTTTGTTTATTAGCTATAAAAGTAAACTTATGTATGACTTGGGATTACCACATACCATTACAAAAACAAAAAAAAATGCCATTAAAAACAGTAAAGTGAAATAAAAAAAATTAGAAATAGGAAGGTGCTAAAATATTAAATGAAAATATAAATAGAATACAAAAATATGTAAGAATTAATAAATGTGATGTAAAATAAATTTAAGTTTTTTAATTCAAGCAATAGGCAAAATGACAACAAAGAATTTTAAAACAGCAGAAACCACAAAACAAGGGTTCATTGATTTGTCTGAAATTGATGAATGTGCGATGAAAGAACCTTTTTGGAGATATCCAGGCAAAAATTAGAAAGGGCCATATTGCAAATAACACAAATAGGAACTCTCAAGCTGAGTTATCAGTAGAGAACTCCATGGAAGTATTTGAAGAATAAAATATGGTCAAAATATTGAATACAGATTAATCAGTTTTGAAAATCTTAAATGAGTTAAAAAAAAATAATAATTTACAAAAAATTGCCTCTAAGCTGAAGTTTTTGAGTATAAAGTATAATTATTTGAATGTAAAGGTTAATGAATTAATCTAAACAGACTTCCTGAAGCTAAATGTAAATATTATAATGATGGGGGGGGGAAAATACAGAATTGTAGTTCCTTAAAAACAAGTAATATAAAAAGAAATTTTTTTAAGTAAATTCCTACTTAGGTCAACAAAGAAAAATTTTATTTTAGTTACTTTTTATTAAAAAAATTTATCAAAAAATTATTGATTTTTGCAAGAATTGAACTTTCATTCTTCACTTTCACATGAATAATTACTGAGTTCGCTTTTTTCTCCTCGCACTCTCTATCGGTCGGAATCGGCATATTGCTGACAGGCAAGAAATATTAATTAATTAATTAATTAATATTTGAAAAAAAACTGTATTAATATCAAGTGTCATCCACTACAAGTTTAAAAAAATGTATTCGAACTTGAGTGGATGAATAGAAAGTGTTTTATTAACGATTGAAAATTTGAACAAGATAAATAAATAAATAAATATAGGGAGAGTGTGAACTAATAGTAGGAATTTAAAAAGGCAATTAAAATGTGCTCTTGAAAACATTTCCTAAAATTATTCAAACAAAACTTCTAATAATTTAATTTTACCAATTTCTATATAAAAATTTTTGTGAGCACTTACATTACATTACTTTCTAAAGAATTATTTACATTAATGTAAGTGAATGTAGTGTTCTGATTGATAAGAAAGTTTATAAATGAAAAAGATAACTCAATCTCGAGGATGAAGTTAAATTACATTTATAAATTTAAACTTTTTAAATTAATCTTAATTCTACATGTTTACTTGTCAATTTTGATTAAAGGCAATTTTTAAAAATTCTTAATTTTGAAAGAAATATAAAAATATTTGTTTTTTAGCAAATAGTTGAATTTTCACTTTTATAAATGCATAGAAATAAATTAAGTTCTGTGTTATACTACATTAAAACAAGGTACTGATTACAGAATTTACTGTATTAATAACAAAATTAATTACTTCAAATTCAATTTTTTTCTAATCTTAAGTATTTTATGAAAATACCTAAGATTAGTAATGCAATAATGCATTACTAATCTTACTAATTACTAATATTACTAATGCAATAATGCATAAAAATTCTTTTAAGTTTTCTTACTTATACCGCATACAAAAACTAAATGATTTAACTTCATACGTGATTATAAGTTTTATCTAATTGATAACAACAATTTAATTGCATTTTTGTAATGTATATTGATATTGACTAATAAATACAGAAATCGTATTTTACGAAAAAGTAAAATTTAAAAAAGATTCTTCTCAGAGAAAATTGAATTTATTGTATTTATGAAAAGTAAGTGGTTTGAATTCAAATAAGCTTAATAATTTTATTCTTTTAGGGCATTCCTGCTGATAAACAAAGACTAATTTTTTGTGGTAGAGTTCTTCAAGATGAGAAGAAATTACTGGAATATGGTTTGTAGATTATTTATGGATTTGTTAGCTATTTCTACTGACCAAATTTTTAAGAATAAGTTAAATATGCAAAAAAAAAAGTTAATTTAATTAGCGTAAAAAGCTTTAAATTTTTACTTTTTTTAAAACTGAAATCATGTCTCAGTCTGTAAACATCCTTAGAAGATGCTTAGTATTTTTTGTGGTGCTTAAAAATACTTACTTTTCTCAAAAATTGCAAAAATCCATAGAAGTATTTTTCTATTGCCAACTCAAAAAACAATCGGTACTTTCTTGTGAAGAGATGGCCTTTGCCACCTACACGCAATCATCTTTCGATATGATCTATTTTGTGACAAAATCTCAGCCTAAGTATGTTTTCTTCCCATATGGTGTGACCGTGTGAATATAAGGTGTAAACATTTACTTTTCATTTGTGTAAGAAATTGTGAAATGGTCTATGCAAAACAAGGACTGTTCGTTTTATAATAGAAGATAATGCTAAATCTGAATCAGTTTAACATTAACTATTACTTGTAAAGATATTTTTAGTAGTAATTTACACTTTTGCTGAAATTTCTTTTTTCCATATTTAATGAATTATTACAAACCTTGCAATAATGAAATTTTATAGTATGCGATCTTTTACAACTGATTAGTTACAAGTTTTATTTATATTTATATTCTAGAATTATAACATAAAATGCTGTGTGTAGTCAATTGTTCAATATGATTAGATCTAAATCTTAAATGAAAATTCTAAATTAATGTAATAATATGGATGCTGTATATTCAATTTATATATATATAGTCACTTCAAAAAATCTTTTTGGTTGACGGTCTCACAGCAGGAAAATTCTAAAGTCACTAATACCAATAAATAAAATTGTCACTATTAGCTTAATATATAGGATTAATATCTAACTTTTGACACTATTCTTTGTATTCTGTTCAGAACAGTTTTGAAAGATTGCTAATATAACACTGCTTATTATGTTTTGTCATTCTGTGTTAAAGATAATTAAAGACCAAGCTATTGAAAATCAACTCGATCGTTTATTCGTTTTAGTTTCAGACAGAAACAACAAAGTGTCTACACCATACTTTTTAGATCCAAAATAATGCAACTATCATAGAACAATTTTAATTTACTGGCCCCTTTGTATGATTCTAGTAAGATTTCTTAAAATTTGGTTGAAGTCTACTCACAGTATTTCTTATTAAGAATGAATCTTAAAAATTTATATACTGTATAATAGTTACACACCATATGCATTATGGTAAATCATGATACAGTGACATTTTGTAATAATATATCATTAAAAGTAGGACTAAAATAAACAATTTAACTGAAAATCAGTATACAAATTAGATCAATATACATTACTTAGAACACGCTATACAATAAATAGTATTATTATGAACTGTGGTTATATTATTAGCAGTTGTTTTAAAATACAGGAGCTCCCCTATTTACAAATGTTCAACTTAAACAATTTGACTGTATGTCTAAAATTTAAATTGTGTGTGGATTCTAGTTCTCTTGCCACTTGGGGTGGCATTGAAGTCAGTTTTTAAGCAAGTTGTAATACACAATAAGCCCACATTAATTATTTATCATCATTTTTTGTTGTTGTACAGATTGAGATTCCATCACTACTTGTGAAGTGGCGTTGAAGTTGGTAATGTTGGAGTAACAATGTTTTTTTGCTATTTTTTACAACTTTTATAAATTTTTATGATTAGATGCTTCAAAAATACATCTAAAACATAATAGTAAATCTAGCAATGGAGATAAATGCAAGAAGTGTTGGTCTTACCATGGAAACTAAACTTTACATTATACAACTAAGTGCGTTAGATGAAAAAAAAAAACTGTTTGAAACACCTGCTACTGCTTAGTAGTGGGTAAACGAGTGTAATGTATTCTATTAAGTTAAATACTTTAAATGGTCAAACTCTAAAAATAAATGGTTATTCTGTGTACAAATGTACTTTCTAGGTCAGTTTTTGACATACAAATATTTTGACTTGCAAACAAAACCTTGGGAACCTAACCTGTTCTCAAGTAGAGGAGAACTTGTATATTCAACAAATTTCAAATTAATAATGGTGGATCATTCTGGGATAGTGGGATGGCAGTGCTGACAGAATTACGAGATGCTGCCATTTAAATTTTTTATGATAAACATATTATTTTCATTCAGTCATGTTTTATTTTTATTATAAATTTAAATTTAATGCAGCTTGTGGCTGTCATGTTATATTTGATATTAGAGCTCTGACAACTCTTATTGTGGCAAAGTTTGAGATAGCTAAATGGTAGTTATCTCAATGGAAATTGACTATGTTGCTAATCTTAACTGTCATCATACCTACTGTATCCTTTGCTTCGTATCATATTTGTCATATGATACAAACATACGGATACACACTGTGCTTTTTCAATTGAACTGATATCAATCCAGTGAGTTAATTAAGCAGAGATCAGTTTAGAAAGTATATATTGCATTACTTTCATTTAACTTATGAATTTTTAAAATTTATATTTAATACAATTAAATTTAATAACATGTTAGGAAGTTAGAAAAACTTGTAAATATGTTATAATGAAACTAATTTGTACTATCTCATTAATAGATGTAAATGGAAAAGTAATTCATCTTGTTCAAAGACCTCCACCTCAGACTCACACACCATCTACCTCATCCTCCTCTTCTTCAACAAACAGATCATCTACTCATTCAGGTCGAGAAAATGGAAGTTTTCTTTTGGGAGCTTTTACATTGCCACAGGACATGATCGATCCAGCACATGTCCAGGTATTGACAAATGTATGATCTCTACTTTATTACTGTTTTTTTACTAGAATTAAGAAGTAAGAAAATTTGCTGAAAGCAACTATTAGCATCAGTTCAACATTTTCCTCTCTAAATAAAATGAAAATTACTGGAGTGATTTTTTTCCTCTAAAATAAAAATCTATTAAATTTTTGAAAGTTTGTCAAATTTACAAAATCTAATATTTATAGTTTAATGACTGAATGACTGAAGACTCTAAAAGCTTTGTTAGAAATTGGTTAAGATGTTACAATGTGTTTATATTAAAATTTTTATTTTTAACTTTCAGTTGATTAAAAAAAAAAAACAATAATTTATTCTTATCTAAAATGAGTAATTTATTTTAATCTTAAATCAGATGGTGGACTTGTTACAATTTAAAAGTTTTGTGATTATAATCAAGATATACAGATGTGGTTCTGATTCTGTTAAAAATGATATCATATGCCCCACTAGTGATTGAGTGAATGAAAACACTGAACACAGGTTGTTGGTCTTGGGTTCAGACCTCATCAATATAAGCTGGCTTGTGGAGTTTTCTGGTTTTCTTCAAGTGTCTAACACAAAAAAGGGCCAGTTTTCCCACAAATGCCGCATGGGAGGTAGGCTTCTCCTTGGCAAATTGGCCACAAGTGTTTGATTGTCTTATTCCATCAGTCTAATCTGATACCACAATGTGGTCTTTTACTGCAAATCTTTCACGAAGATCATGTAATTTGATTGTTTTCACTGTTTCAAAGATATTAAGAAAATCTGTCACTTTTTTTACATTAATAATAATTTTGTTCCTTATAAAATAATTTGTGAATGAGATGAAATTTATTTTTTAATCACTTTATAAAGACACATTAATACAAATGACTAAATTACATCAAAATCATTTTAGATATAATAGTATTTTTTTTTCTTTGTATTTATTGTAATTTATCTTAACCTTCTACAGAATTATTGTAAGTCTAATAAACTACTTATTAATGAGGCTAAATCCAAAGTAATGGTTTTTCGGAGAGGGGGCAGATTGGGAAAAGCTGATAAATTTTATTTATCTAATTCTGAGTTAGAGATTGTCTCATCTTACAAATATTTGGGTATCTATTCTACTCCACAGGGCCCATTTTCTTTGCACTTAGACAAATTGTTTTTGAAATATAAACTTCAACTTACTAATCTAATAAAGATCATGGTTAGAATGGAGCAGTTTTGTGTTAAGTCACAGTTTCGATTATTTGATTCCTTGATGATATGCTCAAGTTTCGGATTTATGTTTTCCATTTGGGATCTATCTTTTGTTGATAAATTAGAGAAGACTCAACTGAGATTTATCAGATTGATATTTCATATTAATCATTCGGTACCTGGACTAAGAGGACTGGGTCGACCACCAAGTGCTATACGTTTAGCATTGGCTATTTTTAGATACTGGTTTAAAATTTTAGAGTTACCAGAATTTGATCTCAGAAGATTGGAGTGAAGATCCCCTATGCTGCTACTGTTTACCACTGTGTCAATGAAAATCCTTATAATAAACCATCTTGAGTTGGTTCTTACGACTCAAGAATGTTGTTACGTTGGTTCGTAGAAAAGCATACCTCCACACTCAAATTATACACTTATTTACAGTTTATTTACAATAGGTAGAATATACAAGTTTGCAAACATAGTACTTACGAGATAAGAACAGGTGGTGTCTTATATAATGGATTAGTTATCTGGAACTACACAACTTCAAAGAGGCGTAGTCACTTGGGGAGTTGGCTCAACCACATGGCTGTCCTGTCTACACTAACCCTTCCCAGAGGAATTTCTAAGAGGAGAACACACACTCTACACTCTGCGGGCTTCCTAAGTGTCAGGGACTACCACGTATTCGGTCTCTCGCCCTTTTTCTGTTCTCTCTTGCTTGTCTTACTATTTAAAGAGTTTTGGATGACAACTTCTGGCAAATCATAATTCTTCCTTTCGTCGGAAGCTTCCCAAGACGTCGACTGTTCTCCCTACAAAACAAGCTCACCGTGACATCCGTCACTTGTTTACATTTTTTTTTTTCTAGCAAGCTAACATGTGGCAAACACATTGCCTGACCTCAAACAAGTCCAATAAACAAAGACGATGTTCCTTTTGTTTCCCCTCCTGTTTACAAATACAACTCCAGTTGGGACCAATTCACAAGGTTGTGTCACTTTTGTCCCTACTCTGTTAAAAGAAATCCTTTACAGTTGGTCTGTAATAAATTGAAACTAACAGGTCGTAATTCTCTGGTTGTAACTTGGCTTTCCTTGATGGAATGTTTATTGTCTGATTTAGGTTATTCAATTACTTATTACACTCAATTTCCCGAGAAAAAACTTTTTAGCTGAACTTTTCCAGTTATTAAAAGATAAATATTCTCAAGATATTCTTTATATTGAGCAAAAGTGTAGTTTTTTTGAAGCTTCTCTATCATCCCCATGGACACCTCAATATTATCTGTTATCAAATTTAAATTATAAGATTAAATATTTAATAATACAATTACAACTTAATAACTTTACTATTGTATTAAATGGGTGTAGAATTAATATATTAGCTTACTCTAATTGTCTTCTCTGTAACACATTTTTTAAAAATGTTAAGAATCATTTGTTTTTATCTTGTGAATTTACCGAACACTTAAAGGATATGTTTTGTTTATGTGATGGTAATTTAAGTTCTGTACTGTTATATAAAATTTATAAATTTTTCTGTTATTCATTAAACATGTTAACATAGACGTACTAATTAAAGTTATATTATTTATTATCTATTTACAATTATGTATAACAATGTTTGTATTTAGTAATGTTGCTATGAGTTCTGTAACCCCTTTGTAAAGATGAAAGCCATAACAAATAAATGTTTTGATTGATTAGTTTTTTGTATTTTTGTTTGTAATTATAACTGAAACAACAATAATGATTTTATTTATAATTATGGATAACAGTAGAGTATAGTAAATATTTAACTTGTGTAATTATTAATAGATGAATTTTTATTTTCTTACAGCAAATAGTACAAGATTTAGTTTCCGGAATGGGTGAAATAGGAAGAAATGCTACTGTTATGTCTAGAACATCGGTAATTAGTCATAATTATCTAATAATAAAAATTTGGTAATTTTAAAAATTAACTAAAAATGTTTTAATAAATAATAATTGTTTTTTTTTTATATAGGAAGATGGATCTTCTGTCGATGTACACATAAACTTGGGTCAGGTACCGCTTCAAAGTGAAGCCCAGCTGAGAATAAATCAAGCACAAACTATGATCACTCGAGCTAATCAAGTGTTAGATTTATTAGAGGTATGAATAAGGTTATTTTCTATTTCAACTTTGTTTTGTAAAATTAAAATGATAAAATTGCCAACGTAAAAAATATTTAAGTTTATAAATAAATATTAAATAAGAGAGATTATATCCATTCAAAATGTAAAATATGTTGGAAGGCACACAAACATTCCTCCTACAAATGGATGTCGACCATTTTTCCAATTAAAGAAAATTATAAATTAGAATATGTTTGTCTTCAACATTGGAATTGATTAATTGGTAATGTACAGGTTTAAAGCATCAAATGTTTGCTAATATTTCAGTAATATGATTTTTGTTTTATTATTATAACCGCAATGATAATCATTGATATCTAATGTGTTTCTCTTAGTTATGTTTGTTTTCTTTTTTTTATTACAAACAGTAAACTTGTAAAATGTAAGTTCAGTTCTATATGAAATTTAAATTACTATATCACTGTGTGTGATTTCACAATAACAAAAACAGTATAATGTGAAAAACAATTGCATCACATCAAATTGAAGAGCAACAAGTCACACGATACATTTGCTTTTAAACAGGCTTTAGGCCTGTGCACTCTTGATAGTCTGACTGTCATTAATTTGGCACCCACTCTGTGCAAGGAATGGCCAAATTAGCAAGAGTCGAGTGTATGTTAAGAATCTTAGCATAGAAGTCTTGATTTTGTATTGACTAGTCTATCTTATTCATTCTTTAATATTTATTAATTATTAGTTTTTAATCTGTGTAGAATAGTTTCATGTCTGATAATTCTATGCTTTTTAACTTTCTAATGTTGCTTTTTCTTGCTTGAAACATTATATCCATATATAGTTTCCATAGATTTTCCTACATTTCAAGAATTAAAACTTATATATGTATTAGTGTGTTGGAAGAGTAATAAAATGGAAAATAAGATATTTTCTTATATATATACTAAAGAAATTGGCAGTAGTTTAGTTGAAATTCTGTTTCAATTATAAATATGATGCAGTTATGAAAAGAAGAAAATGTAAAATAATATATTGAAAAGATATCAGTTTTGATTAAAAACATTATGGTGGAAATTTGACAAGGCAAATAATTTTAGCTTTAATAATTGCAGTTGATTAGTTCTTAAAACAAAATTTGTAAGAATAGAAATACTCTGAAATAAGTGTATTTTATTTAATAATTTGAACCTTTTTCAGAGTGGTTCTACAGGATCTGAACCTACTGATACACCTATGCAAACAGATCAAGGAGGTGAAACAGAAATGAGAGAGACGCCACAACAGGAAGCTCAACAACAAGAATCTGAAGCTTCACGTGAAACTACATCTTCAGTTGAAGAATCTCTTACTGCTGGTCTTTCTTCAATGTTTAATGTGAGTTGCTGTGTAAGTGTTTAAAAAATTTAAACTTTATTTTAAATTAAGCTAAATTTTAATTTTTTATTTCAGATTCCTGGAATTGCCATTCTTTCATCTCAAAGTGGTAGTATACCAATTACAACAGGAGCTGCTCCTATGACTAACACCGATGCAACAGAATCGAATCAAAACACCTCATCTGGCGGTTCTTTGAGATATGGAGAAGGTTTGGCACAAGCTGCTCGTGCAGCTGTGGCGGCTGCCGTAGCAGCAGCAGCAGGTGCTGCAGCAGCTGCAGCTAGGGCAGCTACTAATGCTGCAGGATTCACCCAAGGATCAACTACTTCAAGTAAGAAACAAACAGTATATATTTTTGCAATAAAAATTGAATTGAGAACTGTATGAGAAATTTTACTTTTTTACTAGCTGGCACACGAAATGCAACTGGAAGTGCTACTTCAAATGGAAGCAGAAATATAAATGGAGATGTTCAGCCAAATTTACGAGAGTCAACGGAGACATCTAACAGAAGTACTACACAAAACCAAACAAATGACTCTTCAAGTAGTGGAACAGCACCGAATCCCAGTGGCAGATCACGTCGTGAAATTATGTATGGCTTATTGTGTATTTTTCTATTTAATTCTGTAATTTAGATTTATACCATATTCATATACAAGAATGATAAGGCAATAATTAATTTACCAAAATGTGATGTTTTATCATTCTTAACAATATAAAGTAATGCTCATTTAATTTGTGGACAGAAAAAAAAACCGTACCTTAAATATTATTTTTGAAATCTGGCCATTTGTCTTTCTCAAAATACTTTCTCTTGAATCCTTCATACTTTCTTCAGCATTGTATCCATGCACTAGTCTTAGAAATCATCTTTTTGACAGCATGCAAAAAGTGTTTCTCTTTTAAAGTTCTCTTCAAACACAGAAGAGAAAAATCACGAAATGTGGAGGTAATCCTGAAAGTTCAGGGAGTGTGGCAAATGTGCCAGAACCTCATCACCTATGACTGATCACAGAATATTAAATGCATTTTCTTAAATGCTAATCATACTAAAGATGTGAATTATGTTTATTTATTCTTTTCAATTAACACTATTAATGATTTATGAAAGTTAAAACATAGTAAAAATAAAAATCAATAGCAGTAACTTTTAATGTTGGCAACCAATTGGGTGTATGAATTGAACTTCGACAAATAGAGTATTTCCAGTATAGTTATAAAAATATTCAGACAGTTGTTGCTACTATGTACAATAAACACATCCATTCTATCAACGTAAAATTCCCATCTGTAATGATTTAACCATGCGATAGCTGCATGTTTTGTCTCTATTTGATTTGAAATAACATTTGTCCAAGTAATCTTTCAAATGTGGAAAGAGACAAAAGACATTGGAAGTCAGACTGTTCATTTTGATTGTATGGGAGATGACAGAAACGTCCATCCAAAAATGCAGTTTATCCCGAGTTTTCAGAGCTGTATATAAACAGAAGGGAGGAAATGTGCTGACAGACTGATCAGTGTAGCTGGCTGGATGATTATTTACATGTTATAAGGAGGTGAAACATAGTCACTGCAAAATAGGTAAGCTCATCACAAGTAATGACAAGTGCTTGAATATTTTTTGTGAACTGTGTTAAAAAAAATTGTGTTGGTAGAGGTTTCAGTTTATACAATTGGTTGTGTACATATAATGATATTGCGTATAAAATATAAAACTTACAATCTTAAAATTAAGAGCGAGGCAATTTTATCAATAATATAAAGAAAACAGACTGAAAAGTTCTTTAAAAGAAACACATTACATTTTTTGATTTAAAGCTTATTTTAGATTAGAATATGCATTTAATAAAATAGATTTTAAATTAAAATTAAGAACTGTGTACAAATTTATACATTCCTTAGAATATAAATTTACAGATTTTATAATTATTATAAAAACAAATATTACATAAGAGAAACTTTCACATCTTGTACTTTATTCTTTAATATAAAAGATTTTAGTTGGTACAATTAATGCTTTTTTGTGATGTTACACATTAAAAACTATTGTCAGTCAATCATTTTTTTAAAACAGTAATATTCCTATTAGTGAATTTTTTAACTAAAATGTCTTGACATTTAATTTTTCAAAGCAGTTCACTCACTCACTGTATAGTGACATAGCACAGATTCTGGTTTTCCATTCCCAGCGTAGGAACCTTTTTTTATTGGGATTGGCATATTATAGGTAATTAACTAAATTAATTAATACAGATTGTTATCTTATCATTTAGGAATTTAAATCAGTTTTTAAAATTATGCTTTTATCCCTTAAGAATTTTCGTGTAAAGCTTGATTTTATGTATATGAAAAATCTTTTTAATACAAATTTATATTTTTTGTTTTAGTAACACTTGATTCCAAGTAAACAGTGCATTTGGAAAAGCATTTTTGTCTGTATTATAAAAATATTTTGAAACTTAACTAACTAGCATTTTGTTTGTTTTTAGCCACCCTCCTACGACAGCATTAGCTTCGTTACTGGATGATCTCAATAGATTAAATACCAGATTCCAACCATTT
Source organism: Centruroides vittatus (assembly GCF_030686945.1). Taxonomy (NCBI): domain Eukaryota; kingdom Metazoa; phylum Arthropoda; class Arachnida; order Scorpiones; family Buthidae; genus Centruroides; species Centruroides vittatus. The sequence goes on along the minus strand of NW_027122506.1, from coordinate 188,881 downwards.
CTGCAGAATTACTCTCAGCTGTTGCGAGATGATCCCGATGTTGGCTCCAATGTAAGAAATATTTTAGACCAAATTTAAGCTTTCATATTTGTTGTGTTTATAAAATTATATATATTTACAACTTTTAATTTTAGCCAGCAGAAACACACAATATGTTTAATAAAGTTTCTAGAGTACTTCACTATATAAGTCACGCTTATCATTCCATTAGTGATCTAACTGTTAATTATAATCTTGCGCCACCTCGCACACTCCGTGTCCAGGTGATGCCGTCGTCGCAACCAACTACAGTATTTCATACAACGGTACCAGTTCAGGTAAGAATCTAAGCAAATCTAAAATGAATTGTGATTAAGTATCTTGTGTTTGTGTAAATAAATTAAAATGTAAACAAAGATAGATGCAATATTTATATTAATTAAATGAATTCAATTACTATTAAGTAGTAAGAATTAGTTCAAAAATATACATTGAAAATTTTATTTTTAATTTAGTTGAATTAAATCCTTTTGTCACTTTATTTAGTACAGTAAAAGCAATAAAGCATTACCAAAGAAAGTTTATTTATTTTTGTTACAATACCATAGGCTCAGATTAATGTTACAGCTGGGAGAACTAGAAATGGCATGTCGTCGTCATCTTCGACACCAGCCAGTGAAGTAAGGAAACTATCATTGAATGATTTTGCCATTAAGCTGTAATTGTGATATATCTATTTCTGATTTACTCTAAACCTCTTTATTATTTCAATAATTGCAACTTTTTCATTTCTCTCAGACTAAAATAATTATACACACTAGTAATGTATAAAAAAAAAACACTTTAATTCTACTTTACTTCATTAGTTAATGAGTTTGTAACAATTTTTTTTTCTTCATATTACATAATTTTCTGAAAATGTCTTCTTCATCTCCCAAGTTTCATGATAGTTTTTATTTTTCTGTTCCTAAATGAATAGCTAGAGGAATTGATGTTTATTTAATAGACTGGGAGATAATTTCACTAATAGTCACAAACTATATTAAAATTACAGAGTTAGTGTAGTTGCGCATATTATTATAATGTCCGACATAAACATGATTTAATAATAATAATTGAAAATTATTTATAGATTACATTGCTCTTCATTCTTAAATATACTGTTATGGTGATATCTAGTAAGTAACTTTAAGCAATTATAATCAACTTGCCTTAAAACAAACACTGATTAAGTGAATTTTGCCCTTGCCCTGGCAATCTGTCATTATCACAACATTAATTTTCATGCAATAAAGCAAACAAAAATTTTACCAGAATTCATTAAACCAAACTATAAATTAGTCACCCCTAAGAAATAACCTTATTTCCAATAATCGTGGTTTTTTTACACTTTTTGATGTGAACAATAAAAAGTAGTACTACGATAAATATTGCTTAGAAGAGGTTTTCTTCTAGTAAGTAAAGATGGGTTCAATCTCGGATTGTATGCAAGAAGTTTATTAACATCACTCCTGTTTAACAAAATACTGTAAACAATTCGCATACCATTTATCACTGATAAATGAAAAGAATAACAAATCTCTGATAGTAGAGCAATTCGAACATCTGGTTTCAGTGGATCATTCTTTTGTACTCGGAAAACGGGTTAAAGTTTAATGATGCCGTGTCTAAATGGATGTGGTCCCATGCAAACACGTGCTAGTTTGCATATTGAAGAGTGCATAGTGGTTTGGAAATCATTTAGACCATAAATTTATTTAAAAAAAACAAATTAAATTTTATTTGACTTTATTTAGTTAGTTCAAAATATTAAAATTAAGAAATTTCAATTACCTGTTAAGCTTTAACAACCTAAATTATACAAACTTGACCCTGAAAATCATTGATACAAATTTTTGATAAAGCAAAATAACTACTGTTCCCTAGTGATTCATATTAATGTGAGTTTTGACTGCATTTTAGATACTCTTCTGTTGTTCTTTCATACATCATCATCATCATCAATATATATCAAACTGCATGTTTATAATGTATCGTTTCAACTATGCATTTACAGGTATTACTATGAGGCTTAATGGTTCTTTGGTAACTTGCCAGAAAATAAATCTAAAGTTTCTTTTAAAAGTGAGTGTTGTTTGTTTATATCCATTTCCATTAGAGGTTCTTGCTTTTTCTGCAAACTTGTTGAATAATTGCCATGAAGGTCTTCATAAAATAATTAGACAGAGTATAGCCTTCATCTATGAAATGAATGGGTATTTCATCCTTTATTTAGGACCTGTTTCATTATGTTGAAGTTTGTATTTTCAGAAAATATGATCTCACCTGTCAAACCACAATTATCCATATGCAGAATTCTTTAACAACAAGGATGTATATTTGCACTTAGAAAGGTCTGGTATTTATTTGATTCTCTTACAATATTTGCAGACAAGTTCAAAGTCATATGACGTAAGAGTCACCACCAGAAAGCTTACTGACCATCTGACAGAACACCAAGATGACATTTTAAGTAATAGATGCTTTACAGAAGTTACCATGAAGGTGTTGGAACAAAGTTGTGATCTTTTATAGTTGAAAGTGTCATTACGAGATGCCGTATAGACCAACCCTCGACCTTTCTGACAATTTTAGAATTCTCATCTGTACAGACATTTAAAGCGGTATCTGGCATCTGTACAGTCTTAAAGTGGTATCATTGTCATCTGTCTTATTTGTCAGTATTAATGATAGGATATTTTAGAAAAAAATAATGCTTGTTGCTATTGATATTGCCATAAGTGCAATTTGCAGATATTTTGAAGCTGTCATGTTAAAGTAATCTGCAATGTTTGGTAAAACTTTCCATGAATTCATATATTAAATATGTACTGCAATGGTGGAGATATGATTTTGAAATGTTAATTCAAATTTTTCTCAACATTCTATTTTATACAGTGGAAATCCATTAATTTTATTTATTTTGTCAGTAAAACTTTTTGAAACGCATCTTATTTTTCATGGCTATTGTACATCATTCACATATTTAGCAAAAATTGGATGAAATTAAATAAAATCTAACTTGTTTTAAAGTTTATCATTCAAAAATTCTTACATGGAAATTATATGCTCCAGAAATGGGGGAAAATATGCAGAGTGGGCGGTAGTAATTTCTAAAAATTGCTTTGACACAATTTGCAATTATTGAAAGAAGTAACTAATATACAGAACAAATTTTATTAAATAGTTAACAAAAATTTTGAAATTTTTTATTATAAGTACAGAGTATTTTTTCTAGCCTGCTTCAGCCACAACAGAAGCTTCTGCTGCTGCTGCTGCTGCTGCTGCTGCTGCTACTGCTACAAACACTACCACAACTGCTAATACAAGTTCAACTTCTAGTTCCACCACTACAAATTCCTTTTCAGGACCATCAATGTTTTCCAATGCATCTTCGTTATTTGGTAGTCAGAGTCCGTTGATGTTTATGGAAGTTGGACCAAATTCTATTACCATTGACAGTATATCTGCCACTGTTGTTAGTCAGGCCGAACATGTTGGCTTGACAACTGGTTCTACGACTAGCACAACCTGTAAGTGTCGCATGTAAATTTCCATATAATAGATATAAACTAATATTTTTATTATTATTTTTTTACAGCTACAACTGAAAGCAGTCAACCACAGTCACACAGAGGTGCCACAACTAACACTACACCTTCTGGAACTACAGGTCCTCGCATATCCCAAGACAGTGGTATCAATTCTGTCCGAAACTTCGCATCACTTTCCATGCCTCTTTCTAATATGGGTGGTGGCTTTTCCCTATTTGATCCATGTCTTCCTTGCAACTCTTGTTGGGCATTGCCCTCTGTTCCCAGATCTAGAAGATTCAGACCTGTAAGAACACGAATGGTTCCGGTATGTTCGTCTTTTGTACGTGAAGAGCTTAATGATTTAAATTTGCTTTGTCCTCTAATAATTTCTTTTTATAGCGTGAATCTGAGCAAGAGAGGCATTCGAATGTCCAAATGTTTGAATCGGAACTTCGAAACATGGGACGTCACCAGGCTTCCACTGATGAGACTTTTACGTCATTGTTACAAGTAAATTTTAGGGATTTGTTTATTTGATAAATACCGTTTGTCGGATACATCTGTAATTTTCATTCATCTGATTTTCTAGATGGTAGCTGGTGCAGCTGGTCCTCGACCAAACAGGATGACTATTGGACAGTTATCCTCTCTTTCATTAGATGGTAGTGCAGCATCTAGTCAGAGTAAGATGGCAAAAATACAAGCATTCTTTAAATTTTATAACAAGTTTATGTAATAAATTTTAATCTTCTGTAGATATTATCTGGGATTTATTTGCTAGAGTGGTCAATTCACTAACAGAACACGATCTCATTGAAATATTTGTTGGTCGTCCAGAGCCATTGGAACATGTCAGAGTTGGCTTACAAGATTTTATTCGGCAAAGGTTATTAAATGGTCAGGAAGAAACAAATGAAAACATCAATTCAGCAATTGACAATGTGATCAGTCAGTTACAAGAACTAATTCAGGGATCAGCTGTAAGTTAGTTTTTATTGTAAATAATTCTAATATTAAATAATTTGTTGCTAATTATGTCATTTTAGAGAGATGCTAATGTGAAACCCGACATCGATTTTGTGGCAACGATTAACACTTTCTTGAGGCAAAATTTGCGCCAATTGATCACTTTTGTTTTGCATCCACCTGGTAAGTTTCTGATTGTCTGTCTCCCTACAAAGACTTTATGTTAGACACTAGAAAATTTATTTTACAGAAGGGTCCAGTTTTGCAGTGTACCTTTATACCATGTGTCGTACCATAATATCAGAGTTCATCATTCTTACCATACATTGTTCGGTAGATGGCATAACATCTCTACAACGTATTTTTGAAGGCAGAGTCGTGAGTACTTTTTCTTAACAAAAATAGTCATATGTCATTGTATTAAACTATAACTATTTATAGAGACAATACGCCAATCATCTACGTCCAGTTCTGAACTGGTTGACTACGTTAGGTGCCTCAGAGTTTCATACAATGTTGGCCAACATTAGCATAACGGCAGAACAAGTAGAACATTATGTAGTGAATGTGTCGAGAGAAACAAGAGATGAAGCAACACCACTTCTTGCAGCGAATGCAGAAAGTAATGCATATAATTCCGGTTTGGAGATGATGGAAGATGATACTATATCCAATGAAGTTGCTCAGAGTGATGTGGCATCTGGAAGCGTAGAAATGGCCACCAAAGAAAGTTCACCGGAGGTTCAGTATTTTTTTTTCCATAAATTTTGGAATATGAAGTAGTAATAAATTTATTTCTCAAATATTCTCTAGTTAATGGAAGCAGAGAGCATACAAGAAATACATCAAAACAACTTTGAGGGTGCAACATCTGCAACGGGTTTATACGGCTCGTTATCAGATGATGAATTGGGTGAAGTTACAATAGGTTCTGAACCTTGGCATGCATCTGTACCAAAGGTAAAATGTGACTAGAATTTATATTGAGTTATAACACAATTCATTTACTTTTTTGTCTGTATTCAGGAATGGGTTCCAATCATCACTCGTGACATTAGGCGACAACGTCGGCAGGCTCCTCAGCCTCCATTTAGTGATGCCTATTTGAACGGAATGCCTTCGAAACGACGACGAGTAAGTGTAAATGTGTTTCAACATACATAATTGTCAGAACGAAGTGACGACTAATACTTGTCGACAAGGAATGCAAGAAGTCATTATAACTCTAGAATGAGTTGTCCAATCTTGATGAAATTTTCTAAGACGACTCATCATCACTCAAGGATGAACTGATTAAAATTTCAACCCTCAAAAATGATCCATTTTTGTAGAACTGGAGATAGGAGTCAAAATGAAGATTGCATTTTTCTTCAGTATGGATCATTTTTGAGAGTTGAAATTTTAATCATTTCATCCTTGAGTAATGATGAGTCATCCTAGAAAATTTCATCAAGATCGGACAACTCATTCTAGAGTTACAATGTTGACAAGAAATGCATGAAGTCAAGTGTCAGTCACTTCCTGCACAGGTATAGAAGTGTCATCTAGTGCAAGGGTGGGCAACCTTTTCTATAACATGGGCCAGAATAAATTTTACGTTTTTTCCACGGGTTGTAGTAGTTAATTGACGCCTTCTTGTTACCTGTAGTTTTTTAGTCTGCAAATATAAAATAAATTAAAAAAGAAGTTGATTACTACATTTATTTCTCTTATCGTTTTCAGAAAATTACAAAGAATTGGAAAAATAACTATTATACATATATATTTATTGTTTTATGATTAAGTGAAAAAAGTATTTATTTAATGTGACATCTGGTGCTGCAAAAATTTTGTTAGCATTTCAATATCTGGTTCAATTTGTGTGGTGCTTAAACGCAAGTTGTTTTCCAAACGCGTATCGGTTATTTTGGTTCTGTACTTCGATTTCAATTACTTCATCTCGGAGAACACCTGTTCACGTCGATATGTCGAGCCAAATAAAGAGTAAATATACTTCGCATTATCAACTAAATTTGGAAATTCTTCAGCCGACAGATTTTTACAAAACTCGTGGACAAGTGTAAAATTCAAATTTTCTCTTAAACTTACCCTCTATTTTAATTTCCAATAAGTCCATTTGAAAATTTTTCTAGAACAGTTTCGATTTCAGTGATGGAAAAGGGAGAGTTACATAACGAAAATAAATATTTTTCTTGTCGAAATCACGAACGTCGATCAAATTCTGAATAAAGATCTTTGATTTATTTAACGAAAAATTGAGGATTATATTTGTCATGATAATTAGATAATGTTGGAAAATGAAAAAGATTATTTTTCTCTATATGGAATTGCCACAAATGGAGTTTACTTCTAAAAGCTTTAATATGTCCATATAATTGTGTCACATCTTGATTTTGCTTTTGTAAGGATTCATTTAAAACATTCAGGTGTCCTGTAATATCAATGAAGAATGCTAGGTCTGACGACCATTTCTCATCACTTCAATGGGAATTCGTTTCATATCCATGAATAGTTTAATTTCCTGTTTCAAATTATAAAATATTTTTAATGCGGTTGCTCTTGAGAGCAACCATATTAAAAAAACCGTTCTCAATTTTCTTTACTCTTTCAGTACCTTGATACCTGCCATAACTTGCATGTTTCATTTGGTAGCGTCTTTTTATATTAAATTTTTTTTTTTTACAGAGATAGTTTCATTGCAAATTAAATGTAAAGGTTTTCCATTATGTTCCGCAAAAAAACATTGCGACATCCATTTATCTCGAAAAGATCTGTTTTCAGAATCAACTTTTCTTTTTTTACTGTTGTTCAATGCCAGTTTGTTCTAAAAACTGAATAAATATTTATAAATATTCTTATTAAAATTATTAAAGAAATTTTTGTTATTAACTATAAATAAATTAATTTCAATTTCAAATAAATAGTTCTTTTTAAAACCCGGCGACAACTCACTCGGTTACCACAAATTACGTTAGATATTCGGCTTTGATCATACGCATATATAGAATACAAATATACTGCTATGAGTGGGAGCATTTGAAGGGAAAGATGTTTTAATGGATGTTAGTTTCAACATTAGTACTAAATTATGAACATATTATGCGCATTTAATATTCAATTTAAACTAGACGAATTACATCAAAAAATATTTATTTATAATTTCTTCTAAAGATCTCGCGGGCCGGGGGGTTGCCCACCGTCGATCTAGAAAATAAAGGTGTGAGCAGCTTCGTTCCGACTACACGCCGATACAGCGTTACTCAACTAGTAATAAATTATGCTAAATTTAAATATTTTTGTTATAGATGATGCCAAATAACACAATCGGAGCAATTCAGACCATCTTGCCCGAAGCCATACAGAGAGCGGTTAGATCGGTTAACGTGCAGCCCGTTACCAGTATGGAGGAGTTGCGCCGGGATGCCGTGCAAGACACGTCTTTACACAGCGCTTACAGAGAACAAGTAAAGTGTGCCATACAGGATCGCATACGCAACGATTCGGACTATATACCCGAAAGATTTCCAAAAACTGAAAAATATTTCAACAGAGAATGAACTGGATACAGCAAAATATAGAGCAGACGATAATCTTATTCATATTTAAGACTTTCCATTTTTACTATACACATAACATTTGGATCTTGAAGCAGCGAGGCAAAATTGCACGGTTTTATTTTAATTGTTTCTTTGATGTACGAGAATTTATTAGTAATATTCAAAAATAAAGGAAGTTATCCAAAAATCGGAAGGCGTCGGTCTCTTTAATTTACCTTCTACAATAATCCTGTAAGTACAGAGACAGAATACATTGTTATGGAAGTAAGTAAAAATTTTCTTATTTTGTGTGTGATGTAAATTTGATAAATATGTATTGATTTTTAAACCGATTACTAAATCCTTTAGGCATCCACATTGGAAATGTAGTGACGACATAAAATGTAGAAAGCCCTGTGATAAATACACTTTTTCTATACCGTTTTCCATTCACCTATGACCCCATAACATTAGTCATTTTTTTCATAAACATGCAAAAGGATATGTCTATAGTATCTAGTCACAATATACCTATCAGTGTTTCTGAAACTGTGGAATAATTTATTTATTTTATCTTTCAATAATGTTTCAGAATCCACTTTTTTTTTGTTCACTCAGATTCCCTGCCATTGTTTTTCAGTAACTAAACAATAAAAAAAACTTTGTACCTACTTTTGACTCTCCCTTTAGATGATGAAACAAACAAACCAAAAATAATAATGCATTACAACATGACTATAGGACCGTGAACAGTGCATTGAGACAATGACTAACAGTTACCAAATTTATGCCTCATTGCTTAAAAGACATTTCTCAAATCTAAACAATCCTTGTAAGGCTAGTAGCCTTTTTGAGAAGTTTGACGACAGCAATGATGACATCTCATCTGACAGAGCACCAAAATTACATCACAAGTATGCATATGCAAAGCCCATGGAAAATGCAGATGTCAATTCATAAGGGGTGCTCAGTAAATAATCAGCCAAACACAACAGCATGAAACAGAAACAATTTATTTCAACGATAATTGCCCTGATTGGTGTCATAATGGGATAAGTGCGTTAACAGTCTAGTTATGCCCCGTTCGAAGAATTGCTCTGTCAGTGTTCCTGCTACAATGTCGGACAGCATCTTGCGCTTCAGTGTCTAAGGAAAATTGTCTGCCTTTAAGTGCCCCGTTGAGTTTCCCAAAAACATGGAAGTTGCAAGGTGACAGGTCAGGATCATAGGGAGGGTGCTCAAGTACCTTCCAACAAAACTGCTGTAGCAGGTCCTTTGTCATGTTGGCTGTGTGAGGAGCATTGTTATGCAACAAGATGACCCTTGACATCTTGAGTTTTCCTGGACACCTGCATTGAATTTGTGTGCATAATGCATGCAAGGTGTTGCAATAGGATGTTGCATTGATGATGCTGTCATGCTACATAAACTGAACAAGCAGAGGCCTCTGATGGTCAAAAAACAGGGTGAGCATCACCTTCCCTGCCAATGGTTGCACACTTTTGCTCTTTTTTAGGTGAAGTGGAAGTGAATGTGGTTATTTCCACTGCATACTGGCATGCTTTGGCTCTGGATCATAATGTTAACACTGTCTCATCTCCCATCACAATGTGAAGAAAACCATTACCATGCATAGCAAAACATGTTAGATGCTCATCCAGTTGTGGATCTGTTCTTCAGTTAGTGAACGTGGCCACCCACGGTGTGCACACCTTCCTGAAATGCAACATTTTGTGCACAGTACCAACACTCGGGTCTACTGCAGCTGCAATGTCATGGACCATTATCTGTATGTTCGCTAGCACCAAGTCTTCCACCATTTGCACATTCTGTGGTGTGGCTGCATGCTGCGGATGTCTCGGTTGTTGTCTTTCATGCTTGAACATCCTTCCCGAAATTTTTTTGGCCCACACCTTCTCCTGGGCAAGGCCATAGGGTGTATGGACCATACACCTGATGCATTCAGTGATGAATTGCAGTGGGTCCGCATCAAGGAACCTGATTACTCCACATTATTCAACTTTGGAGGCTTTCATTGTCCAACAAAATCACATAAACAAATGACATAGGGCAAACATCCGTGGCCTCAATGGGGTGTCACTTTGGTGCACTGTGTATTTGCACACAAACTTTCTGCTTACTCCTGTGCTTATTGGCTGGTTATTTATTGAACACCCATATACTACATGACGATTATTTGTCCACACCTAAATTCTCAAACGGGGCTGTCTCCAAAAGGCAATTTTCTGGTATATACCCACAAGATGTTAATTTTGGTAATGAAAGTCTGACTAAACTTATTCCAAATTGCCGGTTCAATCATTGGTGGATTGTCCAATGTTGCATTTCTTTTGATTTGGCTAAAGCCACCGAGGAAACAGGTGGCTTTACTCTGTTTCCAAAGCTTGTCTTTAACAGGTTTGGTTAGATATCTAGAGACTAACACTATCCACTTATTTATCTTTAAATATGTGTACTAGGCAAGGTATTAGATAGATGACCGGCACAACTCTATTGTTAAAGGAGAGTGATGTATGGGGGAGGCAGGTTTCTTGATAGAAAATGTTGCCATCAGTATGTTTAAATTTGAATTTTCAAGCGATGACTTTTTTTATGAAATATACATTATCTCTAAAACGGAACCATAATTACTTTTAGGCATAACCATCACAAAGGAGAAATGCCCTTAGCCTTTTGCTGTTTGTCTATGTAAATGACACCAAGTCATTTACATACAGATGTCATACAGAGTCACGAGTACAGACTTGAGAAGATGCCATTACATTAGGTGGCTTTGACGTCTAACTACTTCGGTTTGCAGACGATACGGTATTGTTGTCGAAACACCGGTCTACTTTCGGAGAAAGCCATATCTAATATCAGAACATTCGTTGTCTCTGAGTCTAAGGATTAATTAATTTCTATAAATCCAAAATTTCAATTTTCGGACGGGGAGGATGGCTAAGAGAAATGGATAGGCTTTTCGTCCACGTTAGAGAGATCAGCATATTAAATGAAGTGGCATACTTGGGCATGCATTTAATGGTATTGGATTCCTTTGCTAATTATGTTTCCTTTGTCAAGGGTAAAGCTCTCTTCGGGGTAAATATAGCAATTGACATCGTATGCAAGGTGACGAATAGTTGCACGCCTCTTTAAAAGATAAGCCGTACGACCAACTCGACACAAATAGAGAGGCAGCTAACCTTTATGGGGACCTTTTTTCGTCACCCGTTTGGTCTCGAGAGATCGATACCGACATTTGCTATTAGATCTGAATTAGGTTTGAAATGTCCTGTAAACGTTTTAAATGCATTATCCCTCCTAGTAGAGGAGATATCCTGTAAGGAGTATATAATAATTATTTGTGTGTAGTACAAGATAAATTTATAGTGAAATGTTCAATGATCCTGTGGTAAAATGATTTTATCATTTGTAAACAATCTCGAGCAATTTAATTAAATACTTTTCTGTTTTTGAATATTTTGTAGTAATAATTAGGCTCTTACCTTTGTGAGTAACCGGGGGAGTAAGACCTTGGTCTTACCCCTTTATCAACAACAGTTTGGTAAAAACTGCTCACTGGGTCAGTGGATGGTGATTTCGGTTTTCTGATCCGGTGGTATCAAGATCGGTTTGTTAGGTCGAGTGGAAGAGGCGAGAGGGGTCGTCGATAAGTCGTACGTGATATACAAGTAATAGACACTATTGACAAGGAAAATCAAAAATTTAATGAATATAATTCTGTAATTTTAATTTGTTAAAAATAAAAATCAAAGACAACGTCGGTTAAGCTATTCATGTACCTTTTTTAACGAGAGGGTATTCGAACTAAGCGAGCTCTCGCATACAATTTGAGGGACCGAGAGAGAGTTTACAATATTTTGGATAATATCGTACCTCTTTCACACACATTTCTGGAGGACTGTCGGTTATCTGCCTTTTCCGAGCGGTATCGCGACGAAGATCGGTGTCTCTGCGAAAGTGCTCCAGTAAGAGGCTACTCTGCAGGGGGTGCATCGGTCTTGGAGAATGGTCGTGCGATCGAGCGTTGTCGAAGACGAAGGTTGACTCTGCGGGTGATGGGTCGGAGGTGTTCCTGGGACAACGAGAAGATGGTGAAATCTGATGTCAACTGTACTCTTTGACACATGCAACGTTAGATCAATCACGTTTGTACGGGAAATGTTGATGTTCTCGAAGGAGTGTTAAGTATTACCAGTAGGAAATTTGATTTGTGTTTATACAATTAGCCCACAGCTAAATTGTATAAACAAGAGCCATTTTGTTGCGCGCGATTCTGTTCGACGTTGCAATTTTCGAGAACCTATTCACGACATTAAGCGAGGATTCGCCGTACCGGTGTTTGACAGCACGACCACGATTTTTAAATGAGATTTTAAAGTACGGTAAAACCTGTTCATTGAAATTGAACGATACTAAATAATTTTTCCCATTTAGGATTGTTCCACTGTATATTAATTCAAAATAAAAAGTACACACATCATATATGCATGTAAAATAATAATTAGAATTTTACAAATGTTTTTAGTTCGAAAAAAACGGATCACACCCCATATATACATATAATACTTAAAATTTAACTACAAAACTCATTGGAAAAATCAAACATAATTTTATTCTTTCAAAATTGCATGTCCAAGAAAATGACATAATTACAATTTTTTTTTTTTTTTGATTTGTAGCACAAAGAGATTCAGTATAAGCTTACAGTTTGTTTATAAGAGCAAAGCCTTACATAAAAACTGAGAAGAAAACGAAAGCAAGTGCACTTAGAAGTGATTCGTCAGAGCTGCCAACGATTATTATTAACAGCTTTTGGGGAAATCGGTGCTTATTACATAGATATTTTTCGGAGTAAAATCTTCGAATTTGTTCCGATTATCTGACAGCAATGAGTTTTAATCACACCAAGAATTTATAATGTATTAAATACAAAACACCAAGTGAAAGAGTTTTTTTAAAACACTACTACGTTTTTTTTCCTTTTTCGATATTCATGCAAGAAATGTAGCAAAACACAATGTAAATTATTAACTACGCTAAACATTTTTTTTTATAAAGAAAGTTAATTTAAAAATGTGCACAATATGCATTCGTTTGTTTAAAGGATTCTAGATACTGATGGTAAAATGAAATTTCGATTCGTGTTATTGCAATTAAGGTAACGTGAGAGAAGAAGATCCGAAACGGACTCTGGCGTGATTTTGCACGGAATAAAATTTGGTTTGGCGATCGATTCTCGGGCACTTAAAGTTTCTTCCGAATCGTCGAAGTGGTGCGACTACTCGAGCGACCGCCGGTAATTTAATAATAAAATGGTTGGCACGTCGTGTACGTACTGTACGTGAAATGTATAATCGGAATGATCTTTTAAAGTTATTGCTTGTCCGAATAATGATCGCCGGTAATTAAATTACCTTAAGCAATAGATGAAAAATGTTAAGGAGATATAAATAAGGAAGGAAAATTGCCCGAAATGACACGTGTGGCAGTTCTGTAGGAATTTTGAAGTATGGAATCTTTTTCACAATATAATAGTTATAGATGGGTCCTCGATGTTTGGGAATGTAATACAAAAAGCAATTTAGAGGTTTCTATGCTTAAAACTGAACTCTTGTATATTTTGAGCTACGATAATTTGATTTTGTTACCAGCAAAATCATTTGTGAAAATATGTTTTTATTGTGTCTGTCTTCTGTTTATTCTAATCTTTTAGAACTCTGGGAATGGTTTTCCAAAATGAATGCTACCAATACTACTATAATTATTACATGTGAAGTATATGACATACAGTAAACGTCCAAGCTTCATCTCCCATAGACATGCAAATGTCTTGTCTACTATCTTTAGGAAGTACCATGAACAAAAAATCCATTAATGAGTTGCATATCTTACTGTAAAAGTTTTTTAACAGCCTGTGTGTGGCATCATCTGTTATAAAAGCTTTTTGTAACAAAATCTCATATTTTTAATTTTTAGGGTAGAGACGAGTTTCATAAAACGTTGTAAATGCTAATAACAAATAACGTCTTCATTAAGTTTGACCCATCTCTCCTTATCTCCTCTCACCCCCTCGACCTTTAACCCCCAAAATTTAATAGCATAAAGGCCATTTTTATACACAAGCTACTAGGCCAAATTTTGTTTCTTCATCATTACTCCATCCACAGATATTGAACAAAACAGATGACGAGTGATTCCAACTTTGCAAACTGCATAACACAAAATGCCTTCTCTTTTGCAGAATCATCAGTTTTGTTCACGGTGCTTCCTAGTAATACAGTAGAGCGTCGTTTATCCGAATCAATTGGGGACTGGGGTTGTTCGGATAACCGATTATGTATGAAAAAATATATTAACCTGTCCGATGTTGAAATTTTTCTCCGTTGCGTCGTTGAATTTTCGTCGATTTTAAGCCTAACGAAAATTTTTATAATAATAATCGAGGCTATTGTATCATTAAAAATTATTTCTTTATTTTGTACAAACAAAACAAAAATTATACTTTAGAAGTAAATCTAGTATCAAAAAAGTTTGATTCGGCACGACACAGTCCGACTGGAAAGCATTCAGATAAACGACTCTCTACTGTAGTAAATAAGAGATTTGAATGCAGATGGGAGATGAAATTTGGACAATTACTCTATTGAACTGGGTGTATGTTGCATACTTCTTGGATAATAATTAACACAATTACAGTGTATTTAAAATGGTAGCATTCATTTTGGAAGACCCTGAATATTAGTTGAGTATTATGAGCAATATTTAATGTACAGTATACAACAATAATATAAAAAACTTACAATTATTTTTTGTGGTTTGCAAATAACTTCACCTGAATATATACATTTTAGGATACGAAAAGCTCGCTAACATGGTGTATAGTTCCTTTCTTTGAATAACTTAAAACACCGATGCTTCACAATTCCCTTGGGACAATACATTTTTTTACCAGCACTTGTACAGCTTCTGGAAGCATTACTGTCAACTATCTTTTGCAATCACCTGTAATGCCACTTTTACCTCACTCGATGACTTAAAACGGCATCACAAATGGCCTGAAATTGTTTTGATGTCTAAAGTCATCAAATAAGGTAAGAGAAGCATTGCAAGAGGCATTACAGTTGACTGCAAAAGATGGCTTACAGCAATGCTTCCAGAAGCTGTACAAGTGTCAGAAAATGTGTATCATCATTCAAGGGGATTCTCTAGAAGATGGTTGTGTGTCAGTGTTTTAAGCTATTCAAGGCAAGGAATTATGCGCTAAGTACCTGAACTTTTGGATCCTACCGTATATATGTGTTATTTTGGACAATATCCATTAAAAATAAAAATGAGAATATGAGATGAAATTTTAAAATAATCTTAGTTTTGACTTGAAATAAATCTACACCAAGAAAAATTCTGCATCACAAGAATATAATACGTTCTTGCACCTCAAAATGGAATCATTACTTAAGCTCAAATATCCCTGAATCAGAAAAACCTAATGTAAAAATTAAGCTTTGGATTATTGCTTATTTTTTTACAAATTAGAAATCAGATATATTCAAGTAGTTGCACCACTTCCTTGTATGTATATATCATTTTTTTTCCTTATTTTGGATAAAAGTTTCGGTAATAAAAAGTACGGAGCAAGATTTTCCAAGTGTTAAAGGTGTACTGACATGAAAATTTATATTTGGAATCTCCAAAAAAATTATGATTTGTATGATTTAAGATGCTTTGAGTAAAACTAGAGAATGACAAATGAGATAATTTAAGTTTCGGCAACTTGACGTCTTACAGTTCAATAAATTTTTAATTTCGAGATTATAATTCTTAAAAAGATAAAGTGATAAATGTATTATGTCATTATATACAAATTTCTAAAATGAAACAAAGATTTCATACATATCTGTATTGTTCTTACACATTTAAACAATACAGTCAAACCTGTTTTTATGCGGGGGATAGGGACCGCATTAAAAAAAAACGCATAAAAAAAATCTCACGAAACTTCACGAATGGCTGTAAATAATAGTTTTCGCAACACAATTAAAAAATATTTTTTTATGCGGTCAACAGGAACCGCATAAAAAAAGTCTCACATAGAAAATAACTCAAAACCGTACGAAATAGAATTTATTGACAACAGATGTCAGCACTTGACTGCATCGTCTGGTCTATCGTCTGTTTTACATATTTTTGTCCAGGTGGTGTTTTGTTGACTTAAAAAGTAAATTATTTCATTTTTCGCATATTCATGCAATAATATTACTATAATAAGTGCATTTATGCTATAATAAGTTTATTTAGCTATAATAAGTCAACGTAAGACATGACGAATTGCACGAGACTAGTCGCCAACTATACCGCACAAATTAAAAATTCGCATTAAAAATATCGCACATAAAAAGAGCGCATAAAAACAGGTTTGACTGTATAATAACCTTTGTGGTAATTAAATTAAGAGAAGTCTCTCATGTTTCAACCCATCTAGACATCAAGGTACTATTATTAGCATACTTTAATTTGATGGTCGAGGCAGTTAAGGCGTCAGCCTGTAGCTCTGGAGGATCTACAATTGAATCTGAGCGAGTAACCCCTAAAAACTTTTCACGGGCAGGCCGTTCGGGATACGTCAATCTCCGTCCCTTGGCACCCCAACCCCACCGTGGGCCAGGTTCGACCCAAATAGATATGAAAAAAGGCCCATAGGGTTAAGAGCAAAAAAATTGAGAAACTGATATCCAGACAAACTACACTGAGCATATTCAAATCCAAGAGTGAGCAATTTAGTGATTTATTAATTTTTTAAATGTTTCAAAGTGAATTTTGGTTATGAGATTATTATTTAAAGCTCATTTTGATTTGAAATATATAACCAGTGTTTAAATATTGATTAAATATAAAGTGGATCAATAAATAACCAGCCAGAGCAACCTGCCAGGCTTTTTAACTTGTTATTGATCAATCCATCCTTCTAATATAATTGTTTTATTTTTATTATAATATAAATTTTGGAAATTTAATCAATTTAGAACAATCAGATTTTAAGCAATTTTATGCTGTTACAATTTAAATAATGTCAATACTAAATTATAATAAATATTTAACAGCTGCTATCGTTTCTTACAAAAAAACAAACTAATAACATGGATAAAAATTTTCAAATTTAACAAAATATCATGTTACTTAATTTTTTCTGAAAAAAGTATTTGTAACAAATTAATTGGTAGCCACCGAAGGTTATATATTTTAAAATGGCGACAGGAAAATTTGTTTATAATAATACATCAGCTGAACTTCTAAAAAGTAATAAGGATTGGTTGAGTCCTTTTAAATTTCAACAAGTATTTTATGTAATGTTGTGAGATTCTTCTATTAAATTATTGTTATTTAATGTTGTTATATTTATTTAAAATAATATAAGAACAGCAAAAATATGTGAAATACCAAGTCTTTGTAATAATAATAATATCATTATAAACAGATTTTACTCTACCTAAATTGTTTAATCTTGGATGCTTATGTTTATTGGTGTGCAATTTGATAGTATTGAGCTGTATAAGAAACCAAATTATTAAATTCATGTCAGATAACCTTTAAACTCGACAGGTAAACGTTAAAATTTGGAATGCAAATTATTAATTATTTAGGAATGCATCTTAATAAATACGCAAGTTTTTACTACAAATATTTTTCGGTAAGAGCAATCAGAATCTATAAAATAAATTCTCTTATAAATTCAAACGTAATTATTTAACTCTTAAAATGTACAACTTTTGTGCAAATGTTTCAATGTTAAAATTCATGAAACATTTAAAAAACATATTCCTTAAGTACAAATTAAAGTTATTGCATCAAATAAAATGAATGAAAACATTCAAAATATTAATAATAAACCTAATAATCTTGTCATAACTAAAATAAAATATATACATTACTATAAAAAAAACTAATTTTAAAAGGAGAGTAAATGAAATTATGATAAAAAAAATCTAATATTCCAAAAAATAACAAATATTTTAAATTAAAAAAAAAATATATTTGAACAACTCAATAAGAATTGAAAAAACAATAGATTAAATTGAGCACTTTAAACTTAGTGAACATACCACTTTTGATAAAAATACTGACTAGCATCATCTGAACGGCAATGAATCACATAACATTATTAAAAAATATGTAAATTCTCAATACCTAAATTCAACAGCACTAATTAATCATTAACGACTTATAATAAATGCAACAACTGAACAGACTTTTTGGAACTTAACATAATAAAAATCCACATTCGTCTTTCCATTGCAGATACCTTCGACTATTGCTTTTCTTTTAAAAAAGATCTATGTTTGATTTACCTTCCCTACGTTCATTTCGTCCCGTCTTAAATCGTTTGTCTAAATAAAATTTGATAACATCGATTTTCCTAATCTTATTTCAGTTTTTCGTCGACATTCTGAGGCTTCTTGGTCCCCGGGGATAATGGATGTAATTATGATTATGAAACAATATAGTGATAGATTATCTTCCATAATTATTCAGCTAGCTTTGTTAATTAAATGCAAATGAAAACAAAGCTGGCTTTTAAGTAACTGATGATGTCACATTAGAAAAAAAATTCGGGAATATGTTGCTATCAGAGAGCATAAGCAAGGGTATAACTCTTGCCGTTTCATTCTCTATATAATATTACATAAAATGACATTCCTTGTAATGGAATATAAGGGAAACCAAATAGGCCTCAAGCGAGGGTAAACATCACCACCTGTCAGTCGGCATCGTCTGTTTCAACAAAGAAAGATCGCATGTCTAGAGCTGCTGCTAATTCTAACACTGCTCGTCTTAGACTGGGATGATCGAGCAACTCGCTCTCAGGCAAAGGAGGATGTGAACGAGGAGAAAAGCCATGACCCTGCAATATATTTTAGCTTTAATTTTAATATATTTGAATTATTTTAAGAATTAAATCTCGTCCACTTACCTTAAAGAGCCGATGTAACCTTAAGACAATATGACAAAATATAAATCTTAAAATTAACAAGCGCAAGAAGTCATCTCCATAAAACTGTAAATAAGCTGGATCTAAAAATGATAAAGATTATTTTAAATACAGTTTAATTAGATTTTTTTATGATTAACTTAAAAAATGAACCATTTCTAATATGAAATTACAATGGATTCTTTAGCAATTCCAGTAGGGATTAAGTTACAGATTTTTAAACTATTAATTTAGCTAATTGTGCCTGAAAAATTGTGACCAAATATAAAAAATAGATGATTATTTTGTAGCAATTTTCTCAGAATAAAACAAATTAACGCTCTTACAGTAATAAAATATAAGAAATATTAAAATAAAAGTTAAGATAAGATACTCAAAAGGCAACTTATTACACAAAATCAACACATTAAATTTTTTATCGTCAATCTAGATGATAATTTGGATGATTAAGTAAATAATTTTGATAGGTTAAAATGAAGTTATCATGCATAATGTTAATTTGCAGTAAAATCGATTACAATTTCAAGACTTAATTTAGATTCACAAGAAAGAAATTCATTATAGGTATTATATAAAAGTTCATTCCATTTCTAAAAGAATATATATTATTTCGTAAAGTCAATTTACGTCATCTCGGTTCTTTGACTTAAAAATTTATAAAAAAAACTTTCACAACAGTCTAATTTTGATGACGCAATTTATATCTGGAAAAACAATGACGTATTATATGTACTGTACATTAATAATACAGATACTCAGCTTTCGTATAATACATATAATTCAAGATAAATCAAGTTTATTTAAATTACAAATGATAAATCATTAATTAGTTAATCTGACAACAGTCGAGTGACAAATTTGTCTGGTTACTAATAAATTTAATAGCCATAATTTCCTGAATATAATCTTGGGTAATCTCTGTTAAAGTCAATTTAAAAGTAGATGCAGGCTATACTAATAATTTTTGCAAAATTTCAAGAAATAGCAAATTTCAGAACAAGGCTAGGATGTATACAGTAGAACCCCAATTATCTGAGATAAATCCATACACAAATACACTACTTTTCTTATAGACAACTTGCATGTGACGTATATTGTGGGGTCCCAGATATACGTGTTGTGCATGTTAGTTTGTGATGTTCCGGAACCATATTTGTGATGTTTCCACTCCGATTTAACCTCACCTGATACATGACTGAGTAATCAAACTTTAAATGGGAGAAAGTGTAAACTTTGAGTGGTTCACCTAATGAAGAGACACAGTGTAAGCAAATTTTAAAACAGAATAAAACAAATTCAACAATTACAAAAAAAAACAACCACCACACAGCTCTTAGAAATGATGCTATGCAATGGTCAATAAAACATACATTTTTAGTCAGCAAAAGTCATGGGAATTATTAATCTAGAAATTGGGAGAAGAAAATCCTGCCACTCCACACACATATCCATACATACAAAAACCTTGAAATTCTTTTGCATTTCTCCAAGTTTTAAGGTTCTAGTCCAAAAATGCTCTCATAGTTTTTCCTCTGTTATATATAATAGAGATATAAAAGTAATATGCATGTTTTGCCATCTTCTACACGCAATAAACATTCAGATGCAAGTCAAACTATATACACCTCCAAGAACAGCATGGCACAAATATGGTGCAGGAGGCGGAACGATGACAATTTGGTCACGAGATGACGTTTGTGCAAGTTCTGTATTTTGTTATTCATAAAAAAAGTTTAAAACAATAATATGTATTCCACTTAACTTCAATATGAGACAACCAGATCCGTATTAAAAGGTAACTGAGATGATATATCTTTTTATTTTTAAAACTATTGCATGTTACATATTAGCTGTATAATAAATGATGTAAGAATTGTTGTTCTTATATACAATTAAAATCCCCAGTGTATAAAAAGATATTTAAAAATGAAATACGTTATAAATGTTATATTCATAACTTTTAATCCCAAACATTTGTGGTCCTCCATTTATTCGAACTTTTGTTATCTGAGATAGCATTGACCCACATTACCTCAGATAATAGGAGTTCTACTGCATATAAATAATATTGTAAAACTTCTATTATTATAATTATTTTTTATTAATTTTTAATAATTAAATGATAGAGCCAGATTACATATTATACTAAAACTTGTCTAATTAATTATACAGTTATCTGTATCATAATTAATCATATATCATCTATATAATTAATTTGCCAAGTTCTAGCCTGATAGTTAATCTGGTTCTATCATTTGATTATTAGTGTAATTCGGGCTTGGTTTTCGATATAATTAATTCTTATTATTCTTACATTAACTCTCAATGTAATCTTATAATACATTAAAAAAAATTGTAATATACCATCACAATAATATTTTTGAACAAATTTGTAATAAATTTCAACCAATCCTTGATTTTAGTTAATAAACTTCTTTTACATTATTAAATTTCTATGAAAATATCGGCAATTCTGTTTTTATTTCACTATTGTTAGTTTTAAATATCATTTATTTATAACCGATTTAGAAAAATTAGATTATCCAAAGTATTGAAAAAAAATTATGATATCCATTGGATCAATTACAGATAAGATAGATATTTAGAGATTTAACTTCCTAATTACCTGTATATTGAAAAATAAATAAGAATAACAAAGACTAAAAATTTAAGTTTAAGAACATTTATTAATTTGTAGACTAATTAACTAATCCAGTAATTATTGGATTAGTTAATCTTAACACGGGTCTTAAACTTCAAAAATATTAAAAGTTACTTTTGAAAAAGTTTCCTAAAACAGGTAAAAATATGTTGTAAGCACTATAACATTTATATTATTTTAAAGTCAATTATGATTATGTAATTGTTGATGTGTTGTATTTATTTTTAAACTAATAATCACTTAATAACTGAATTTTTTCTAAATGATAAAAACAAATAATTTAATGAAATTTACCAATATTTCGAGACCTAGTGAGTAAACGACTAGCTTCACTCATGAATCGATCCATATGGCTTTGACCTTTCTCCCAGAGTGTTATAGGAATATCCACAATATTGCATATAAAACATAATGCCGTTAATGGACTATGAAGAAACAGAGTAAACAGACTGCCGTTGTGCTGTTGATCTAAAAGAGTTTTTAAAGTTTTTTAAAAAATTATACATTTAAGATTAAAAAAAAAAACAAAAAATACATTAAAGTAGTGTTCTGAAGCAATTACCACGGAAGGCAGCTGGTACATCTTCGGGTGACATCAGTACCACCACAGGTTGTCCAAAATAACGAGGTATGTGTTGGAAGGCATGACTGTTATCACTGTCGACAATCAGTAATAAAGGTTTACGGGTATAAGGATACAGATCGCCTGGGAATAAACTAGAGGGAAAAAAATTTTGAAATAAGTACTTTTTTGTAAAATTTTTTAAATAAAAAAATGAATCCTTACCAATGCATATCTTTCAACTGAATATTTCTTTTATTTGCATGATCTGGTTCACGCTTACTGTTGGTGGCGACACCTCCGTAATCGTAACCCACTAAAAAAGTTTGAGATTAATATTTATAAATGTAATAATGATACAAACTAATAAAGTAATGAAATTTAAAAAAATATTTCTTTATAGTTGAATTGACAATAAGATTTGTTAAGCTTTAAAAACATTAAATACATACTGTCATCAGGATGTTTTATATTGGAAAAACTTCCATCAGCTGATAAATATAATAATAATACACCATTTGGCGGAAGTTCTTTAAATCCTGATGCCAAAAACACAAATAATTGACTGAAAGTTGGTTTATACAGAAGATATTTGTGTGGATTTTCACGCTTCAGAGGTCTTTGTTCACCATTTTCTGGCTGTAAACAACAACAATTTATATAAATTTACACAAACAAATTTTAAAACTGACTAATCATAAGCATAACATTACAAAAGGCAATCTTCCAGGTGCAGGAGAGGCATCATACAATTGTGTAGTGTCTTCTTGAGGTTCTCTTTCTAAAGTTTGTAGCATACGAAACATATCTAAAGTAAGTTCGCTAAATTTTACCTGAAAAGTCAATTTATATTTTTAATTTATTTAACTCTTGTGAAATTAAACAAAATTATAATAATAATTAACTTAAATTTATATGCTATAACTTATTTATCATCAAATAACATTAAAAAAAAACTATGTTGGTTCAAAAACGTTTGATTCAGCACAACACATGTCCCAACACAATCCAACTGGAACGCTTTCGGTTAAATGATGTTTCGGTTGATCGGTGTTCGGATAATCGATGCTCTATTGTATTACTAAATTCGAAATTCATAGCACTAAGGGCAAATTTATCTTAAAAGTTTTTTAGATAAATTTTCTGTTTAAATACATAGTTAAATTTAACACAATTATATTGACAAGTTTTATATTAAATAATTTTTAAAATTAAATTAATAAGAAAAAAAATTGCCTTATTCTTTAAAAGCAAATTTTCCATAAAAAACAATTATATTCTTAAAAACTGAAATAATAATTATGAAAAACATGAAAATTGTATAAAATTTGCAATTTTCAATCCAAAATTAACTTTTCGAGCTTTTAAAATTCAAAATTATGATAGCTGGATGGCCAAGTGATTAAGATGTCAGCCTACTACTCTGAGGATCCAGAAATGAATCTGAATGGATCAAAAAACCTTCCAGGAATTTTTTGAGTGTAGTCAGTCCCAGCTATATCAAGCCTTGCCTTTCCATTGTGGACGTGTCCAAATCCAAGATGGCCTTATTTAAAGGTTCTCTTAGTGCCCACAGGGCAAAATATATAAATAACCAACTTTCAAAATGCTATTGTGAGGACCGGGTTTAACCCGGCCCAAAATCTGTTTTGTTAAAATCTCCTCGTGAGAAAGTGGAGAAATGGTCAAAATTCTAAGGATGTACAGCCTTCCGCCGTCGAAACGCACTTCCTTTCCCTCTGGATCCAAACCGAGTCACGTAGATCGAATCATCAGCAATTCACCCACTATCGCGATTGGTGATCAAAGATAACGTGACCTGTAGTATATAAGGGGGGAAAAGGCTGAGAACAGGGTCACTGAAGGTCCGCATAAGACGCCCGACTCGTAGGATCCGCCCCGAGAATCGAGGGCCGAAACCCGAAGTCAACGAAACCCGCCGCGACGAGCCGACCCGACCGATCCGCCAGCTTACCTTCACGTCCGAACAACCGATACGATTACTACTGCGATTAACATCGATATACCCTAGAAAGAGGTATGACCCCTAAATTTGTAAACTCTCTCTCTTGCGGTTAGGAACTAGACGTGTTAGATTTTTGTATTTGTTTATCAGTCTGAATAAATCATTATTTGTTTTCACTATGGTTCAGTTATTTTGAATATCACCTTAAACTTATCGACAAACCCACACACTTCCTCCACTCGACAAATAATTACCCCATCCCGACAAGTCGGGATATCATAAAAATTTAGCCATCCTTGACAGTGGGGTGGGTCTTGCCGACCTGTTCGCCGAGAAAAAAGGAGGTACGACTCTGTCCTACCTCCCAGCGTTCCCACACTATTATAACTTCTTTTTTGGATTCTCTAACATCAATTTACAGGTATCCCTTGTTTAATGGAAGACTTGATTAACACGCAAAATTAATTGCAGCAATCCCTTTATACACATGGCAGAAGTTTTAATTAATGCAGCTTTAACAGCCATCTTTACATAACATATATACCATATTTGATTAATGCAATTTTGATATATGCGACAACACTGAGGGATTAATTAACCGTGTTAATCAACAGATACTTGTAGTAAAAATATTACTAATCTTGCACATTAAATAAAATTAATGAAAATTATACTTCATGATCTATATATACGTAAGAAAAAAATTAAAATCAATGTTAAAGTTGTAAAGAGAAAATAATAATTGAATAATATGTTTTTAAGTGCAAATTTAAAATTAAATAGGTAAACAACTATATATTTTTAAGACTTAAAATTCTTGTTTCACTGAAAATAATATTTTGATACAACTTTGTTTTAAAATAAATCATTTTCATTATAATATGAATAGTTACTTTTTAAGAAATTTTAATTATACCTGGTCACAGCAATTGCCTACAATTAGAATTTCTTGAAGAGTTAAATGATTGGATGGCAATTTTTCAATTGGAGGTGTATTCAAAGGACTAAGACGATGTGACAATACAATGGAAGAAGAATCCATGTCCATGACATTTACAAGATTATCTGCTTCAATAAATGATCTGATTTCACCTAGTACCAATGACCATTCTAACTGATCTTCTGGTTCATAAGTAGCTGTATAATCATCTATTTGCTTTGCAAGTTCCTAAAAAAATTTAAAAAACTAAATTTAAGAAACCAAATACTGCTTCCTATTTATTATATATTAGAATTAATTAATTAAACTAGGTATTGGGTTGTTCGGAAAGTTCGTAGCGATTTTTGATAGCCGACAGTTGAGACACCGATTGACGCGAAAATGATTAGAATTGTACAAACCAATGAATATTACGATAAATGACCTTGAGACGCGTCCGTTACAAAAAAACCGTTAAGATTATTCAAATAGCGTTTAATTTGGCTCATTGCAAAAATGGATGCGAACAACGTGCATTATCGACACTTGTTTCTTTTCTTTTTTCGTAAACGCAAAAATGCTGTACAAACAGCAAAAAAGATATGTGATGTTTATGGTGAGAGTGCTGTATCAGAATCAACTGTTCGAAAGTGGTTTGCAAAATTTAAAACGGGTAATTTCAGCCTTGAAGATGCTCCTCGCTCAGGAAGACCTCCTGTTATTGAAGAGGACCAAATCAAAGCATTATTGGATGAAAACCCTCATTACACAACTCGAGAGATTGCAGACATAGTGAAGTCATCAAACAGTACTGTATTTCAACATCTAAAGAAGCTCGGATACGTGAATCGTTATGACATTTGGATACCTCACGACTTAACGGAAAAAAACTTACTGGATCGCATCTCCATTTGTGATTCTCTTGAAAAACGAAATGAAAATGACCCTTTTTTGAAGCGTTTAGTGACAGGTGATGAAAAGTGGATCATTTATAACAACATCAGCCGAAAACGATCGTGGGGTAAGAAAAATGAATCACCATTAAAAACTCCAAAGGCCGGTCTTCATCCAAAGAAGGTCATGCTCACTGTCTGGTGGGATTGGAAAGGAATCCTGTACTATGAGCTGCTTCCACAGAATCAAACAATTGATTCTGATAAGTATTGTTCCCAATTGGATAAGCTGAACATGGCAATTAAAGAAAAACGTCCGGAACTGGCCAATAGAAAAGGCATTGTGTTTCACCAAGATAATGCCAGACCTCACACGTCTTTACGAACACGCCAAAAATTATTGGAACTAGGCTGGGATGTTTTACCCCACCCCCCTTACTCACCCGACCTTGCCCCGTCGGACTACCATTTGTTCCGTTCTCTACAAAATTCCCTTCATGATAAAAACTTTGATAGTTTGGAAGCTTGCAAAAACCACGTGGATCAGTTTTTCGCGGAAAAAACTGGAAAGTTCTACGAAGAGGGTATCATGAAGCTGCCCCATAGATGGCAACACGTCATTAAAAACAATGGCGCATACATAGTGGAATAAAAGTATATTTTTAGTATTAAAACAATTTCTTTTATTTCTCTTAAAAATCGCTACGAACTTTCCGAACAACCCAATACATTCTGAAACAAAATTAAATGATGCTAATAAAATAATTGTAAGCAAATAGATACTTTCTATTCAAACAATTCCAAGATTTATTTAACTGAAATGAATAGTAGAATAAAACAGTTTACTTGCTTCAATTTTGAAAATGTGTGTATTTGTCAAATCATAAAGCTGTATACATAAATGAGGATGTTTGTTTGTTCGCTACGCATGCCTAGACTGTTTGACCAATTGCTACAAAATTTGGTAGTTATGTTCATCACATATTTCTAACTTAACGTGATATATCAATTAATTTCCGTCTACATTCATTTGCTGGCTTTACATGTAGCATCATCTATTGACAAAAAATAATAAAACTATACACAATTCTTATAAAAAAAGTATATAATTTTAAAATGTATATATTATATTCACTGAATTAACATGACAATGATATAGCGAAAAATTGATGTACCATTATGTTATTATGTGACAGATAACACATAACACTTGCCTATGTGGAGTGTAGTAGTGTTTTCCCCCTGTATATCATACTTTCAGCAATAGAGTCATGCCGATTATATATCTAACTCCATTCAGGGAAAAATTTTTGAATTGAAATGATGTGATTTGAGAGACAAATCAGAAGTTCATGTATAGTTAATCTGGTCCTCTTTCTCTTATGATTTCCATATCTGGTCTCAACTTTCATCTATTTAACTCCATTCTTGAGAATAAGGAAGGACAGATAGACGAAAATGGGAATTTATAGGTCTACAATTTTTTCAAACTGCTGCCTGATAAGCATCCTCTAATAACTGAGTCTAAAAACCACTGAACACCTGTAGTCAGTCACAGGTTCACACATCACCAATGCACTGGCCACGTGGAATTTTCCGGGTTTTCTTCATGTTAATAACACCTAAATAGGGGCCAGCTTTACATAAAAGTCTTTCCAGGATGGATCCTCCTTACTAGATCACTCATGTGTCATGTTGCCATAACCAAATAAACCAAACCAATTTTAATAATTTTTCTATAAATGCAATATTTACGAGGATATACTTAACTACCATGAAACTCATACAAAAGTAGTCTTTTTATGTGCAGATGTTTATTTTTCCTATGTATAATAATGGTGGCATTGCTTCATTCAAAATTTCCTGTAGTTGTAGTCTGTGTAATGTGCAATTTATACATATGTTGAGTCTTACTATTAAATCTGCATCCACTATTCTTATGCCACAAGTTTTCTTTTCTTAGATATTTTTGCTGAGCTTTACTTTTTCAACCTAGTTTCACTAGTTTTTTATGGGATCATATAAAAGCAATTATTCTCGCATTTTTACAAGATTTTTTATTTAAACAAATTTTACATGAAGTCTATTGGAAGTTAAGGTTAGCAACTTCGATCACATGCAGGGCCATCACAACCTATCCAACACAAATCACTTTTCAAATATTAATAGTAGACCGGTATTAATTAGTAGTCATTGACCATCCTCTCTTCCAGGAGGTCAACTACTACTTTTGGTCTAATTTACTTCAACCCCCTTCCGCAGCACTCCCTTCTTTCTATCAGACCAGAAGTATGGTGGTATTCAAATAGGAAAATTACATAATACAAGGTTGCCGGCAGGCACAAAATATGATTTAAGTGGTTTTCGAGGGTAGAGTTTAAATATTTGGTCCATTTTTCACAAAATTCATTGGTAGATTACCATTTGATATTCAGCTGCGAATGAAACAATTTGTTAGAACTAACATTAAAAAAAAATGCTGTATACTTGACCAATGAAATTGTGCCATTTCGAATCATCCGAGTATTGAGATAACCATGACAATGGCAGGCCGAAATAACCAAACTCTTTATATGGACACCTTGAAATGTCAAGAAATGCAAAAGATTTGAAGTTTTTTTTTTCTGTATGTATGAATGTTAGTGTGCATGTGATGGGAGTATGATTTTGTTCACCCTGTTTGAAATTTAACAACTTGTGTCTTTTGTCAAAAATTTCTGAAATTTTGCAGGGAGGTTTGTGTATTAGCATACTGATACTATTAAATTTTGGTAATTAAAGATCACGGGGTGAGGAAATAGAGGGGGGTCATGTCTCATATGTCAAGTGATGATCAGATTTAAAATTTCTCATTATTAGCATTTATAATTTTTTTTTATAAAACTCACCACTACTCTGAAAATTAAGATTTTTGACAATTTATAATAATTAATAATATAAAAAGTTTTTAATAAAATATCACAACACACAATTTTAAACATTTTTGCTAGGAAATTTATGCAACTTGTTGCTGGATTTTTATCTTTGCATTTTAAATAAAAATATAGTATAGTATAATATATACATTATTGCACTATATATGTTACCGGCAAAACCCGATTTTACGCCAAACTAGTTTGGCGTAAGCGTGTCAAGCTAAACTAGTTTAGAATTATTATTCAAGTATATTAATGGTTCAAATAAAATTAAAAGGCAATCAATTAGATGAACAATGTTTATTCAAACATAGTCTACTTAATAATTATGGTAATTTATTAGAATAGGTTAGTGTGAATGTATGTCTCTTTAATTCGAATAAATAAATTCGGTAGACTTTCTCACAGCAATAGCTGTGAGGAAGTCTACCGAATTTATTTATTCGGATTAAAGAGACATACATTCACATTACGTATATACAGTTACCACATCTGACATTGAGAAGAATAGGTTAGGTTAGGTTAGAACGCGCGTCCCCACTGTTCTGTCTTCTGATTGCTGGAATCGCAGACAAGCCGACACCGGGAATGCACCGTCTAACCTAACCTAACGTATTCTAATAATTTGATTGCTAATAATCATGGTAATTTATTAGAGTAGGTTAGGTTAGGTTAGAACGCACGTCCCCACTGTTCCGTCTTCTGATTACTATAATCAGAGACGAGCCGATACCTTTGATATGTAGGGTAACATTAACCCCGTTTTTTATAATTACACAGACTATGTTTGAATAAATATTGTTCATCTAATTGATTGCCTTTTAATTTTATTTGAACCATTAATATATTTGAATAATAATTCTAAATAGTCTGGCTTAACACGCTTACGCCAAACTAGTTTGGCATAAAATCCAGTAACATATATACTTTTTACTCAAAATGTATTTATTAAATTTATTTAGAGTAATGGAAGAATTTTATATAAGTACTACATTTCATAAAAATACATTATCTATAAATAAAATAAAATATACTTTCTTTTCAGGAGTTTTATCAATTTTATTATTTGTCTTGTTGTATTTTTGAGAATGTAATGTTCATCTACAGGTACATTTTTTATGATGTAGAAAAAGCAAGTATATTTTATTCTATTTCATAAAAAGTTATAGTACCTTAAAACAGACATCTTAGTTTTTATAATCAGAAATATGAAAAAATAAATAAATAATAGAATTTTTATTGAAGCAATTCACTCAACTTTGTGACATTTTCTAGTTATATTAACTTGGTTGTATATTGAAATGTCCCGATATAGATCATCTCCTGTAAAGGCATCCAATGAAAATATAAAACAAACTTACTCTTACTAAATCCCTTACTAATTTCATTTTCTTGAGCAGGAGGCAGACAACAATGAAACGTGCATAGTAACGAAGTTTTTTTACCATAAGATCTGATCTAAAAGAAATATTAAATATATATTAAAAATATATACTTATACATTCAATCATAATTCCAAACTATCATACTGAAAATCGAATAAAATATAAGCATTGCAAGTCTATTCCGATAACTGCAAATAAATGAATATTACCTTTCTTCTTTACTCGCTTTACTATAATAACCTCTGGCACGAATTGCTGCATAAAAAGAAAACGTCTCATTCAGATAGTTTGTTTCACTTGTTCTCAAACTGAAATAAAAATTTTTATGAATATTACATATCATTTTTTAAATTTTATACATAAATCTAACAGTAATTAAAATGACAATTCTTACTAATAATGATAATAAAGTTGGCCTATTTTAGAGGCAATCTCTCCTATTTGCCATCGTTTCAAACCATATTTTGAATCCAAAATTTGTCTGTAGAAATAAATTAATACATAATTTATATATGTTTGGAATGAGGAAAAAAAAAACACTATTTTTAATTGAACAAAGTAAATTAAGAAGTGTGTGTTCTACTAATTTGATTCAGAATACAAGTATTGGTAGCAAAACCACTTATCATTAATTAAACTTTTTCCCAAGAGAA
The DNA here is from genome assembly GCF_030686945.1 of Centruroides vittatus. NCBI lineage: Eukaryota > Metazoa > Arthropoda > Arachnida > Scorpiones > Buthidae > Centruroides > Centruroides vittatus. The sequence continues at coordinate 157,859 of NW_027122506.1, read as the reverse complement.
ATAAAACAAACAGAATTCATTATTTATTTTGGTAAAGCGTTTTTCATTAGAGAATTATCATGAAATATTAAAAAATAAATTAAAAGCATTTCCAAAGAAAGTGTGAAAAAACAAAATTCTATTTTATTTTCTTCCATTTTAGATAATTTAAATTATTAATCTCTCTAAAATTATCGTTATTTTTATACATATATATATGCACGAGTTCATACGCACAGATACTTTATATAATTATATAAATTATTTATGTAAAATACTATAGAATTATTACCTATGTTGTTGCTGAAATTTCCAAAGTTTGGTGTACACGTCAAAAGTTCGACCAAAATATGATTGCCACTGTTTATGACCATATTGCGGTAGGTCTCTAAATAAAAATAAATTTTTATGTTATGAATTCTATCACAATGTAGTAAATGCACATTCCAAATATTAAACCAATGACTTTCGAATGCATAATTTCTGAGTATATTGTTCATTAGAATGATTACATTAAAGAAAATTGCATGCATTCAAAACTTAAATTATTACACTCAAAACACATTTAATTATTAATCTGTTTTGAAAAATATGAGATAAGCAGTAGATTTCTATTATGAGATAGAGAAAAATTAAAGTTTATGAAATTACAAGAAAGAATGGTTCGCATATATTAAGAATGCATATAACAAATTAAAATATTTCTAATAGGAATAAGAAATCCAATATATAAATCATTAATTTAATAGTCATCAGGAGTATTTTTTTTACCTAATTAACAAGAATAGACAAGGAATACAATTCATTATTATTAGAGCTACTGAAATGACAATATGTTTCTAAAAAATCATTTTGCTGTATGTATATGCACATACACACTATCCAATTCAACTATCAACAATATATTTGATAAAGTAATAATTATATAAAAAAAAATCTAGAAAAACAAAAATCATGAACATATCATTCAACATATTGTAGATAAACTAAATCTTTAAAAAATTTACTCGTTTCTACAACATTTTCTCATTAAATCAAAGAAAAAACAGAACATTTAGGAAAAGAAAAATAGATAAAATATCAGGACTCACACTGCAATTTATTAATGTGGTCTGTTAAGTCAAAATTAAAGCACCAAATAATATTTGAGAGGGCAAAATTCAAATACAGCTGACCCTCGATAATCCGACATGCTCAGTAGTCCGACGCACCTCCCGTCAAGGTCACCGCAGTCCTCATCCTGTTACGTGTCTGCTTGCCCAGAAAGATGCTGCGACATGAATCTCCCCACCCAATTCTTACACGATGATGCACATTTCTTGTGTTTTCCGTGAGCAGTTCTGTACATACTGTATTATTTATGCCTATGCATACTGTATGTACATTTATTGGCTTCCATATTTCTTTTAATAAACATGTTTTAGTTAACCAAAATGGGTGTTTCATTTCCATATTAACCTAGGCAGCATTTTACTCATAAAATGTAGGAATATTGTAGGCTACTGCTAGCAAAACAATGCCAAATATGTAATCACTTTTGGTAATCTGACACCCCTTTGGTCCCATACCTGTCGGATTATCAAGGGTCAGCTGTATACAAATGCCTATAGTAATATGTGAGGTTTAATTCTTGTAGTCACATTTAAGCAGTAAAATGGCATCAGTTTGTCAACAAACATATCGGTCATAAATTAAACAGTACTCTATGCCCTTCAGCTATGAACTGAAGGGGCTGTTTTAGTGCCAAATTAATTTTGACATCTTTTTGTGTTTTTTTTCCTCTCTCACATATTGAGACAATATTTATTTGTGAATCACATACTACACAGAATGCTGTATGATCACTGATCCTCTTAGCCCACTTAAAGATAAAGTGACCATTAACAGTCAACTTTACCAAGCAATCACTGTTAAAATAGCAGTTAAGGATGTTTAATATAAGAAAAACATCATCAAAAATACTTTATAACAATTACTGTCATTGAGAAAACTCAATTATCAATCACAATAACATCCACCAACTCTAAACAGCACAAGAAAAAATGAGCAATTATTTATTGTGACTTCCAGACCAGACCTAAAGTTCATATATATTTAATCGGGGTCTCCAGCCCATAAGCTTTCCATATCTGATTCGATTTTTCATCTATCTAACTCTGTTTGAGATTAATTATGATGAACAGACAGACATCAGCAACAGTGAAAATGTACAGGTCTGCAATTTGAAAATCGTAGTCCAAAAAGAAACTAAGAAGCAAAGAAAAGTAAAAATGCACAATGACTGTAATAAATACACACCAAAATAATATTTGATATGAATACATAAGAGTAATACAGTATAACTCAAACTATCCAGATTAATTTGGACTGAGCCATCTGGATATTTGGATTTCTTTTTAAAGGTACTGGACTTTTATCACAACATAAAGTGTAATTTTCTACTGGGCCACCAGTGGCCAAGCGGTTCCGTTCCCCGAAAACTGGGAGTTTGGTCGTGGGTTCGCATCTTGCCAGTACCCTCAAAAAGATCTCCGGGAAGGCACCTCCCCTAGGTAGATTGCTCAAGTGTTGCATTGCCATAACTTAACTAAACAAACAAACTAACTAATTTTCTACATATGGCTACTTCACACTATTTACTATTGATTGTAGTACAATATACATAAGCTTTACTTAAGTGTAGCAAATAAATTATCTTGAAAGTTCAAATTGGTTTCTTGCCAAATATGTAATGTCTGATTAAAAACATTTATCAACTATTAAAGTTTAAACAGACAAAAATAAATAAATAAATAAATATGTATTCAATCAAATATCTGAGAAAATTTCAATTACAATCAAAGTATTTGCTAAGTAAAAGTTTTACTATGAAGAATATGACTAACCTGAATGATATCTGAAACCTATATACAACAAACTAATAGTAGCATCATATAACAAAATTAAGAGCCGAAATTCGAAATTCAAAATTCTAAATGATTAACAGAAGATAATATATGAACACAACAAATAACTAAATTCATTTTAAACAACAGATGACAAAGAAATTTCTTATCTATAGAAATAAAACTGCTAAGCAAAAATATTCTTCTTTAATGTTTAATTTTTTTAAAATAAATGTTAACTTTACAAGCATTTATTTATTATGACATTGTCACAATGTCAGACTGCAATTTTTATCATATTTTTTCAATTAAAATTCATTTAAAATATTTGCTCTCCACTACAAATTAGTAGTGTCTTGCCCCTGTACATCACACTTTTCCTGTTAGCAATAGAGTCATGCCAGTTATCTAACACCTTTCGGAAGAAAATTTTTGAATTGAAATAACGTGACTTCCAGTTTGCATCGAAAGTTTGTATATAGTTAATTGGAGCCTCCTGCCCTTAATCTTTCCGTATCTGGTCTCGGCTTTCATCTATCTAACTCCGTTCTCGAGATTAAGGAAGGACGGACAATGGATGAAATTGGGAGTTTATAGGTCTACAATTTTTTCAAATTGTAGCCTAACTCCTTCAAAAAAATTATTTTCAATATTTGTTTTATATATTATGCAACTTTTGATATTTATATCAAGTATTTAATTAAAAGATAAACAATGTTGTTCTAGCTTAGAAAAAAAAATGCTTATGGGCTCATTAAACACAAAACAACAATGCATACAAATTTACTCTGAAACTTGATCAATGCAGCACTTATTTTGGACAAATATCTAATTTAGAGAGGGCCACATTGGAACTAAGGCCTATTATAAACCAGATTATCAACCAATATTTATTCCAGCTTTTCCCACTGATCCCACAATTACAAAATGGCTGCATTCAGGGCTCTAATTAAACAAGCTTTCACACACTACACAGATATCCTCCACCCATTGGAGACATACAGAAAACATTGCTTTCACTCATGTATACTAAAAAAAAATTTTAGAATGAAAGTGTATTCAATATTTATCACGTGTTTATATACCATTCTGAAATCATCATTAATCAATAAGTAAATAATTTTGTCAATAGTGAGGTTGAGGCCAAAGTTTTAAACGCGAAAATGTGTATGTCAGACATTCGGCACCGCTCTCCTCTAAGCCTAGAAGTTTGACAATGGTGTTTGTAAAGTCGGTGGAATCATGCTCGACATTCCAAACGCCATTGTCAAACTTCTAGGCTTACGGGAAAGCGGCGCCGAACATCAGACGTACATGTTTTCGCGTTTAAAACTTCAGCCTCAACCTAGCTAATAATATGCTAAATATTTTATAAAATAGCATAAACCATTAATAATTTTAGCATTATTAACGATTTATATACTACAAATCACAGCAAATTAAAATCACAGCCTTAAAATCACAGCAAATTTTTGCCTAAAAATTCAATAAAGAATGGAACGTTTTCAGACTGAAAACAGAATGCTTACCAAAATATTTGATAATCAATAATATAGAAGTAATTAAAAAATGATTATATCTTACATTAAGAGTTTATCAAAATAAAAATATGATGATGTATTAAATGAGCAAAAAACATTAAAATATTTTGTACTATTAAAATTTATTTATGAACCGATTGGTACTTAATAAATTAAAATATGAAGTAATTATGCTAAATAATCCTTATGGTTTTGTTTTTTATTTTTATTTTTAAATTGAAAAATACAGTTTTTAAATAATAAAATAATTAAAGTAAAATATATTTTTAATTCATTAAATATTTAAACATAAAGACATTAAAAATTACGAATGAAAAACAAGGAAAATGAACAAACTTTTCTTTGATTCTTATTCTTAATTTTAATTTTTAAAATGAAAATTATGAATTTCACAGAATCAGTAGAAACTTACTGTAAAATAACTATTGTTTCTTTCTGTTTTCACAATTTATATATTAATCCACACATTTTATTTCAATAAAATCTGCATTGATTGTAGATAAAAATAGTCCAAAATAGTCGTAGAACTTTGCCAACTTTTATCACGTTTTTAAAATACATTGCGGACTTTATTAAACTCTTTTTCATATCCAAAACTATTAATGGATAATTTTATAACAAAGTGCTTTTAAGTGACAGATGCTTGTAAACAATAGTGTAAACAGATTACAAGAAATTGAAAAGTTTGTAATAGAAAGACAATATCAGTTTATTAAAATGAAATTTAAATTTAGAAGTAATGGCTCCACATTCGATAAATAATAGTCAATAACAGCTTTGAATTCAGAAGCCGTTATTCTAAGCCCTTCGTTATTTTAAGACAAACTGGAACAGTTTTAGAACATTTCAGATTTAAAAAAAAAAAATTCAGCAGCCAGTTGTATAACTTTCCCGGCTATTATAGGATCTTATTTAGAAAAAAACTTTTATAATTTTAATTACAATATACAGTCGACTTTGCATAACTCGACACCGCAGGTTAATTAGTCAATATTCTGTTGTCCCAGCCGACTTATGTAGGCAATAATGTTATTAACCTTAGAAACTCGGTTTACTCGATATCGTTTAACTCGTCACCACCAGATAAATCAACATACTTTTTCTGTTTCACACTTTTTAGAATTCTGATAAGCCGACTCCCCCCTGAAAAATGAGTTCACACCACACAGTTTATTGTACAGAATAAACGAATCAGACCATAAATTTAATATTTTGTCCTTTGGCATTTCAGTGTTCAGAGAAAACATTAACTTTTACACTGTTTAGAACAAATATACATAGGAAGTTTATAATATCAAACGATAACTTAATGAGACTATAAGTTTTATTTTTATTTATACAACAGCATATGCAATGCCATAAACTTCTACCATTATTCCAAATAATAAGTCCTATTAAATGTAACAAATTTATATGCAAAGAAAGATTCTTTTCAATGATCAGTTTTTACTGTTTTAGTATTTAATCAATTATTTTTTGTTTGAATGACAAGTTTATGGGAAGAATAACTAATTAGTACAAAACACACAAAATTTAATTTAAAACAGTTAAAATAATAAATCACTGTTGCATCATTTTGTTTTTTGATAGTTGTCTATTATTATTCATTTATGTAAAGTGATGTGTCTAATAACTTTATTTATTTATTTTTATATGGAAATATTAAAACTTCGTAAAAAGGCCGGCAAGGATTCTTCGACTTTCCTGGCGCTCAAACAGGGATTAAGGGAACCATTAGGAATACAAGGTACCATAATTTCACTTCTTAATCTTTACCCCAACCTGAGATATTAAATGAAATAGAAACCAACATATACATCCCTAGAATTCTCTCTTTTTTGGGTTTAGAGAGTCTGAAAATGTCAAGATTTGAAAAAATATAAAAGTCAAATTTGACACAATTAAAATACTTTCCCATGTTATAACAACAAGGAAAGCAAACTGCAAATAAAAAACTGCAAAAACTGCAAATAAAAAATATTATATTATGGTCCAAAAATTCCAGAACCTAAAATATTATTTTTTTAAAACACCAAACGAATATCTTATAATGTATTTTATTGCAACTGCTTAATAACAGATAAATTATTTCATTCATAAAGCTGACTCATCAAGTATAAAATAACTGCCAAATGCTAGATTTGAACTGCCAACATTTAGAAAATAATATCAATATTCCATTGATTGAGCTAACTTCATTCAGATTTCAAAAAATGTTTTTATATGATGAAAAGTGTAAAAAATTGAATCCTTTCATTGTTATCGGGTTTAGACCTACTACAGATTTCTAATATACATAATGCTTAGTTTATTAAAGCTTAATGAAATTATATATTTTATAAAATAAAAATAATTAAAAATTAGAGCTTTTGAATAAATTAATAACTGCAAGTTTATCAAATATATAATTATTATGAAGGATAGATAATTCTCCCAAAGGTGTTTAACAGTAATTAAACCTAAGATATTAGTAATGAAGTAATCTACACTCTGATCTTCAAAAGTACTGTCGGAATAACAATAGCCTGCCTCGGAAAAAATCGTAATTAATGTAAGTACGGATACTTACGATGTACACCTTAATTAGTAATTATTTAAACTGATATACAGGATTAAATCAACAATTTTTTAAAGAGCTTTACAACCATAAAATATGCAAAAAACCACAGGAGATACATTTGACAAAATTTGCATGATCTATGCTACATTATCATATTACCTTAACAGTAACCAGGAGAGAGGTACTATCATACTTCAGCTTAGTAATTTTAGAAAAATGTTTTCTGATTTAAATAAAATGGAAATTGTTGCTCAATCACTAATTTACCCGTTAGATTGGTTGCTGTTTTTACGTTTTATATTAAATTTTCCTTCATTTCAACAAAACATAATAAAATAAATTATATGTAATTATATATTTTCATAAGCATGTGTTTATCCTGCAGCTAGCACAACACACTTCAGAGATGCCTGCCATATTGTCAACAACAGAATTCCCAATAAATCCCTAAGGTATTAATAATCAAACATCTTTACTACACCCAATACATGTAAAGCTATACACCAACCAAAGCCAAATATAATCGGGTGAGAAATGGCTATAATACTAATAATTTAATAGACAATTTGGCATTAGAGGTAGGCATTAAGAGATGGCGCCTAACGTCTACCTCTAATGCCAAATTGTCTATTAAATTATTTGTATTATAGCCATTTCTCACCTGATTATATTCGGTTTTGGTTGGTGTATAGCTTTAAGGTATTAATGCACAACAGTCAAAACTTTCCACATATAAAATAATGACAGAAAACCTTCTATTTCATGCTATTCTAAATGGCATTCTTATTTCCTAAGATGCATTATTTTACCAAATACCTGGTATATTATAATCTAACAAACAATTATAGTTATTATTATTATAATTATAATTCATATTAACACATTTAAGTTACTTTGAACAGATTTGAATTAAATTAATCAGAAAATAACCGTTTATTTTCTTTTTTTACCATTTATTTATTTTTAATGAATTTCAATGTTGTTACATTGAAAATTATGTTACCATGGTAATGTTCATTATTAATTTATTTAATTGAACGAAGAATGTAAATTATTTAATTTAGTGTGAATTAATAACATGTACTATAGTTTAAACAGAAGCTCTTGAATTAATAATCGTCAATGAATGACATTTCTTTAATAATTAATTTACATTCACAAATATAAATTGATATAAAAATTTGTAATACTAAAACTCTCGAATATTCAATAAGAAACATTAAAAGATATCTGTGATCTTTAAAACAACAAATAAATAATAGAAGCTAATTCAATAAAAATTAAGAATATATTAATATAATATTAACTTAAAATTTCAAGATTTATTATACAACAATTTATTATGTGATATCTTTTTGCTATTTTATAATATAATTTTTATTTTTTATCATATTATTAACAAATATATTAGTAAAATCTATCGAAAATAAGATCATATTAATATAAATTATTTATGATCTTCACTTCCGGAGCTTTTACTTCAGCATGGTGTGTATATAATGCATATAAATTGCTTATTTATAAAAGTACAAATGACTGTTATAGCGCAGAAAGTGTCTTCAAACAATAACACTAAGAGAAAGATTTAAATATACAGTAATTTTATTGTAAATTTTTCTTTTATAATTACTTGTAATGAATCAATAAATAAAATATTTGCTTAGAGAGAAAAAAATTTCATTACAAATTTATATTTTAATAACATGCTGACTACAGTAATCAAAATTAAATCTTTTACTAATTGACAATTACGTTTAAAATATCTAAGTATGAAATAAATAATTAGACATTAAAAAATGCAGTCATTTTCTTCTTGATTTTTGATTAAAGCTTTTAAAATAAATGAGATACTTTTGTCTCGGAATATCACAGAAACTTTCCCATTAACTACCGTATTTTCCAGCGTATAAGACCCTCGACTTTTACGGTTAAAATACACAGTTTGGGACATACTCGCACTATAAGACGGCCCCCGACTTTTGAGAAGATTTTCCAGAGTTAAAAAGTCGTCTCCTTTGCCGGAAAATACGTTAAATTAATGGAATATACGTAAGATTTTTTGAAATAGTTTTACTGAATTGTAGAAAATACACATTTGCTACTTTTTACAGTTCAGAAAATAAAATATATTTTATATTTCAAATGAAACAATCATCTTTATTCAGAATATCTAGTTCTAAAACTCAATATAAACAATATAAAACTGAAATTAGTTCAACTGATTTTTTTATACTATATTAAAATATTTATTTTGTATTTATATAAATAATTAATTCGCATATTACCGTAAATTATGACGAAATACTTGTTTTTAATGCATTATATATATATATAATGCTTTAAAAACAAGTATTTCGTCAATGTATAAATGCTTCACGTAATTTCGATTTTTAACAAAATTTAGCGTACAGAATTCTATAAATTTTATAATTCTCAACTGTTAGGATTATTTTGTTTTTGAGAAAATTGAGTATTTTAAACTTTATCTGAATGTAACATTTGTTTTGAGATGTGATTCACTTCTATATTTAAAACAAAAGCTTTAATAATATAATAAATCTCTTTTTAACAGTAGTTTTGCTTTTGATAAAACTAGGCTTTTCGCATAGATTTAGATTAAAAAGAGAGAGAGAGAGAGAGAGAGAGAGAGAGAGAGAGAGAGAGAGAAAATCTATAAGAGACTTGTCGATACTTTCTGTCTCTCTCTCTCTCTCTCTCTTTGGCATTAATAATCAACGATTTAATTTTTCTTTAATAATTCTGCTCCTTTCGAAGTTTGAGGATATATTTCAGTTTGTCAGTACAAGAAAACCTCTCCCTTTTAATTGAATATTTTAGCTTTAACAACAAATTTCGGTTTTATTTATTTATTTTCTTTTACTCGTGCTTAAATTAATTATATTGAGTGCAAACTGCTATAATAATTTAATAACTGAATCCAGTCATTACACTTATTTATTTATTACATTATTCTCTTCTTTTCACATTATTTTATTAGTTTATATAAACAGAATATAAGAATTTGGAAACAACAAGAAATTCCATTATACTAAAAACCACTCTAATATTGCTATTGCTTGCTTTTTCAAGTATATTATTGATAACAATGAATTTTTCATTATGATAACAAAAATATTAGATACAATTGAATTTGAAATTAAATATTATATCTAATTCAATTTCATTAAATAGTAAAATCTTAAATTTATTTTTTGTTTTATCGTAATACTGTTAAAAGTTAATTCTGAATTAAAGTAACGATTCCGTATCACGAATAAAATAAAATTCATTATTCAAAAAGCATTTAATTCAATTTTAAATGTTTTTATTTTCACTTTTAACTCTGTATTCTGAAGCGGAACACTAGTACTTAATTCAATAAACTAAAATTGATATATTTGTTATTAGCTATTCCTGACTTGTAATATTGGGAGTCCAGAAAGTTATCATGCAGTGAAAAATTGCATAATTGTACAGATTGAAGATCATACTAGTAGGCCTCAGTCCTCGCACCCCAGATTTTTATCTCTGAGGTGTACTGGAGGGATGGGTGTACAAGAATAATCCACACAATCTGGAATAGCTGAAGATGGCAATTATCCAACAAATTGAGTAGATCGTGCCTGTCACTCTCCAGAATGTGTCTGAATAGGCAGTTTTGTATGAAGACACATCTTCAGGCCTCTGGAGGACATTTCCAGCATTTACTATAGAAGAAATTGCAATGTTGTATGTGAGGTTCCAGACCAAGACTGAACCCATTATTAATTTTATAGAAATGTTAAACAATTGAACAAGAAATTGTAATAAAAATAAACGCAATGCGAAAGTAAAGTGAGCTCTGAGTGTGAGTCAGACACGTGTTAAGTTACCGATCGGCATCAAGCCAGAGTGCAAACTTTGACACTAACACTCATACACCATAATTGAGGTTAAATTGAGTCGGGGAGAAAAAGAAGTTTGATGAAAAAAGGAAACATCACAATAGATTGTTAGCATTCTAAAATGGCAAGGATAAAAAAGAAATAACAGGTTACATTACGAGTGCAGGTTTCTTAGTTCCATCAGCATCTCCCGATCAGAGTCTAATGATCAGAGTCTACAGATAATGTCTCGCATAGACTTTTTCTCAGGACCCAAACTGATCTTATTTCACCTGGAAACAGGGAAAGGAACCAATCAGGAAATGACGTAAGTAGGTCAGAACCAATTAAAGCAGTGGTTCTCAATCCATGGTTCGCGGGTGCTCCATGAAGCCACTTCAAGTGTTCCGCAAAAAAAAATCAAATATACAATTAATTAAAAATTGCTGCAAAAGAAAAATTGATACAATATAAAATAATTTTTGTATGGGGAATGTAATCAGCAAACGCCAATGACATCATATACTAGACAAGTGTGCTGTTGATTTCAAAAATTTTTTCCACCCTGCTTTAAAACTGATGTATTGTAAGTGTTCTTCAGAAAAAAATATCAAAGTTTAGTGTTCCTCAACTTCAAAAAGATTGAGAATGACAGAATTAAGGGAATAGATTTAGAGAGAAATCTTATATAATCCCTGGACTTCAAAGACACAGCACACAGAGGCAGAACAACAACAGAAATGCAATTTTCCTGTTATTATACTATTGGATTGTACCTGTGTCACTCTTCTCTAGAAGTGACATCAACATCACTCTAGTCCTCGTAATGTTTCTTCGTCTCCATTTAGCAGATACCTGCCTTGTGCGTCACCTCGGCACTACACCAGGGCTGTATTTGAAACTTCTTCTGAGAAATGGAACATCAATTTTAACAAACTTTTTGACGATTGTTGCCATTTATTTTGAAGAGTAGATTTTTTCACAACATAAGCAAATCCTTTATTTCAAATAAATGGGCTTTTTTTTTCCTGTAAAAGTGCCTCATATATGTATTTCCACAATATAGGAAACAGCCTTATCCATCCTGACGTGAGACTAACGATCCTTCCCTCTAGTCAGCAAGCTCACATGTATTTAAAGCTTCACTTTTATTAAAACTTTACTTAAATCGTTTTCCACTTCACAGTAACTTTTCAGACACCGTGTAATTTACTTCGAACATTATTAAAAACATGAAATGCACACGTTTATTTCTTAATATAATAGTTTATCATACATCACAAGTGATACTGTATCTGTAAATTTAAGGAAAATTATGAATAACTGTAAATTACATTATTATTAAATTCTAAAATTTGGCATCTAATATCTGTTTATATAGAGAACAGGAAAAATCCAATTTACTACAATTTACAAGATAATGACATAGAGTTATATTATTTCTGACATAATCATACATTTGATGTATTTGTAATTATTTTTGAAAATGCTAAAACAATTTTTTCACTAGCACTTTCAATAGCTTACAGCTATCATCCTCAGGTGAAAAATTGAGTACAATTATTTTCGAATGTTTGGCTTTTGAACGGACTTTTGAAATTATCTAACCCCGTTGTTGGTCTATTGTTTCTAATATCCTCTTGACGTTCCAGGATGTGGGACCGTAGCATTCTGGTAGTAGCCCCTAAGTAGATAATTTCGTCCCCTGACAGTGATTGTTTTAACGGAATTTCGTAGACCCCGATGGAGCAAACTTTTTAGCTGCTTTGATCAATCATCTTTAGGTTCAAACATCAGAACATACATTAAATGAAACACTACAATATAGAATGCCAGGAGAATTGATTCAATTTGACATTTAAATGTTAATCTATTGAATACAACTTAAGTGATAAATAAAATGCACATTGTGTGAATAATGTTGGCCTAGCTACTTAATTATCCTCCTTTTCATATAATTATGAAATGTGAATTAATTTATATTTGATTGTGCCAGATAAAAAAGAAAGAATGCCCCTCTGAAAACTGAGTGGTATGTTTATGTGTAAATACAGAATTTGAGGATGAATGATAGAAACTAGAGAGAAGGGGGAAGGTCAACTCCTCACGTTCTTGTACCTTACCATATAGTATTAAGCGCTCAAAAGAAGTGGACCAATCATCTATTTTATAAATTTGATGAAATGTGGTGATTGGCCAAAATAGAATTCTTTATATTCCCCAAACAAAAAAAAAAGCAGAAGGAAGCTTTTCATTCAGTTCTTCCTGAGAGTCACACTCTCCATACAGAAAAACTGCTTGTTCTTTCCTTCAAGATTTGACCTAATCTGACAAGATAAAAAGGGTGCTTCAAATACAGGAGGAAGCAACCAGAACAGTCGAGTGCTGCTGTTGTTACAGGTTGTGTTTTCTTCCATTTTATCATATTGTCATGAAAAAATAGGAGTGATTCAGTCTGCATTTTGTCTGTATCATCTTGTGTTGTCCCTAAATAAAAATTAACAGCCATATACAGCTTTTCTCTTGTAAATAAATCTATTCTTTCTGTGAATCCTAACAGCTCCAATAAATAAGCTAATATCAAATATTTCGTTACATTTATTAGTTTATAAATTAAAGGAATTAACAACAATTTTTCTATCATCATATTAACCAAAAACTTCAAACTATTTATTAATACAAATATTTAATTTTATTTTTATTTCAGAATAAATGAGCATAAGCATATTTTAATATTCTTTAAGTTATATTTAATGTTTTTTTTTTTCCAATAAAAATAAATCAGCCCAGCTCTGTTCGTTAAACAGTCTTTTAATTTTTTTAAATCAAATTTTATATCCTCTTTAAAATTTAACAAAATTAAAACATAAAAGATAATTATTGATTTTTTTAATGTGTAATTTTGTCAAATTTTGTCGTTTAATAATTTTTCCAGCTATTATTCATTTATCCGTCCAAATGAATGATTTCTTTTTTGTACAGTTAATTCCGTCATATGATAAAAATGTTAATTTGTCATAATTTTTTAGTATTAATTTCTAATATAAATAAAAACTATCTTTACAATGTATAGAATAAAGACATTCTTATTAATATCTAATATCACAACTGCAAAATTTTGCCAATTCTAATTACGTTATTATAAAAAGTTTATAATAATTCCACCAAATCAATATTCCCCCCCCCCTTCTTTTTCCTTAAAAATCTGGAATAATTAGTTCTACATTAATTTCTCAGGAAAACTGCTTAACTTATAAAAGAAATAAACATTGCATTTACAAAATAAAATAAGACTGTATTGTTTCTACTCACTAATTCATTAAAATATATAAAATTAAATGTTTTCCATCATATCTATCTAAAATTAATCAAGTAGCCTAAATCAAAAAATTAACATGTATATGTTACCGGCAAAACCCGATTTTATGCCAAACTAGTTTGGCGTAAGCGTGTCAGGCCAAACTAGTTTAGAATTATTATTCAAGTACATTAATGGTTAAAATAAAATTAAGAGGCAATCAATTAGATCAACAATATTTATTCAAACATAGTCTGTGTAATTATAAAAAACGGGGTTAATGTTACCCTACGTATCGAAGGTATCGGTTCGTCTCCAATTCCAGTAATCAGAAGACAGGGAACAGTGGGGACGTGCGTTCTAACCTAACCTAACCTATTCTAATAAATTATCATAATTATTAGCAATCAAATTATTAGAATACGTTAGGTTAGGTTAGACCAGTGATTCTCAACCTGGGCGATGTCGCCCCCTGGGGGGCGATCGAAAACTTACAGTGGGCGATTATTTGACTATATGCTTTTGGGGGGCGATAGTCATTTTGCGTGGGTGAAATCATTTTGAATACCTGCTTGCAGTGATGGGCCGCTGCATTTTTATATTGCGTTGCGAAAGAAGCGAATAAAACATTTTGTAAAACAATATTGTTATCCTTTGGTATTTAATTGCTACAATGTATATTCAATGTTTTATATGTCTCCCTAACGGGCAAAATTAATTGGACTGTGAATACAAAGTCGCATCGTACAGTCCGGTATTGCAATCCCTAGTGCGCATGTCTTAGATTCGCTTTGCGTGTGTAACGATTTCAATCATTTGGTCGAGCAGTCAGTAATGAGTATTATTAAATTTGAATTTTAATGTGATCTGTTGTGCTCTCGCCATATATGATATTTGCATTATTTTTAAAATAAACGTATTTCATTTTGTTCCGTATATCATAGGTAAGTTAATTACTACTTATAGGAGAGAGTTGCCATATGCATACTGGTCACCTAATGCGTATTAGGTCATTTATTTCTAAACAAAGGCTTTATATTGTAAGTTCTAATTAAATCGATAAAGTAGGAACAAAAATTCCGTTACAATAATTGTTTTGTTGTGAATTATAAGAGATTGAAGAAATCAGGTGAGTTTTCTGAGCTTTCTTTATAAGATATATTTTTGTGAATAAAATGGTTTACTTACATATAAACTTATTCAAGAAGTACTATTTTCATATAGATATGCTTTAGGATACCCAAAGAAATCGCCTCAACATTTGCCAACAAGGTGACTTAAGATTATATCTGTCAAAATTAGAACCCAATATTATTAAACTTTGTCAAGATCACCAACCTCAAGGTTCTCATTAAAATTTCATTTAGTTTATTATTTCTTTGTTATGTTAAAATTAAAACACATTACTTTATGTATCTTACTTTTTTTGTAAATTAAATTAAATTTATAACTAATGAATGTTATTCTACTATTGTTCCTTTCAAATTTCTTTGGATATATCTTACTAACGCCTAATGTAATCTACCTTATATTAGGGATTATCGTACAATTTTTATCAGTTAAAATTTATAGGGGGCGAATTAAGAAGCGGGTCTTACAAAGGGGGCGTTTGGTCCAAAAAGGTTGAGAAACACTGAGTTAGACGGTGAGTCCCTGGTGTCAGCTCGTCTACGATTCCAGCAATCAGAAGACAGAACAGTGGGGACGCGCGTTCTATCCTAACCTAACCTATTCTTCTCAATGTCAGATGTGGTAGCTGTATATACGTAATGTGAATGTATGTCTCTTTAATCCGAATAAATAAATCCAGAAGTCTACCGGATTTATTTATTGAATTAAAGAGACATACATTCACACTAACCTATTCTAATAAATTACCATAATTATTAAGTAGACTATGTTTTAATAAATATTGTTCATCTAATTGATTGCCTTTTAATTTTATTTGAACCATTAATATACTTGAATAATAATTCTAAACTAGTTTGGCCTAGGCAAAACTAGTTTGGCGTAAAATTGGGTAAAAGATTACAAAAGAGCAATTTCATCAAGACGAAAAGATAGACTTTGCATTTATTTATAAAATTATTCACCCAAAACTAATTTTCCAGAGTTAATGTATTTTTTATCCTAATGCTTTCAGGCTCCTACAATCCATCATTAGGGATATTAACAGTACAAAAACCACACTAAGCAAATTGTTAGAAAGTAATGATGTATTTGTTACACCATTATCTAACACAAAATAAAAAACTGCACTCCTTTACAAACATTTCTTATACATATAAATTTTAAACAAGCATAAAATCTCCAAAGATAAAAAGCACACGCAGAAAAAAAACTTTTGATTTCCTCCTTTTTTTTTTCTAAGCAAAACAATCAATCATACGTCAATTTCTTATTACAATAAAACAAGATCAATAATTTCATCAAATCTAAAAATAAAAATGAGGTTATTAAAGAAAATTATGCCTGTATTATCAATAATCAATCAAATTTAAATTATTTTACAGAAATTCTAACAGATTGCTAAATAAAATCCAAATTCATTTCTCTACGACAACGCAACATAAAAATAGCAGTACAGTAAAAACTATAAAAATTCATTTTACCATAAATGTTTTATTTATAACTCTATTTATTTTACAATTTTTTAGAATTTTATTAAATTTTTAAAATAATATCTTTATATGGATTATAGTGTGCAATGGCTTAAAGCTTACTTCAAATTTCGGCTGATGTTTCTTTTGTTTTGTGTCTTTATTTATTCAGAAAAAAATCATAAAAATATCAATAATCTAAAATAAATCTTTTGAAATAAAATTTTTCCTCCGACATTATTATATACTTTTTGTAATATTACTGTTTTATTTCCTTGTACATCTACAGCTGATAAGAGTGAAATACACAAGTAAAATTTTGAATTATTACTTTTTCGGCAATAAAAATTATATTAAAAAAAAAGATAAAATTCACATCATTCTTAAAAAATTAGCATATAAAATCATCTTTTACTGTAGTCAAAATATTTATTCTTTGTTAAATCATTAATAGATACAAGTAAAGGAAAAATTTCTTCTTTAGACTTTATATAACTTTCAGTTTATAAATATTTCTTAAATACAATTATCATATTTTAAGAAATATTTATAAATACACATACTAAGAAAACATTTACATTTATAAATAAATTAAGGATTTTAACAATAAATGTAAATATTCTTAAAATATAATAATTATATTTCAAGAACATTTATAAAACCTATTTATATAATTAATGTAATCAAAAATTATTTTTCATTTACATTTTTAAGCTTTCAACAATTTGACTTTGCAAATGTCAATAGTAATAATTTTTGATTATGTTAATTATCAATTCTGTTAAACTACCGTATTTTCCGGCATATAAGACGACTTTTTAACCCAGGAAAATCTTCTCAAAAGTCGGGGGTCGTCTTATATGCCAGAAAATACGGTAGTTATTTTTAACATTAAATTAATAGGTTCACCCTTTTCGTTATTTGTGCTTTCACAGTACCATAGGACGGTTCTTTATTAAGTTTATGATCAACTAGAGGGAGTATTAATTCCCTTTTTTAAATCACTGAGCACTTTTTTTTGATATTTTCCCCCTTTTTTAAACTTAGAAAAATGCACAAAAATGCATTATTAATAAAACTTATTACATTTTTTAATTAATAGTTTTTTTTTTATATTTTTGATATTTAAATACCTTCTTAAACATTTAATTAACTTAATGGCTCAATGCTAATAAAGTTTGAAATTGTCAACTGAATTTATTTGTAATTTAAATTTTAAGTTCGATTTCAGTATCTACAGTTAAACGATTTCTAACTTTTCCTTACATTAATATTACCTCATATGAAATATGCAAAACATATTTAAAACTGGAAAAGAAAGAAAAATGAAAAAAGAGTTATATTTTGGTATTATTAAATTCTGCAAAGGATAATGCAAGCAAGAAGAATGAATTTTTGTGACAACTAGCTACAGCTCTAATACGGTCAGGGATTGCTCTTAAGGTGAATCACCCAGTATTCAAAAAGTCTCTAGAAAATTATATTGAGCACTTGATCCTTGACCAAAACACACTAAGAAAAAAGTCACGTGCAGAATATGCCAACAACTACCGGATTATATAGGGCTATAATATTGCGATTATTATGGTGCCTAATGCTTTCCTCTAGTGACAAATTATTTAGTAATTAATTTATAATAATTGCAATATTATAGCTCGACATAATCCAGTAGTTGTTGGCATATTATGTATGCACATCAGGTTTGTAGTTGTTGATTTATAGCTACGTGCAGCCTGCATATGAAGCAACTTTAAAAAAATATAGGAAATAGTAGGAAACAACCTATTATTTTTGTTTTGGATGAAACAATAGATGTGCTAAAAAGGTACACATTAAACATTCTCATTAGTCCATTAACAGGGGGCTAATACAATCTATGCTGTTAAGAGTTTAAAAATTAGAAATGACAAATTCAACAAGTGTTATACAGACATTCAATAAAGCATGTGTCAAATTGTGGAACTCTGCCATTTTGTATGAAAAAATTTGGTTACTTATAACAGAAAGGCACCATACATGCTAAGTACATGCTCAAATATAAAGTTGATGTATTAGAATCTGAGACATGCCACTTATCTTGCATATGGCCTTAACAGGTTATGTAAAGGAATTAGGGCAGAATTTTCTTGGGTCAATGATTTCATTTTGGATAAAGGCTTTGATTAAATGTCCTGCAAATTTACATCTGTATAAAGGAATAATTACTTGCCACTTCCAAAACAGCCTGTAATAACCAGGTGGGGCATATGGATTCAAATGGCTTATTTTATGCCAAAAATCTCTAATCCATGGGAGTATTCATTGATAAACCAGATGAAAACTCTTCTTGAAACAACAAGCCCTATTAAAGGAACTCTACACTGTTTATTCACATAAGTTCCTGTGCAATCCAGTTTCTAAGTCTGAGTAAAGGAGTTTGTGTGAGAAGCAGTGGGAAATGTTTAACACGTTGACTGCCACGTTACTTTTCAGAATTCCAGTGTAAAACGCCAACTTAATTTAATTATATTATATTATTAAAGACTCTAACATAGTAGTAATCAAAAAGTACATAGTAATAATCAAAGAGTACATAGTAATAATCAAAAAGCATATAGAATGTGTTTTTTTTAAAAAAAAACAGATCTTACGAATTATCTCGTAGTTGGCTTACGTAACAGAAAGCTCTTCACTAAAGCCAAACTACGAGTTAATTCGTGCACAGACACGATTCGATCCGTCGCTTCACTACAGCCAAGTCAGAGATATGCGTCTAGATTCGTTAGTAACAAACAGGATATACAGTAGAGTGCAACACATTTACGTCTTTCTTGAGTGTGTTGTTTTATAATTATTTTTATAATCAAATTATAAATATATATATATACACAATGAGCACAAACTGTTTCAAAAAGCAACTTCTTTTAAAATAAAACTTATAAAGTTTAGCGAAACATTTGTCAAGGTGTTGATTAGAAAAGAGATTCAACCAGTTTAAAAAAAAAATTAGACTGCAAGAGTTTCATTATTTACAGAGTATCCCATCTACCGAAAAAAACAGCATCCGACAAAGCCATGTCAAATTTGTAACGAAGCGAAAAAACGTCGAGAAATGCGATATTTCTGTCCAGTCTGTCCCGAGATGCTAACCCTTTGTGTGGAAGATTGTTTTAAAAATTATCACAAACAATAAAAATATTCTTTTGCTTTTGATTTTGAATAAACTTTTTATGATTATATTTTCTGTTCATATATTAATAAATGTTCTGTTCAGGTAAGCCAATATTGATTTTTTTTTCTTGCCCCGAGGCTATCTATTTATATTTACACTGATATACTACAAATTTAATAGTAGATGCACAAATATGGCAAGTAAACAAACTATGAGACAACTCGTTGTTGGTGTCCTAGGCAATAACGCAAACTACAAGTCATCTCGTAGTTGGCAGTCAAACAAACCGAAAACCAGTTGGATGGATTTGCTTTAGAGAAACTGTGATATCCCAAATAAATATCTAGATATTCAAAACACTATAATTTCTGAGTTTCTTCAATCAAAATCTAGAGTTTGAGTGAAAACCAAATATGCTCTGACATCTGCTGACATTGAAAGATTGTTTTTGCAATTCATAAATTTACTTTCCTTGCAACATCTGCAGCTGACCATAGAAAATGTAGAATGAATGTGTTTGCAAATACAATACTTTTGTTTGTAAACTGAAACTGATGGATGAGATTTTGAAAGTGATTAATTAATTTGAATTTTCTACCATTTTCTTGGGCGTTACATGTTCTATATATACTTTTATGCACAATAAAATGATGGTTTTATTTTTATACATTTTTAAAAGCACTTTTTTCCCATGAAAATCCACTATTCTTGTAAAGAAAATTTGCACCAAATTACATTTATTATTATACTTCAATTTTACATTTTATTGATATAGTTAAGGATTTGAAATAGATATCCCATGCAAACAATATTAGTAGAAACTGCACTAGTCTTTACAGCATAAAATCTTATATCAAAATAATTTTTAATGTTGAATTTTTTTAATACAGTTAATACATTTTAATTAATATAAAAACTTTTTAGTAAATTCAGTAATAAATGAATTATTATTATTTTTTTAAATTAATTGCAATATTTTAACTATATTCTCCTTAAAACTTGTTGATATTTCTTTTATATGCAAATCTATAAAAATTTTTAACTGTTAAACAAGTAGTCAACATAAGAATTGTGTAAACATAAAGAACTACGTGCTGTGATATTTTTACAAGCGCACACAAAATAAATTGATAATTTTTACCCTCCTGTTCATTACTTATAATTATTTAATTATTTGAACTTAAAGCATTATTTGAACCTTACATATTATTAATTACTATATGTACTGTACATACCATCAAATATTTACAAATGAAAAACTCATGAAATTTATGTATACCTTTTGTTACAGAAAATCCCATTATATTTATCACAAAACTACTTTAAAACATACAAGTAATGAAATTAATTATATAAGAAAACAAAAACATTTCAAACTATGCTTTTTGAATTGTAAAATCACTTTGTAGTTAATATTACTTTTATATTTGAATAACAATTTATTTTAAATTATTATTTAAAATCATTAAAGAAACATAATTTACAATTAAAAATTAAATATAAATGTTTTGTTATCAAAAAATACAGAGAACTTAACAGAAAATTTGATTCATTCATTTTTTAACAAAGCTGATCTTATATAGAACAAATATACACAAGTATACAATCATTCATAACTTCCAAACAATTGAGCCTATGTAAATTTTTTTAATACCAGTTGATTCAGCATGTGAAATTACATCTAAATATTCCTAAATCTATTCATTTGTTTGTGTAAGACAATGGTTCTCAATCTTTCTGATGCTACAGCATCAGAAAAATTGAGAACCCCATTCATACACTTTCACAGAACACCATTCATACACTTTTTACTATGTGGAGCATTAACATCAGTATATTCAAAAATCGATAAGTAATTCCATGTTCACTATTCTAACAAAGCACCGAAGCAATAAACCAAAACTTTATTGCATTGTATGAAATAGTAAAAGAGGAATTGTCTATGAATAGAGTAATACATTGGAATAAATTTGCAATATAAACTTTATAAAATTTGTTTTTTTCACAGAACACAGGTTAAGAACCATAGGCATAAGGCGGCAGTTCTCGACCTTTCCGAGACCGTGGAGCATCATTCATATTCTTCTTATTACACGGAGCATTAGCAACAATACGTTCGAAAATTGATAAACATTTCCACGTTTACTCTTCTCGGGAAACAATGAAGTAATAAACTAATAAACTTTAATATATCGAATAAAATAGAAACACGGAATTATCTACGAATATAGCAACAGGAATAAATTCGAATAAAAACTTTAAAATCTTTTCATTCGCAGAACACTCGAGGTAGGTTTGCGCGACACTCGTTAAGAACCACCAGCACCAGGCAATGCAACAAGTGGGCGACATCTTTCTATGGGAAACCGGCCCCTACTTAAGCAAAGAAAACCCAGAAAACTCCACACTCCGGGCAAGGCACGAACTGCCACCGACCGACTGCCTGCATTCGGTCATCTCGTCTGCTCGCCGACCGGTGGGCCTAAAATCCATTCATACACATTAAAGTTGCTTTTAGGTATGGTACAGTACATGCAGTGGTGATATTCGAAATATTTAACAAGGGGTTCGCTAGCAGAAAATTTTTCCCTGACAATCACCGACAAATGAAATGGAAGTTTTGGCTAGAAATAAATACAATACCTTTTCTTGCAACCATATATCTAACAATCAGTGGCGTATTTAGAACGTAACGAGCCATGGGAGAAGGCCAGGTAACAATAGTATTTTAGAGCTGTCGACCTTTTTTTTTTTTTTTTTTAAATTTTTTTTCAAGGCAGAGAAATTCTTTACCCCGCAATATGGCGCTTCTAGGAATAGGCACATGTCATCATCTCTCGAGATATATTATACTTTTTCTTTCGCTGTCCATAGCCCGACACGTGTTTCACAGCCATCTTGTATTGTCTCGCGCGCGTGGCATTCTGGGATCTCTCTTATGACTGGATCTACTTTCAAGAACACTCTTGAATCGATCGCGATTAAACCTCAATTGAAACAGTCGAGAGAGATCGCACCAAGACATACTCCCTGACCTTGCTCACAATCTAGATTGAAATGCTCGATGCAAACGGGGTATAAGGCCCTAGTTTAGTAGTATTACAGAGTATAATACGTATATTTTAATATATTTTTTTAAAAAAAAACAAACCTACTGAGAAATGTTCCGTGTGTTTAATAAGGTTCGGGAAACTGAAAATTTTAACAACGGGTTCGCCCGAACCTGTGCGAACCCGCCGAATATCACCACTGAGTACATGTACACAAACAGGTAAACAAATGACCTAAAAGCAATATCTACCCAAATTTACAATAATTGAAGCAATAATAACTTGCTTACTTTATAGATTTCGGGCATTTTCCATCATTTCCAACCATAAAATATGCAGAAACCCATCAAACGCGCGTTTAATATCAATCTAGTGAAGAATTTTATGGCATGTTTACATAAACCAATCGCCAACTCTGTAATAATTGATGCACCGTAAATTTCCCTATTTATCCGAGAAACGTCATCGATTTTAGACCAATTACGAATCAGATTGGTTCTTTTACCTTCCAAACGTTTAACTAATTAACATTAAACGCGCTTAATTACCATTAACAACGTCAAAACGGCCAGACGACTAGGCTTAACTATAACAAGACATTCGTCGCATCCAGCGGGGTAATTACACCCTTTAATGTGCCGTAATGTCGTTTGTAAGGTTTACCAACTGACCTGAGACCGTTAAATAGCTGTTTGGACTTCTCTAACAGATGACAGAACTCATTAACGATCTTCCTTTCCTGTTCCTCGATCTCGCTCATGATGGCCATCCTCCGTGTTGCATGATGGGATAGAACGTCCTCTGCTAGATTCGAACTCGGTTCCGCGGTTTTAATTTTCTGCATGTAATGAACGGAATCGTTATTCTGAGGGACCAGCTACTTGGCTGTGTCTTTGCCCTCGGGGCCAATCGTTAACTACAACCGAACAATCAGTGGCTGGTCCGCTCGGCTTAAGCTGTTTGGGCACGAGGTTTATTGCGGTCGGCTGACGAGGCTATACCAAACACACGTGTTTCGCATCGTATCGTTTCGCGGGGTTCGTTTACTTGTGCATTCGTTTCGAGATCGATAATGGAAGTTAATGGTAATTATATATGCTATAGAAGTTTATGTAGCTTTCGAAATTATAAATAATCGTAATCCTCGTAAATTATTTTAATTTTTAGTTCGGTTTTGTTAAAAGTTACAACGTATGACACGTGAAAGTGAAAGTGAAATTAATGTTGTGTCGCATTTTCGTCACTAATTCAACCGAAAATAATAATGTGTTTAATGTAATTCGTCTTATTTTGTTGAAGTTAATTGAGTTTAGGCTTCTTGCACATTAACAGAAAAAATCTTAATTACAAATAAAAATTCTGTTATCAGATTATTAGATTGTTTCAAATGGTTTTTTTTTATTTATTTCTATATTTATAAATAGTAAATACAGCTTGTAATTCTCATAACTTATTATATTTTCTTAATTTTAAATTTAAAAAGTTTAATTCTTTAAAAAGAAAATGAAATTATATATTTAATTATCATTATATAAACATTTTCGAATCCTTTAAACTTTATCCTCAAGTGTTTTATTTCAGTTTGTCAAGAGATTAGTATTTCATAACTGACTTGTTAATAATTCATTTAACTCATTCAACTTTACGAATTTATCATTAGATCACTATCAAAATAAATTAAACATTTTTCATTATTCAGTAATTAAAAAATTAATTTTATTGAAAATTTGATTCAGATAAATTCTAATCTGTGTAATAATAATTTTAATTTTGTAGATAGTTTAAAAGTTTGCCCATCAATTGCTGTTGATGCTACCTTCGTTAAAAGTATGCCCATTCCTGAAAATACTCTAAAAGTAAAAGGTTATGATTTCAATCAAGGTATTGATTACCATGCCATCTTGCAATCATACAGAACATCCGGTTTTCAAGCAACTAATTTTGGCTTAGCTGTAGAAGAAGTAAACAAAATGGTAAATTTATTTCTATTTTACTTTTTATAAGGAACAATGAAATTTAAAGAGTTTTTCTTCTTTAGTTTAAAACATGACATCAACCACTTTCAGAAGATAAACAAGAAATGCTAGATGAGGATCCATTCATCAGAAGAAAGTCAAATTGTACAATATTTTTAGGTTATACGTCAAATATGTCTTCTGCCAGTGTTCGTGATACAATACGTTTCTTAGTTCAACATAAAATGGTATATAATTTGAAAATTTGTGAGATTTTATATTATTTTAATAAATTTAATACAATGTAACTTTTAGCTTGGTTACAACTGCCGGTGGAGTTGAAGATCTCATTAAATGTATGGCACCAACATTTATAGGTGATTTCTTACTAAAAGGAGCTACACTTAGGTAAATATTAATATATATGACATTATTACATGCAATAATTCATTGCTTGGCTCGGCTGAAATAAAAACGACATAATAATACACCCAATTTGTTTTACTCGAAAGATATGTTCCTCAAGACAGCATGTAAAAAAAGACAATATAAAAAAGAGTTAGGTGTATATATCATACTTTTTATTTATATAACATCAATGAAAAGTATGCTAAATGCAGGGTCTTTCAAAAAGAATGCTACCATTTTAAATTATTGTAATTATGTTAATTATTATCTGAGAACATTGTAATATACATTAAAACATTGGAAAACTATCAAAGTTTCACATTTGCTCATTACAGTTTCTCAATGTGTGCACTTTGTGTTACACAGCACACATCCAACCAATACTCAAATTCTTCCAATGTTTACTATAGTATAGTTCACACTCCTCCCACCGCAGCCACAATTCTATAGCTCCTGCAGGTTATTCATGTTGCACAATGATGAGTGATTCTAACTTTGTGAACCGCAAAACACAAAACACCTCTGTTGCATAGTTGCTATTTTTGTTTATGGTGCTTCCTAGAGGCAGTAGACAACACATTTGAATGCAAATGAGAGATGAAACTCAGACAGTTTTTCTATTGATTGTTGTACATCACGTACTTCTCAGATAATAATTAACATAATTACAGTAATTTAAAATGGTAACATTCATTCTGGAAAGACTGTAAATAGAAAAATGTTATTGTTTTCCAAAATTAATATTTGTGTTTGTATGTGTATGATTATAGAATCCAAATCATCTTAGGTATTGTGGACCAGTACTACCTTAGATAACTGAAAACTCAGAAAAAATAGATGACCATAGCCATTTCAGATTTAAAATTACAAATATTATATAAAAGATTTACATGGTGTCACTTTTAAGCTTGTTTTTATACCTTATTGAATTTAATCATATATAAGAACAATAATTTTGGTATGTCTGGAGCCTGGCTCATTATGTACAGATATCCTAATATAGTACAGTAGAATATTGATTATCTGAATCAATTGGGAACTGGGGTTGTTTGGAAAATCGATTTTTTGGATAACCGATTATGTACGAAAGACTACATTATTAATATAGTATATTAGTATAATACAAAAATAGTATATTAATATATCTCATGTTAAAATTTTTCTCCATTGCAAGTCATTTCGCATTGAATTTTCGTCATGTTAGGCCTAACAAATATTTTTGTAATAATAATCGTTGCTATTGTATCATTAAAAATTATTTTTTTTATTTTGCACAAACAAAATAAATATATTGAAAAACATAAAAACAAAAACAATTATACTTTAGAAGTTAATCTAGTATCAAAAACGTTCGATTCAGCACGACACAGTTCAACTAGAATGCTTTCGGTTAATCAACGTTTCGGTTGATCAGCTTTCGGATAATCGACGCTCTGCTGTATTTCTTAACCCATGTTTGCAAAGAGGGGACAGGCAGTTCACAGGCAGACTTAAGTTAATAAAGATTAAAATGACAAACAAAGTAAATCATCATTAACTTTGTTCAATGATGATTTACTTTTAATAGTTTTTTAATAGTTATTTACTTCCAATTTAATAAATTATTTTTATTTATGTATTTAAAACATATTTTTATATTTATTATGTAATAAATGGTGCAATATATCCCAAATGTTGGTAATACTCACAGGTTTAAAACAAATTAGGCCTACATAACTTGATGGTCTGTAGAATTTTTTCAGGCACTTTAGTGGTCCTTGGACCTAAAACAGTTGAGTAATGCTGTCCTTATGTATCCACTGTTTGAATATCTGAGTCAGAGGTCAGAGTGGCCCACATGGCAAGCAGTTCAGTTACATAATTATCTTGTTTTCTTCAGTCTGATTATGTTGCTTTCTCAAACTCCATCAACTGTGCATAATGTTTTTGACTGTGTCATAGAAGCATGTCTGGTGAAGGAAAACTCAAACAACATGTACACTGAAAATTCTGTAACTAATAAGCCTCTGCGAGTCTTTTTATAGGCTATTGAAGTAGCACTTTTAAGGACTCTAGTAGCATTACCAAGTATGTAATTGGACCACAACCATAATAATTTACGTAGCTCTGTGAGTCATAGCTTTTTGCCAAGTTTTGCAGTAATCTGACAATTCTGTCTGGGTGCATAACTTTTTAGTCAACTAAATATCTTAAAATAAAGAATTTACAAGCATTGTAGATATTTGCAGCAGACTACCAGGGGCTATCTATCAATTTTAAAGACAAAAAACAAATCTCAAATGCATGGCAAGCTATATATGACCTGATATTATAGCAAACAAGTAGGCACACCTGATTGGATAATAAAAGAGAAACTTTTAAAAAAGAAAACATTCAAAATTCGAATACATCAAAGTCTTATATGCATTCTAAAATAGAACACTAACACTGGAAAGATTTGATTATTTAGGGAATTCTATGTGAGGAGGGTCCTAGGTGTGGACCGAAAATGTTACTAACATAACAATTTTCACAACTAACAAGTACTGTAAGTGCAAAGCACAATAAGGTTGATGAGTTTTATTTTTATAATTAACACTTTGTTGTTAGAAGATTACTTTACTTCTCTTATTGATTTCTAATGGTGGACATACAGTTGAAAGACGACTTGAGTTTCCTAAGATTTTACTGTCTTTCAAAGAAAAATAGTTTTCTTAATCTTCCAAAACCATGTCGTTTTAATTTTTTGATTCACAAACACAAGTCGTGTTACTTATTTCAACACTTGGTGATATTCCATTTTTATTTAGTCCTTTGATTGTAATCAGTCTTCCTTTTTCTTATTTCTGTCTTTATGAAGTTTGGATGAAGTGTCCCACAATTCCCGCCACTCACTATTTTGTATAATCATTTTACTAGTATCAATGCCCAATTTTTAAAATACACGGGTTCTGTACAACCTTCCACAGGAACAGCGCCAACCTGACACTCCCTCGAAACATCATTACAATGTCTGTTGTTTTTGCATTTGTCTGATTACTGTAGGTGTCGAGTGTGTTTCCAACAAAGACTGATCACGCTCTGTCATGAGAGTATTACAGATGATATAGAAAGCCGTCTGTGCAATGCCAATGTCATTTTCTGCATCCATGTCTGTCTGACTGCTCCCATTTACTTTTGCGCTCCCGTGATGTCCGTTAATAATAAGAGATGTAAAATCACAGTCATCTAACATTAGCCTAAAAGTACAGTCTCAAATACTTTCAAATTTTGCATTTTTTCTTTAGTTTGTTTTGTTCCTTCTGATATAAAACAACATTTTTCAAATTAAGAATCAAAACATCTGTTTATATTTCTAGGAATCAAACTTTGTTATTTGATTAAATGTTTTGAAGCTGCTCTCCTCCATAAAATTCTAAAGAACATAAAAGATAATAAGGAACAACAAATATTTTAAATATTTATCAAAACAATTTAAATAAAACATGATAGTGTAAGAAATATATATACAGTCGACTCCGCGTAAGTCGTCATAGGTATAACTTGACACCATCGGTTAAGTAGTCAGTTTTCTGTGGTTCTGGACGACTTACATGGGCATTAATGTTAAAAAACTCCGGTTTACACGACACCGTTTAACTCGTCACCACTGGCTAAGTCAACATACTTTTGCTGTCCCACACTCATTTAGACGTCTCATAAGTTGACTCCCCTCCTGAAAAAAAATGAGTTTGCACTGCACTGTGTGGTGTGAACTGACTTTTTCAGGAGGGGAGTCGACTTATTTATTAATATATACGTAATAAAAATGCCTTAACATGTTAAGTATTTTTACATATACAATAATAACAGACAAACAAAACGAAAATATACAATCTATATCAACGTCACAGCAGAATCCGATTTTGCATTTTCTCATGTCAAGCATTATTTGTAGCACCTGTTTCACATTTCTGTTAGAAATGAGTATCCGAAAGCTAACACTGCTCACGCTGAAGGAAAAGTACAAACTTGTGTCTGAATTTGAAAGTAAGAAAACTTTGCAAGCCGAATTTGCAAAACAAAAAAACCTTCCAACAACAACATTGGTGGGAATTCTAAAGAAAAAAGAGGAAATTAAGAAACTTTTTCTTGGATCTTCGTCGTGGCTATCTCAAAAACGCCAGAGAAAGTCGCCATACAAAGATGCTCTGGTACCTGTACATTGGCAATGGGCAATGGCATTATTCATCATCCCTTATTATACTGGTCAACATCATTAAGGGTCAATTTGGCTTGTAACGAGTGTAATTGTGTAGCTGTTTATGCTTAATGTGTTGGTATTCTGCATAAACTAATGACTAATCAATCATTTTAATAATTAATTTAATTTCTAGATTTTATAATATACATATGTATACCAACATAATAAAAAACGTGATTTATTTTTTAAGAAAAATAAATTTATTATTTATGAATTTCAGGTTTATGCAGATGCTACATTAGTTTTTCCACTTTTAGTAGCCAAAACATCTGCAAGATGGCATCATAAAGCTGAAAGAATGTAATATATAATTGTAAAATATACATTATTGTTTAAAGTTTATATTATCTTCAATAAAATAAAAAATTTTAATTATATATTAATGCATGTAATGTTTTTAGATTAGAATATTTTTTTAACTTATATATATTCAAGACCATTCTTTATTCTTTCTTTATTACACAGTAGACCACAAGGGTTATGCATATCTTTCTTTATTCTTTCATGGATAAACACAAGCTGCATCCAGACTTCTCATCAACCACACACAAGCAGTCTGGATGTAGCCTGTTAAACTCTATGGCAACTCCACGCCGAATTTGAGTTCTCACTATCAGAATAATATGTTAATTCCTCCTTACTCAGTGCCGCACTTTACCTGTAAAAGAATAAACAAAGATCAATATAACACTTGAGGTTCCAGACTTACGGGACATCTTTCATAAAGAACTAAATACGAATAAATAAAAAAGTTACTTAAATTCAAATATAATACAAATTTATTATAAATTATTTTTGATGGTTATTTCAATAATGTATAAAATTTACATTATTATAGATTGTATAAAGTGAACTGTGTAAAGGCTTTTACACAGAAGATTGAGATGCTATACTTTATCACAGTTATAAAATACATTCAATCTTTTATAGATGAATAATATAGTAATATTTTTTCACTCGAATTTCAATAAACTACAGAGGGCAATGTATAAACTTAAGACAGCAATTGACGGACTGTCCGTACTTGATAGTATATTGACATTCCATCACCACTTTATTCCAGAAGCTTTATAAAAGACAAATAGGATAAAGTACTAGCAATTATTTGTGTGTCACTTTTTTCGTCTAGCGAAATACATATTTTTTAGATTAAAGTATCAGAAACTTGTAACCCAATTTCAGTGAGAATGGAATAGGGATGGGCCGAAGTTCCTGACTAGGGTTCTGCAGGTTTGTTAGGATGCCTTGTGTCAAATTATACAACACACCTAACCCTTGATTTATGTAGTAGATTAATTCTAGAAAAGTTTTGTGTAAATTGAAATCGTTTAAACCGGGACTAGCATTAATATGGGAAATGTGGAACTTCGGAACCTATCCTCCTATTTTCCGTCAGTCTTGGTTTATGCAAAAGTTGAGGAACCAACCTACTATGTAAATCAAGAGTTAGGTATATATAAAATCCTTAAAATTTTTTACTTGCTTAGTAAGTTCCTATTTTATAATCTGTAATGTTTTTCTATATTAGTAGGAATGTTCATTTAAAAGAACTTGTGGGTGTAAATATACCACGGTTGGAAAGTGAATAGGGGCGTGGTACTTTGTCTTCTTTTTGTTCTATTATTACCGAATTAAAAAAATATAAGTGAAACAGAAGACACAGTTAATTTATTACAAACAAATGGATGATATCAAGTATATTGACTTATCCTTGACATTCTTTCTTCTTTAATAAGTTCAGGATATAAATTTTAAAGATTATTCCTTCATTCCTTCCCACATAAATCAGCTTATTTAAATCATTTTGTTAAAGAAGCGATTTCTCATACTCAGAATAACTGAAAAGGGTATGGATAAGCGGGATATATCCTCCTTTCGCCTGGTTTATTTGTTCTCTATAATATTTATTTAATTTTTAAAATATTATTCTGAGAATCATGATATATTATCATAATATTGTGACATGATTAAATTGAAAAAGCAGAAGATTATATCATATATATTCATTAGATTCAGTCTGGGTTAATAAATATAATGTGATTAAAAAGTTTACATAAAATTCTAAAGCCAATAGAACAACTGGGTATGCGTTCGTCTCTCTGAATAGGGGTGTAAATACGCCATCTAGCGACAAAATTTAGCAACACTAAACGATCTTTTTTTCGAAGCGAAAAGGTTGGAATGCGATAGCTTTTCTTATCTCGTAAGCAACGATTAGGTGAAGAGGTAAAAGGCGGGATGGCCGACCGATCAAGGTGGCAGCCTACCGCTCTGGGGGACCCGGGTTCGCAATCCCGACGGGTCGAAAAATCCCCAGGAATTTTTCGGGGGGTGGTCCGTCCGGATATGTCGGGCCCCGTCTTTCACCACCCGGTCGCCCCATTGTGGGCCTGGCCGAACCCATAATGGCTTGCAAAAAGAGGTCCTCTTAGTGCCCACAGGGCGGAAAGAGTTAAACTTCAAAATGGGTGAACAAAATTGTGCCTCGAATTCTTTGCATTTCTCGACGTTTCAAGTTTCTGAGTCCAAAAATTTTAAAGTTTGGGGAGGGGGTCATTTTCAGACTGTTCGCCATACTTTACTAAGTTTTTAATTTTATTTTTTGTTGCTTAAACACTATGTAGTGTAATTAATCAATCAATTGGCATTCCTTCATCTTTTTACTTTCTATTCAATTTTTAATTTTATTTAAAAAATTAACAGAATATTTATAATCTGGATGCCATTGACTTTTTTAGAATTTATTATTATTTCTTCGTTTGAATTTTGTTTGGGCATGATACCCGCATTTTCCGAATATGCAATTAGCATCTGGCCATTTTGTATTAGAGTGAGTTTTCTTTAAATTTTTTCATAGTCCAGTTGTAAATTCTGTCAAATTGGTAACCATTCCGTTCAATGGCACTTTGTAAAATCCCTTTCAGGTACTTCTAATCAGGTTTCTCTACGAAAATTAATTCACGACAGTACTTCTGTTGTTTAGTAGGTTTATTCACACCCCCCTTTTTTTTAACTCTTTCCGCCCTGTGGGCACTAAGAGGGCCTCTTTTAGAAGGCCCATTATGGGTTCGGCCAGGCCCACAATGGGGCGACCGGGTGGTGAGGGACGGGGCCCGACATATCCGAACGGACCACCCCCCGAAAAATTCCTGGGGATTATTCGACCCGTTCGGATTCGATTCCGGGTCCCCCAGAGCGGTAGGCTGCCACCTTGACCGCTCGGCCATCCGGCCGTCTTATTCACACCCTGTCAAGGAAGAGAACCTTTCAGATAGTAGATGATGAAGTATCCGAGAGATTCCACGTTGTCTCTTTGACTTTGTTCTATTCCTTCGTGAGTATTAAACATGTCCATGGCCAGCATTAATGTCATTCTTAGCGAGAATTCGCTATTGCAATATTTGAATAACTCTTATAAACTTGGACCTAATAATTCGGTTATCAAGAAATTATAATCCCGATCTCTCCGTAACAAATTAGTTTCGGAAATTTCGTACGGATCGCATTGTAGACTTTCTTTTCGTAGAGCAATTGCGGTTGCATCGTGTTACTATCTTCAACTTTTATGGCTACGTCTTTGCCTGTAATTCTATCAGTGGCTTCAATTACTCGACCGAAGGAACGAATCGATTTCTCCTTTTATTTGGTAAAAACGTTTGATGTCCGTGGTCATTTTATTTTTTGAACATACACGGCAAGTTAATTTCTGTGAAATAATGAACCCGTCTATTAATTTCAATTGTCTTCAATATACTGTATTTTTTTTTTTTTTTTTTGTAACTCTTTTCGCCCTGTGGGCACTAAGAGGGCCTCTTATAGCAAGCCCATTATGAGTTCAGCGAAGCCCACAATGGGGCGGCTGGGTGGTGAGGGACGGGGCCTGACATATCCGGACGGACCACCCCCCGAAAAATTCCTGGGGATTTTCCGACCCGTCTGGATTCGATTCCGGGTCCCCCAGGGCGGCAGGTTGCTAACCTTGACCGCTCGGCCATCCGGCCGCCAATATACTGTATTATCATACAAGATCCATTATTACAACAAAAATTATCGAAATTAAAAGAAACAATATTTTTATTTCAATATTGTAAATCAAAAAGTTTCTTGAATTGTACAGTACCATAAATTCATAAATGAATAAAATAAATATATTTCTCCTATTAACATTTCTTCATCTTCGCTTCGCGCGTTTCCGTCGGAAGGCGAACGATTGCCTGAATAAACAAATAATTTTTTCAACGTTTGATTACAATTTAAATTAGACAACTCCCGAATTTACTAAAACAATGAAATAGTGTGTTTATTTTAATTTTCGCGGCCATTATCTTTCCAAAATGAATTAAAGAGTTTCAGTAGGGGGAAGATCCGCCTTATCTAGATTCGAACCCACACTTCCAATCACGTAGCTGCGAAAATAGCCTATTATTCTTTTAAACGGACAGAGAATTTCATTTGTATTTATACATTTATATTAAAATGAGTAACATGGTAGACATTTAACACAAAGTTTATGATTTCGGAATGACGTCGTAAATTCATCATTTTATTGATTACGTAATTTATTTAATTATTAAGAAATTTTTATCTATTAATATTATATAGGACTTTTAATATAAATTTTAATTTTAATATATAATATATAAACGTTATTCGAGTAATTAAATACATTTTTTACGATTATTATTGTAATTACTTTCCAGAAAAAAAATATCAGTAGAGGGCGCTTTGTCTTTGTAAAGGAAGAAAATTGCGTGATGGTTAGAATTTCTTGTTATTATTTCTAGAAATATTTTTTGTGTATTTTTAATTCGGTAGATTCTTAATTAATCTGAGAT
Organism: Centruroides vittatus; assembly: GCF_030686945.1. NCBI lineage: Eukaryota > Metazoa > Arthropoda > Arachnida > Scorpiones > Buthidae > Centruroides > Centruroides vittatus. The sequence goes on along the minus strand of NW_027122506.1, from coordinate 123,512 downwards.
AAGAAGAATAATGAATTAGCTATTTGTGTATATGTTCTGATGCGAAAATGGCAGGATATTTAAGTAGATCAGTGTCACTGAGTCCAATCGAACCTAACCCGCCGAGTCAACCAGGCCAAACCCAGAACAAGCAGAATTCGAATTCGGAACAAAGACGAATGCAAGAAGTTGTCATTTCTCCACTGAAAATATTCGTCCTAGCGAAGAAGAAGATAAACGATGTCTTTGTAGGAATCCGTGATTATGTTGACGAAAGTTACGATTTTCTGGTGGAGTTGGGACCGCATGGCTCCGTTGTTTCGTTACAGCACATTCAAGATGTGGCACAGTTTAAAGAAAAAGTCAGCGGAATTAGAGAAGTATTGGCCAGGGATCACATGAAGGTGGCGTTCTTTGGAAGAACGAGTAACGGAAAGAGCTCCGTTATCAATGCCATGCTTCAGGATAAGATCCTTCCCAGCGGTCTCGGCCACACCACAAATTGCTTCCTGCAGGTCGAGGGTTCGGATAATTCCGAGGCTTATCTGATGACCGAAGATTCCGTGGAGAAAAAGAACGTGCAGTCGGTGGCTCAACTCGCTCATGCTCTCAATTCGGAAAATTTGGGAGAGAGCACTTTGGTTAGAATATTTTGGCCTAAGGATAGGTGTCCTCTCTTGAGAGATGACGTAGTTTTAGTCGATAGTCCGGGCATAGATGTTTCGCCCAATTTAGACGAATGGATTGATAAACATTGCCTCGATGCGGATGTATTCGTATTGGTTGCAAATGCGGAATCGACGCTGATGCTGACGGAAAAGAATTTCTTTCATAAAGTAAGCGAACGACTTTCAAAGCCTAATATTTTCATCCTAAATAATCGTTGGGACGCATCTGCTTCTGAGCCCGAATTTCTGGATAAAGTAAGAAAGCAACATATGGATCGCAACGTTAGCTTTCTCGTTGACGAATTAAAGGTTGTCAGTCGGCAGCAGGCGGAGGATCGCGTCTTCTTTGTTTCGGCAAAGGAGGTGCTCCAAGCAAGATTACAACAACAAAAAGGTCTTCCTCCTCATAAAGGTGCCTCAATGATAGAAGGTTTTCAGAATCGTTTCTTTGAATTTCAAGATTTTGAAAGAAAATTTGAAGAATGTCTTTCTAAAGCTGCTGTTAAAACTAAATTTGAACAGCATACCCAACAAGGGAAGGCTATAACAAACAATCTTTGGGCCATTATGGATAGTGTTTATGAAGGTGCCAATGATCTGAAAAAACAACGATTGATGCAGAGAAAAGAATTATGGGATAAGCTTGATTTTACGGAGCAACAGCTGAATTTATTGACGGATGAAATAAAACACCAGATTGGACAGTTAGTCGAACTAGTAGAACAGAAAGTAGCTAGTGCATTGAGTGAAGAAATACAAAAACTAGCTGTACTTGTCAATGAGTTTGAAAGACCTTTTCATCCTGATAGTTTGGTTACTAGCGTGTATAAAAAAGAAATGAATGCTCATATCGAAAGTGGCTTGGGAAGTAATATGCGAGGAAGGCTGTCTTCAACCTTAGCTAGTCTGGTTGAAAGCTCTCAGGGAAAGATGATTGAGCGAATCTCGACTCTCTTACCCCAAGAACATCGTCAACAAATGATGAACGTGTTACCACGTCACAATTTTGAAGTCTTGTATCGCCTTAATTGCGAAAGTTTATGCTCAGATTTTCAGGAAGATTTAGAATTTCGTTTTTCTCTCGGATTAACAAATATGATGAGACGTTTCTTGGGTATTCAACAAACAAAAGCAACGTTGAATCAGTTTAGAAATATTTCGAGACCAATTCCTACCACTCCACAGACCCCCAGTAATGAAATAAAACCACTGCCACAAGTCAGTCCTGATTATTTAGCATTAGTTCAAAAGCTTGCCTTAGTTTCACCTTCTTCCCAAACAGCTGTTGGTGCATTAGCTATTGGTGGTCTGTTAGTCAGAACTGTGGGTTGGAGAGTGATAGCCGTGAGCTTCGGAATTTATGGATTATTGTATCTATACGAACGACTTACGTGGACAAATAAAGCGAAGGAGAGAGCATTTAAAAAGCAGTACGTCAATCATGCAACACGCAAGTTACGACTAATAGTTGACTTGACAAGCGCAAATTGCAGTCATCAGGTTCAGCAAGAACTGTCTAGCACTTTTGCAAGACTTGGCCACTTGGTTGATGAAGTTATTACCGATATGCGAATAGAAGTTAAAGATTTAGATAATGATATAGAAAAGTTGGACAAGTCCGGAACGGCTGCCAGAATTTTCCGAAACAAAGCCGGTTATCTCGGAAGCGAACTGGAAACTTTCTCGCAGCAATATTTACAATATGAACAGTAGTAATGTAGACATATCCATATTTTAGTTATGTTTAATATATTGCTGCAGTTTATTATATTGTTAATAATTTGACATACCAGTCAAATTAAATGCATTAATAGTGAGGTCGAGGCCGAAGTTTTAAACACGAAAATGTGTACGTCGGATGTTCAGTACCACTTTCCTGTAAGCCTAGAAGCTTGACAATGGCATTTGGAATGTCGAGCATGATTCCACTGACTTTCCAAACGCCATTGTCAAACTTCTAGGCTTACAGGAAAGTGGCGCCGAACATCCGACATACTTGTTTTCACGTTTAAAACTTCGGTCTCAACCTCGCTAATATAATGAATTAATTTTCCTAAAAGGATTGTTTTTGTTATTGGAAAGATAAGACATTAATTTGTATTTTAAATAATGAAATTGTAAATGGATGAAATATATGTAATTTCATGTATAAATAATAAATTTAATGTCATACAATTGTTTGTATTAGTTTGTTTCAAAAAATTTCAATTAAGAGTTGCAAATGTTTAGATTCTGCAGCTTTATATTGGACATATTCTATAAAATGGATAATTGGTTGTATTTACAGGTATACCTCGCCTTACGTCAGTAATTGGTTCCTGGAGAGGTGACGTAAGTCGAATTTACTTGTGTAGTTACGACGTAAATCGAAACTACAGTGAAAAATGCCAATAATGAGCACTTAAAGATTGCTAAATAAGACGACAACACAGAAACACAGATGTTTTCGTGTTTTGTTCTCTAGGATTTATGATGATTATATTAACATTTACTGTAAATGTACATATTTTAATATGATTTTGTGCACTTTTAACGCTTTTCTAGTGATATTGCGACTTCAATATTTATGGCGGACGGATTTAAAGTTGAACAAACTGACTTAAACTTGATTTTTATTTTTCCATATACTTTTTTGACAAACGACGTATAAACGGGAACGACGTAACTCGAGGTATACCTGTATTAGTATAGAAAAACTAGGCCATAAAGGGAAAAATATAGTACCGTTTTTTATCATTCTACGTATTTGTGTGCTTTATAGCAAATTATCGTGTGGAATGATAAAAAGCTTGCATGTAGCCAATAATTATATCTTTATTGAAAATACGAGAGAAGAACATTTTCAGTTTTCCACTATGTGATGGTAATTACTTTGATTTTACCGCTAGAAAACAGGCCGAATCTAGCTTTAACACGATATATATTTGGAACATTTATGTAGATACAGTGATTAACACTGAGATAACATTAATTTACAATATAGTTATTCATTTTGCATCTTTATGATATGATAAATAGAATAAGTTGCTTGAAAACTTGTAGAGTTTTGGATTCTTCCAACCTATCCTGAGGAACAGTCAATATAAAAAAAAAAAACATTAACAGTTAAAAATCATACTAAGAATATTGGTCAATATGCCACCACCTATCAGAAAATGGCTTTTTCTAAAAAACCAATCCCAGTTATAAACTCCATTGATCATTTTAGTGCTTACACGGTAATTGACTATTTCTGAAGATAGGTTGGAAGAACTTGAAAGCACTAGGATAATTAGTGTATCAAAAGTATAAACATGCCTGTTTTTTGAATTATTTTAAATATTAGGTTAAAATCTATAAAAATTACTTTTAGCTACAGATTTTAAATATAATTTACATTTTGGTAAATTTTTATATTAAAATGATTACTAGTTTAAAAGTTATTTCAATTTTTTAATTTTGGACTGTAACAGAATTACATAAACACCTAACACCTTAATTTGTCGGAGAAGACAATTTGAACGTTTGTATTCAAATCGTCTTCTCAGCAACAAATTAAGGTGTTAAGTGCTTATGTGTTTATTTGCTGACCGCTTTTAAGTTTGTAACAGAATTATAAACACAGGCTAAAAAATGTAAATTTAAGTTGCTATTCTTATTAATAACAATAGAGGGCAATAATAATTTTGAAATCAAATACGGTGGAAATTTAAACAGTAGAAATTTTGAAGGGATTTTAAAAATGTCTTGCGTCTTGTGGTTTTGCAGTCTAACAGAACAAGAAATTCACAAAATACATTTACTACAGGTATACCTCGTCTTACGTCGGTAATTGGTTCCAGGAGAGGCGACGTAAGTCGAATTTACTTGTGTAGTTACGACTTACGTCGTAACTACACAAGTAAACGCCAATAATGAGCACTTAAAGACCGCTAAATAAGACGACAACACAGAAACACAGATGTTTTCATGTTTCGTTCTCTAGGATTTATGATGATTATATTAACATTTAATGTAAATGTACATAATTTTTAATATGATTTTATGTGCTTTCAACGCTTTTGTAGTGATATTACGATTTCAATGTTTGTGGCGGACAGATTTAAAGTCGAATAAACTGACTTAAACTTGATTTTTATTTTTCCGTATACTTTTTTGACAAACGTATAACGTATAATCGGGAACGACGTAACTCAAGGTATACCTGTATATGGATCTGGCAAGTCATTAAGACAAGTAGCAGCTAATGTGAATCATTCTACATCTACTAGGGTTTATACAAAAACCGACTTAAAAAAAAAAAAATGGTTTTCAAATTTTTAAAGCCATAAGCAGAATTTAAAATTTTTGAGTCCTATTAGATTAAAAAAATATATTTAATGTAAAGATGATATAAAATCTATCCTTAATAATGAAATGTTTTCTATTATTCATCTTCAGCTTCATTTTTTAAACTCTTAGTAATGGAGAAATGTGATTTCAGAAATCACATTTCATGTTTCCATGTTTCCTTTGGAAAATATGGATGAATGGTAAACATCTGAGATTACAGCTATGTTTCAGCTTAAATCTAGGTTTGCTTTGGCACACAAACTAATACAAAGTAGATGCGAATTGCCAGTTTGTCATCATTTTTTTGATGTGGTTCATATGACAGTACAATATATGAGATAAAAAAGTATAGGCTGTATTGCTTGCCTATACTTTTTTTTATTTCAAAACTATGGAAATGGAAAGTATAAGATAGCTATAAGTAGCTTAAACTCAAGAGTATGGCTATAGCCTTTGACATCATTCATTATGTTTTCCAAGGACATCACAGAACTAGTATTTCTTCACCACTTATCTTTTGATTATACTGAATCTTCCAAAATGAATGCTACCATTTTAAATTACTGTAATTGTGTTAATTATTGTCTGTGAAGTATGCAATGTACCACTACATCAACCAATAGGGTTTGCTACCAACTGCCAAGTTTCATCTCCATTCACATTCAATCTAGTCTATTACCTCTAGGAAGCACTGTCAACAAAAATAGCAGTTCAGCAGCACAGAAGGCATTTTGTGTTCTGCAGTTCATAAATTTGGAATCGCTCATCATCGTGCGACATGAGTAATCTGTAGAATTGTGGTTGCTGCAGGAGGAGTGACAACAGAATTGCTGCCGTGAGCATAGGAATTTGAGTATTGGTTGGATGTCTGCCAAGTGACACAAGGTGCATGCATCGAGAAATTGTAATGGGCAAATGTAAAACTTGGACAATTTTTTTAATGTCCTGTTTAAATGTTTGGATAACAGAATAACATATACAAATTAGAATTTAATACACATTTTATGTATACAAATTAGAATATAGACATTTTACAAATGAAACATTGATAGCATGGAAACGTAAACCTAATGCCTAACAATATTTACAGTGTCATCAAAAAGCCACATGGCTTCAAGTTAAAATTAGATCAAGAGAGTTCTACAAGTGTGCGTTTAACTTTGGATATTTTACCGATTTAACAAATAAAAGTGTATTTATATCTCAAGTGACCTGTTGAAAATTTGCCAAATATCTTTAAAAGCTTGTTTTTTTTTTATTTACAGATAATTTTAAATTTTAACTTTAAATTATATATTTGATCAAGGTTATCCAGTTGTCAAATTTCTTTTCTTCAAAAAAAAAGTTTTGTGTTAGTATGAAAGATTCAATGTATGTGGGTCTGATAGTATGGCCTCCATGACATTCAACAAGGGATAATTCACTTTGGGGTATTGCAAAAATGAAAATTTCTTTTCTGTATTTTACTGTTTAAAACTTAAAAATAGCTTTACATCTGGACATGATGGGTTCTAACTATCAACACTGGAGAGAGTAATAAACAGTCACAAACAAAACCTTTTACCAGTGTTGTACTTGATACAAAAACCTACTAACGTCAAAGTCGATACAGGTGCTTGGGGCACCCGTATCAACTTTAAGGAAGAGGATACGATCGCGTGTGCGTGGAGGTACCTGTTCGAAGAATTCGAACGGAGCCAGGCGGAGGGGTGAAACGTGATACGTATAACGTTTATTACTCGGGAAGCATCGTTCTAACGGTCCAAGGGGGATTCCGGTCAGTTCAGCACCCGAAGAAGGCCTTGGTGGAGGCCGAAAACGTTAGTAGGTTTTTGTATCAAGTACAACACTGGTAAAAGGTTTTGTTTGTGACTGTTTATTAATATTAATTGCTGAAAATGATTAGAAATCTTAAAAACATTCAGTAATTTTATTTTATTTTGATAAAGTAATTTTGCTCGAATTTAAAACGTCTTTACATATCTATCTCTCAAGGGTTTATATGTACTTATAAACTTATAAAAATTATAGAAAGTTTTTTATAAAAATTTGATAATCAATTACAAATATTTAATAATGTTTTTCAGACGTAACTTTTGTAAACGGAACATTAATCAATGTATTAAATTAATTCTTTTTTTAACAATAAATGAATTATGATGATTTAAAATAATTATGTTAAGAATATTTGTGTTAAAATAATGGAAATTTCATATTTACATTATTTTAATAATGGGCAATTGTTTGTTTTTAGATATTAATTGGATAGAATTAAAATGGAAAATATAATAAATAAAGAAAACTCAAAGAGGAAAAAAAAAGTTGAAGTTGTTGTTTTCGACAGTCGTCCAAAGAAAAAACAGGTAAGATTTTTTTAAATTCATTTATGTAATAAATTTGTAGTTCAGTAATTTAGTTAAGGCAATTGTAATAGAAATTTTCTTAAAGAATTATAAGCTATTATCAGAAATAGTTCCTATTGTTTTATTCAGTATATATATATATACAGTAGACCTCCCCTATAACACAGGTTCATATAACACGGCAAAAAAATTGCGATCGGTTTTGTATAACATGCTAAAAGAGACTCATATAACACGGTAAAACGTCATCGCTGACTCGTGTCACAAGATTGGTCGAATCTAGACCAATAGTGGACTAGCAGCCGAACTACTTGCCGCCGTCCAGCACCACGCGTATATACAGAGAGTTTAGGCGGGAAAGTATTGATAAATTTTTATACAGTTCCTGTGAAAACAACATTAACAGTATTATTCAACGCCCATAAAAATTATATTTCTATTAATGATGTCTCAAAAGTTCAGCGAATTCTTTGCAGAAAGAATAACTTATCAGGAAATGCATCCGCCATTCGATGAGTCGCTCCACGACGAAAACAAGCTTAGGCAATGGCATCTTCGAACGGTGCACACTCGGTAAGTAATCCAATAAGTTTTTGTTTATAGCATAATTTATATGGATTATTCCCAAAAAATTATACGTGATTTAGAAATGTTGAGTCAAATTATTCTAGAATCGATTAATTTTATGGAAGAAAACCTTTCAAACAGCCGTAGCCCCTAAACTGCACACGTGCCGGGCTGTGATTGGCTCATATATTTAAGGGACTCGTACAACACGGAACGTATCTACCGTGTTATAGGGGGGTCTACTGTATATACTGTAGATATGGTCAGAATTCTAGTAATGGATGCACTCAAGGCCTTAAATGATAATTTCCTTAGGTAGAAAGCTTATCATTTTTTGTGTATCACTTTAGCAACTTGCAGAACCTTCAGTAGAACAGAACTGCCATATAAAAAATCCAGTGTGTTGCATAACTTTTCTGGCTATTATGAGATCTTATTTTTAGAAAATAACTTTTATAATTTTAATTATAATATAACAATAAAATTGTGTGTGGTGCCATCTGTTTAAAAAACTTTTTATATTATTAATTACTGTAAAATGGCAAAAAACTTAATTTTGAGGATATGGATGAGTTTTATAAATGTTAATAACAAGGTAAAATTGTCATTAAGTCTGACCCTACTGGAGATACACGCAATCCCTTTTATCTCTCCACCCCTTTGACCTTTAACCACCGAAATTTAATAGCATCAATGCCCCTCGTATACAGGCCACCATGCCAAATTTCGTTACTTAATCTTTTCCCCATCCTGAGATATTAATGCAAATGGTATGTTCACAAGTTCAACTGTTCTTTCAATTTTGCAGACATGTCATTAATTCTTCTGCTATTGTGTGTGGCATTAATTTTAATGCTGCTATCTCAACAATTTTATATGATGCAAGTTGAGCTTTATCACTTACTTTCATTGTTTTTCAAATTATCTTCTTTGTTTACCTTACATTTTCAAAAGTCTTTTGAAGTATTCTTTATTTTTTGATGAAAGATCTTTATGTTCAGTTGAAAAATGATGCTTTAATTTAGCGGGCACCACATACAATGCAGAGAGAAGTTGGACAATCTGTATTTCCAGTCCAGGTAAATCCGAATTTTAAGCATTCTTTGTCATATGAGCGATTGACATTTAGAGTTGATTTCACAATTTTTATCTCTTCTGCATCATCTTCAATTCTGCTAGTGCTACGAGTGGCATTGTCATCATTAATATGAAGATGAGATTTCTTTATCATGAAATTATCCATTACCTTTATATTTTTCATTAAAATTAATTGACAATATGATGCAAAACTATGATTAAAAAAATCAAATCGTTACAATTACTGGAAATCAGTGAAATAAACCACATTGACTGCTCAAATGTGAACTCTCAAGGCAGTTACTTTATCGGTTGTACATTTTCTATACCACTCGGTCTAGTATATCACGTCATTGGTGTTTGCTGATTACATTCCCATACAAAAATTATTTCACATCGTATTGATTTTTCTTGAAGTGGCTTTATGGAGCACCCTGTTCTGCAGACCACAGATTGAGAACCACAGGTCTAGGGTATTTGTAATCCATCTGTTGTTTTGTCTTCTAGCAATATGTCTGGTTCATTGCCATTTTGAATGTTCAATCCTCTCAATGATATCATGTACATCATTTGTTTGATTTCTGATCCAGATGATTACACACACACAAATATATGACATATATTATTTTTAATGGAGATTCATAGATCTCATTAGTTTCAGAACCGACATGGAGAAGAAAGAATTTACATCATTGTAAAAGCAGGAAGCTGTACTTAATATCAGGATGCATCTACAGGTCTACAAAGAATCAAAATTAACACTTTTAAGCGAATGTTGTACAGTAATGAAAGTGATTTGGATAATGATGCGAGAATGATTTAATAGTAGAAAGTCTAGCAAGTTTATGTGTCCAGATCAGTTATGTAGGTAAAAATAGTGAATATGAAAATAAGTGATGAAACAGTTGGAATTAGGACTCTTTTAGAACTTGGGTGGTCCTTCAGGCAAGTTCAGTAGAATTGAAGGACTAAAGGACAATGCATTTCCATTGGACAGATTTCAAACATTTAAAATGATAAGCAGACAGCATCCAGATAAGGATCAAAGCAAAGCAATGGTGATTGAAAATACAGTATATCTCACCAAAGACAACATTACAGAGACTAAAGACTATGGCCAGTAATAATATGAAGAAAATCGACCTTAAACTCGTCGAGAAACCTGCATGCCATAAGCTTTCAAATGCATCCATCCAGGAGAGATACTGCAGATCTTGTCCATTCTGCTACATGCTGAAGAAAAATAGGTGGCAAAAGTTTATCACAACTAGAGGATTTGATCCTGGGATTTTTGAGATTGACATCATTTTAAAAAAGTTGCAAAATAGGCTGCATGAAGTGAAACGTTCAGCGCCAGTGCTCTTAACAGAATTGCTTGCCTACCATTTTAATATAAAACTTCTTGCATTCTGAACTAAAATGATAGGCAAGCAAGTTCTCACTGGGTTACTTGGGAATATACTTCATTTTTGAATTTTCGCTGGCGCAGTCGAGAGCACTTTTGGTCGGCTGTAGAGTTCTAACCTGACCCTTCAAAAATTCTAATAAGATTCAATGGAGGAATATCATCACCCTTAAGTGAGCACTCCCACCAGCCTCTGGTCGTTGCATCCAATTTAAATTGAAGAATGAACATAAATAATATGCCCGAGAACTCGTCTATATTAAAATTTTGAGCTTCTAAGTGCTTTCTCAGCAGCTGCATATATGTGCATCAAATTAAGGAGACAATGGATACATTGTTATTTCTCAGGTCATATTTTTGCAATTCAAATTAGAATGTTCGTATTAGATTAGTTTTCTTTATATTTAAGAAAAATGCGACTGATTAATATTATTTTAAAATACTTTTTGCTAAGAAACTTACTTTACTACCTACTTACTAGGTTGTTACACGAAAGCCGTCTATTTAGTCGATGTTGAGAGAGATTTTTGTTAATTTTCAACATTTATTTGCATATTTTGTTACATTAAACTTACATAAATTGAAAAAAACCTTTAAGAGATCTCACTGATGCTTGAAAAAGAATTACTTTAACATGAAAACTGAGTGATTTTAAGTCTGGTTAGTTAAATTAGTTAGGTGTATACTGTAAAATGCATTGATTTATGTCTAAATTTTGATTTGTTGATTAAAGAGCTGATTTCTGTAAGATTTTCTTATTTTTTATTAACCCTCAATACCGAAGTAATCCCGGGATTGACTAATTATAATCCTGAAATCAGAAATAAAGGTCGGGATCGAATTCCCTAATCGCAACTGACGAAGCTTGGTTCAGAACCCTCTCACTAAATCTCAAGGTCGGCTACAGGAGCCAAAATCACTCCAAAGCACCATCATCAACTTCAGCATATCATCTGCGAAAGGTTATGGTTTGGGCTGCAATTTCAGTGAAGGGAACAACAAATACATATCAACATCCCAAAGCCCGACGTATTGATACTAAGCCAAATGATGACCATAGTTAATCAGGCTAATAGTTTCTAATTATTAATTATAACGTAATAAGTAATTTGGTACTAGAGGAAGACATTATTAATTTAGATAAGAGATGGCACCTAATTATAATTTATTAATCTATTAAATTATTTAAAACATTTTGGAAGAAAAGAATTAGACCAGAGTGGGTTCATGTCCTACTTCTGGCTAGTTTTCTTCTTCCAGATATTAGCCTGATTAATTACAGGAACAACAAAGCCAAATTTTGTGGAACCTGGGGCAAAAGTATCATCAAAATACTACATCGAGAAGATCCTGTGTCCTTTCTTCCGGTCAGATGCCAAGAGACCATTTCTGAATGGCAACTTTGCATTTCATCAAGACTGTGCCTTCACACACAGCAAAGGCTACAATTCCATTCCTATAGGAAAGTAAAACTGCATTTATCAAACTTTCACAATGGTTACACCAAACAATCCCGATACTGCTCTCTCCGATTGTTTCAAGTAGCCTCAAAAAATATAAAGAGTAAAGAAATCACACGATAAATGGATTGAAATGTGTCAATCGGGAAGAAATTACAAAAGTCCCCCAAGAGATGATGGATTAGGCTCTAAAAGGCTTAGTTACATAGTGAGAAGTATATAGCATGCAAAAGATGAACACATTAAGAAACAATTAAATGTAAGATTTATAGCAAAGTAAAAGTGTTCACTTTAAATATTACAGGTCTACAAAAAGAGAAATTTGTCAGTTTGATAACTGTAGAAAAGCCAAAATATGTTATCATATACAAACTGGAATCAATGGTTTATATATATCTGTCACGGAATACCGAGAATGCTCAGTAGGGGCATCCAGGGCTATCTCATACATATATATAAGAGAGAGAGTATATTATTAAAGTCCTTGTACTGTACAACCACATAGTCACTTTACATCATGTTCATCATCTGTGCTATAAGATGAGCCTGCTTGCAGCAGTCCTATCTGAAAAATAATGCATTATATGGAAAAAGTCAATTACAAAGTTGTAGAAATTGATTTAGTAAGAAAGTATACCCTGTATACACGAATAGCATAGATAGAAAGCATGAAATGTGCTAATGCATATGAGAACAGGAATACGAGATGTGCTAATGTGCACATCTCACATTCCTGTGCTCTCATATGCTGCATTCATTACTGTCATATATTGTGTGTCATTTACATCAGTGTATAAAATGACTTTACTATGCACCCCGTATACTCAAAAGTACCGTACCGTACACGGAAATGTGTTACAAACGAGCGAAGTGTTAAATAAACAATGTATTCACAATATAAAAATTGCAAATTCTACAGATAAATTTATTGATTATTAAATTTGCCAATTTAAGCATAGATCCAATTTAGGTTGAAAATACACAGAAGAGCTATTAAATTTTGAGTGTATTTTACATATTCAAAGTACTGTACATTAATAAAATACTCACTGTTTAAAGTATTTAAGTAATTTTATAATTTTTAAAAATTTCATAGGATATCAAAGAAGAAACCGTCAACCCAGATGTATCCGAAGATCCGAAATCGCTCATTGACATAGAGAAAGCACGTTATGAAGTTTACAGGTTCGGCATTTCGGGATTTGACAAAGAGAAAGCAGAAAATGCCAGAGAAGCTCTGGCCATCAGATTAGGAGCCAAGGTAAATTGGTGCTATTCCACTAATATTTATATAGTTTCGCATCACTTTAATATTAAAACTTGTTATACCACTTTTAGCCTCCTAAGAGAAAATATAAAAATTATAAGGAAATTTTAGAAGAAAACAAAAAACAGAAGCTTGAAGAGACCGAACAAAACAAGAGAGTTAGTATTTTGTACATTACGGTATTATGATATTTAAACTAGATTGTGTTTATTGGGCTTTTGATTGGTTTATATAAAAGCATCTTATAATATCTAAATATTAAATAGTTAAGTGCAATTAATGCTGAATATAATTGCATGTACAGTACAGTGGAACCGCATTTATCCAGCTCAAATGTCTGCAAATCTGTTTTATAATTCATAAAATGTAACTGTGTTATTTTATATTTCTAATATCTTAACGGCCACTAATAAAAAATTAATTTATGTATAATTTTAAAAAACATGATAAATCTGAATACACGAGCTGCGATCCACATTTAAATGGCTCACAAGCTACAGGTTTGGTGCTGTGGTTCTAGTGCCATATCAAATATAACTTAGCTTACTTGCACACTAATAGCAAAGATTCAGAAATATTTTTTTTTCCTCTACAGAACCAGAAAGTGGGATTCGGTTCAAAACAAAATAAAAAATCGTAAGTAGAATATCCAAAAATGTTTATCGTACAACATTTATTGTAAAATATACATAAAACTAATGAATTTATTTTATTTCAGGAGGAGGAAAAACAAGAAAGGCATTAAGAATTTCAATTGTCAAATTGGAAAATATAAGGACGGAATTCAATTTATTAGTAAATACGATATTGCAAAAATAAAAAAGTAAATTTTCAAATAAATTTTTTATTTATAAATGGAATTTTTAACATAAAAAAAATTTAATAATAATGTTCAGTCACGACGTAACGGAAACACTTCTTCTTTAATTCCGTCGGGAGTTATGACTGCAAAATTTACACCGTCACCGGTGTGAATGTCCCGCTCTGCCGCAGAGAGAAAAACGTCCTTGATGATGGTAACGGCATCGCTAAGAGATGGTTTTGTTTCGACACCGCCCTCAATGTTTTTACGACCAATCTGTAAAGGTAGAGTTTAATGCCAGCATGCAAAAATAATTTATTAAAATGGCATTTCACACACAAAATACCTGATTATCGAGCAGAGGTTGCAGCAATGCACTAGACGAGCCTGCAGATTTGTAAATTGCTTTTTCAAAATTTCCGATGGGATCGTAATGATATACACATCCTTTACCTTTTTAAATGACATTTCAAATGTATTTTATATATTTATTTGAAGATTTTACATAATACTTTCCAAAAATTAAAACATACCATTCTCGTCCAAGCCAGCCAGGATAGTGCTTATATAATATGGAAAGAATCGTTTGAAATATAGCATGTTTGATATCAGTTGTGCCAAAGCTGGGGTGTCGATGTCAGTATTATGCTCAAATTTATACATCTGAAAATAATAAAGGGGTTAAACAAATAAATTTCTCTTAAAACAAAAAGATCAAGAAATACCATTCTAGAAGACAACTGATATACTAAATCCTAAATAAAGTAAACCTTGATAAATCCAGCTACAAATTTATTGAAATAATAATGTTTTCAATCAGATTTTACTGATGATCATCAGTTCCAAGCTTTTTGAGTTCTTCAGAATGTATAATTACAAATTCACAATAACGAAGTCACAAATATGAAAATTTTAAGAAGTAATAATTAATAAACATAGAAAATTAAACCTTGTAAAATTAATTAAATTAATAAATATGAAAGGTTTAATTTTTTGTTTATTAATTATTACTTAGACTCACCTAAACATCAAATTTCCAGCAACATACTCAAATTCAACATTTGAACATTCAAGGACCACCTACATCCATCTGTTAAAGCAGTACATAGTAGATATGCAATGTCAACTTGCTGAGACCTTATATATAATGAAACTACAAAGTCGTGTCGGTAGCTCACATGCACTAGCCTAGTGACGGCACTAGGCCTACAGCACACAATAGTCAGTTCTCCTGACAATCCTGCCTGTTCGCCTTTGCAAAAATGCAGGTCAAAACTTGCATCCTGTGATCGATAAAGCCAGATCCCCAACATTTTTGCTGGAAGATCAGATCCATCATGTGTTAAAGTGCCACCTTCAATCATATACTTGTACATATACGATCTCCGATTCAGGTGCATTTCTATCCAAACTTGCTGCTATTAATTTAAGTGGGAACAAATATCTCACTGTATTTGATTTTGTATCCATGTTTCCATCTATTCGTATAGAACAGTGTTTTTGAGTTTTAAGAGATTTCTTTTTAAGCACTACCCCTGATGCTCAATCTTTCCACTCAGATATTAGACCTAGCACACCTGTTGTGCTATTCCTCATGTTTTTACTTTGATGAGCGTACCTACATACAAAATAGAGGGATACCGATGGGTAGCTCCATTTCAGGTAATCTTTGTGAACTGGTTGTATGACAATTGGAAGAATGGTCCTTAGTAAACTTCAAACATAATATCCTCATTTATACCCAATACGTTAATGACATTTTGATTATATGGAGAAATAAACCAGATGTTGAGAGATGTGTTAAAAGTGTTTAATAGTAACAACTATGGATTAACACTAAAATTAGATCAAGAAAGCCACATGGACATTAATTTCTTGGACATCAAGATTCATGTAGCGGATAATAAATTCAACACCACAGTGTACCACAACCCACTTACATCCCCCATTCATACTCGCCAACTCTGCTGACCCTTGGTCATATAAGACATCTGCGTTCCTCACACTTATGGCTAGAGACCACTCACATTGCATGCAACTCTCAGATACTAACAATGAGCTAGAACAACTGAAATATATCGCATCCAAGCATGGATACAGCCACTTGTTTATCAATAATATAACGTCCACATATCAGGCCAGGTCAATCAACACCAATACTAACAACACAGAAGAGAAATGGGTAGTCCTAAGTTACGAACCATCCCTCCATCACATATACAGGAGGATTGCCAAGGATTTAAACATACTCATAGCATACAAAAGGAAACCCACAGTGTTCCACCTTTTGTCTAACATGGAGGATTACACTGAGGACACGAGCACCTGGAGTTTACCGCATCCCACTACAGGATGATGGTAGGTTCAACAGAACACGAATGTACATTGGTTCCACATACAGATCATTACAAGCCCAGTTACGAGATCATAATTATGATGTGGCAAAAGGAAATATCAATGCAGCTCTGACCTGGTATGCCACCAAACCCAGGAATTTCCCCCTTATGGGACGAAGCTACCCTAATACACAGGGTATTCAACAGACAACTCATAAGAGCATTAGAGGCTGCAGAAATCTATAGGGCTGACATATGAGGAGCAGGCATCAACATGGATTACATTCCCAATACCAAATGCATGGGAGTATTATTTAGACTCTTAAATGCATCACAGCCGTTGTTCGAACTGATTAAAAAAAAACTTAACTTAAAAATTATCAGGGGCTAATTTTTCAGGAGAGAATTGTGGTAATCTTGCATATTTCCAAAAATTCTCTCCTTGTAGAAATTAAAAGGTGGCAACACCCTTACTGATATGTCCCATTATTTTGTTAATTACAGTAACTTACAAGCTGATTATTCCGAATGGTCTATAAAGACTGAAACATTAGAATTTACATTGTATCACTATTATTGATTGGCACATTTAAATTTTAAAGCATTTTGTAACTTATAAATGTCTATAAACCCAATTATTAGATTAAATTTGTACATATATACCACACCAGGGTCAAGTGATGACTGGCTGACTGCCATAGTGGGAGTTATAGACCGTTGGTGCGGAGGTGTTCCCAATGGTGCTGCGAGTAATCAGTATGATCTGGAAGCAAAGATTGGACAGCATACTGGGTAGCATAACCAGCATGCGCATAACCACACAGTAAGCAGGGGGGGGGTTGCGAGTTAGAGTCCCGCTTCAGGCTAATTCTTTTCTTCAGAACCTTCTAAATTAATTATTAAAATATTAATTTAATTATAATTATTAAATTTATCAAGAGATGGTGCCTAATGCCTACCTCTAGACCAAATTAATTATAATTTAATTATTAATAGTATATCAGGCTATATTAATGCTAATCAGGTTTATGGATATTTATATTTGTAAAGAAGTGAGTGCCAATGTTATGTTGTTTTCTTTGTTAATGAAACTTTCTTCGAACACTTTGTCTGAAAGAGCCGTAGCCGCTATCTCCACCAATCAAATAAACTTCATTCAACTGAACAGACCATAATATTGAAAAGTGGGACATGCATTTTTACAAGTGCCCACGATCACTTACTCCTTCTGTGAAAGGTGAGAGGGAGTCTCCCTCTCAATTTAAAAAAGGAATTAACAGAAGTATAATCTAAATGGGTTAACCTTTAAACAAACTCATGCAACTGTCTGTAAGTGAAAGATTATTTTTGTTGTTAAAATTAAAATGGAATATACATTTGTGGCCTCTGATCTACAACTTATGCACAATTTAGCCCACCAATTGAAGTTTGGTCATCATTGCTGCACTGTTTTAAATTTAAAATGTTTCTAAACTTAAAATTAGGTTAGGTCTTAAGATCGGGATATTCTTCACCAATTTTCTAATCCTAAATATAACTTACACTAGTTCTCGCTTCCAGATATTTACGAAATGTTAAGACATCGGCCCAACATCCACTGGTTCCTAAAACTGCATTATTAGACCTGAGAAATTAAGAATAAATGAATAAACACTTAAACCAAATTTTGACAAAATAACTTCTAAATGAACTTACAATTTAAATAATTTGGATTGATTTCGACTGAAAATTGAATATCCAGTTGTCAATCTCATATCGGAAGCGATTACTACAAAGTCTTCTCCAGCAATTGCAACGATACTTCTATATAATTCCAAAAAAAGAAACAAAATTAATTACGTTTGCATTAACAATCTTATAATATAGTTTAAATTAATGAAATATTATTGCAGTATCTAGTTATAAAATTATTTGTTCTGAAAGTTAACTTATTTTAATAATAAATATTAATGATGGGCAAATATCACTTTTCTCAAATTTGAATATTTGACCCCAAATACTTAGTTTGGGATCTCGTCTGCCTTTTTTCTTGTTACAACTAAACCAGAGAGGCCAAACGCATTGTCTATAATGTGTTTGGCCTCTCTGGTTTAGGCCAAACGCATTACACAGTAGGGCAGGGATGGGCAACCTTTTTCTATGTAAGGGCCACACACAAGAGAAAAGATTTAAAAAATGTCAGTAAATCACAAATATTTATTCATATATAATTATAAATTATCACAGGTATACTTAATTTAGCTTCTGGAACTGGTGTAAACGTAATATATCGGAAATATTTGGTTAAATATTAGTCACTGCTAGTTTTAAATTAGTTTCGTTCTGTCTGTTACGTGGTTTCTTGTTTTAATTTTTACTAAATTCATTGCGGAAAAACTATTCACGAACATAAGTTATAGAAAATAACGTTTTCATTTTTGCCGCATACTTCCTTAAGCTGGGAAATTGATATATTTATTCATATTTTATGCAAGGTGGGCCACAAAAAATATTACTGTGTGCCACATGTGGCTCAAGAGCCGCGGGTTGCCCATCCCTGCAGTAGGAGATACCATTGATATGAAAAAAATTAAAATTATTTGTTTGAACTTTGAAATGTTTTTATGACAACAAATACAGTTTACCAGACAATCTATAATACAACCATTGTGCAATGTTAATAAAAGGTACTTAAAAATATTTGAATAATTAATAATTTTTGATTTAGACTCCTTTGAGTACTTCTGGATCTACCACCGTGGTTGTATTATGGCATGATATTGGATAAATACTGTATGATCTCTGAATAGCGGACACCGTCAGGACCAAGAAGTTTGTCCGCTATTTGGAGGTACGTGCTGGCAGCTACACTATCTTAATCTGGTCATCATGTAGTGAAGAATACAATGGATTATGAAAACATCAAATTTGCATTAGGAATGTGAATATACTGAAAATTAAATGTAGCAAATATGATTAAAAAATAAATATACATTATTTTTTAGTTGTAGAAATCTCGTTCGAATGTCGAATTACGAAGGCAACTTGTTATCTACTTCAAGGGGTGGGAAATATATTCGGAATTGTTACATTTATAATGTCATTTATGATCTAAGCGACTAATAAAAATTGACACAGGAATTTGTCTGCTTTGTAGTTATCAAGTAGGTGTAACTTTTCAAACCTTTTTGCCTTTTTTTCAGTAAGTGATTTATTAAAAATTACACTTTAGCCACCACAAAGCTGTTAAAACAGTTATGGCAACGGCATTTGTTTGTGAAAGTTCAAAGGTCATGTCATGGAAGTGATTTTCTATAAGGCTATGAGAAGAGATTCGGTTTTCTTGCACTTATGACGTCATTTATGATCTTAAATTTTTTTTCATTACTACTATACTACAGTTCTTGTTGAACAAATGAATAACTTTGGAAAAGTTTATAGTCTTTTGGTGTCATACGCTTAATTCCAAATAAGACAGAAGTTTAATAACAATATGTATAATGATAAATGGTGATTGACAACTTAACCAGATTAAACTTCTCTAACAGATAAATATTACAATTCCACACTAAACACCAGAGTAAAGTTAATTATGTACCTCAAAGCCTGTTACTGGTGTAAAATTAACATTAAAAAAAAAAAAAGAAATAGACTTCCACAAACGTTTTTGAACCTCCAACGGTTCTTCTTCAGGTGGCAACAACTTTCCGTTAGAATGCCATTAGAAAGAAAGAACATTCGAAATTCGAATATATGTTACCCGATGATGTCTCATTAGGCATGTGCACTATAGAAGGTAGCAATTGACGATAATTTATAGTTCTTTGTCCACTAGTGCTTGCCATGCTACGGATAGATTTAATTCTTCTTTGTGGTTAATACAGTTGTTGTTAATACTGTATTTGTAAATATATATGGCCTCCAACCACCTTCACCTACACACTTCTCCAATCTCCAGCCTCCAACACACCACACAGAATATCAAAAGGTGGTTGGAGGCCATATATGGAGGTTTTTTTGATGTTAATTTCACACTGGTAACAGGCTTTGGGGTACATAATTAGATAAAGATTATTATTCAAATTTTTATAACCTGCCCTACTCTCCTATTCCTATTTTAAGCTAGGTCAAAATTCATACTCTGAAAGAGTATTTGAACCATTTCATTGGTTTTTGTTTTAAAATATTTCATATGTAATTAATTCTTTCGGTACATTGAAGGCAGGGCATTGGGGGTTTTGTAAGGTTGGTTATGGACGACAGTGTTCATTATTTAGTGTCTGCTATTTAAAGGTAAATATAATAGATGTCCTATTTGAAGGGTCTGGTGATTGTAAAAATTACTGTATAAACTTAGAAAATTTACAAAAATTTTCAATGGATTTTAAAAGTGTCTTCCCTTCATACACCATCAGAATATAATTTTGTGGAGAGTCGACCTTATTTTGGAGGGTTTGAATGTCTTGTTTTTCTAAGCATTCAACGGTTAGAACATTTTGATTTGAAGATGATCCGATCAGGATTGAAAACATTTATCAGTGTATATATTTCTCACTGTTTGATTAAATGTCAGACTCGATTTTAAAGGTATTTGTGGTCTTATAGTGTTCACTTAAGTTCATTAAGAACATGAACATAGACTTTAGACTTTAGGATAAAGATAGAGGCTGTTTTAACAACTTAGCCTGTAGAAAAAAAGGGGGAGGGGAAGGGAGGGGTTAGAGTGGAAAAGTTAGGAAAGTAGAAGTATACACGTGTTTCGGCCGAGTGTTGCCATTCGGCGTGTAGTAAGCCATTCGGCGTGTTGTAAACCGTTTGGCGTGTAGTGAGCTGATCGGCGTTTTCTGCATTTGGTCGGCGATTTCTGTTTTTCTCATTATTGTAAGCTATTTTTTCTTGCGTTTCTGGACAATGACTCTCCCTGAGGAGGAATTATTTGAGCAAATCACTTCCAGCTTAAAGGTGATTATGGAAAACATACCAAACAACTCACAAGGTTCGGTGAACACAAAGTGTCGTAAAAGTGTGAGGGAAGCAGCCATGAAGATGCATGCTGCCGCTAATAGTTTGTACGGCATGCTCCTTGCTCTTAAGACTGAACCACAAACAAGTAACGAAAGCTATGCAAATGTAGTAAGGAAAGGTTTACCAAACTGTAGCCAAACTACAAGCATGATATCTGAGGTTGTAGGCAAAAGTCCCAAACACAACACAAATAATGACTTGATTATACATCCGGTGGAGTCTGAAGAAGGTGAAAAACTATGTCCAGAGGAGGTAATGGACACACTGCGGGAAAACATTGATCCCAAAAGCCTAAACATGGGAATTAAAACAATCCAATCATTGTCAGGAGGAAGCCTAAAGGTCCGAGTTAAATCAGCCAGAGATTTAGGAAACTTAAAGGAAGCAATAGAAAAACTTCCAGAAATGAATAATAAAGTAAAGATGTAAACTCCAAAACTGAGAAAACCAAAAATTATCATTCTCAATGTTCCTAAAGAGGAGGAAAAAGCGACATTCCTGTCAAACATCTACGAACAAAATGAGGACATTTGGGAAAGAGTATCTCTAGATGGCTTCTTGAAGGAGACAAATATAAGCCACACTATTCCCTCTAAGAAAAGAGAGGATTGCAGGCACGTGGTACTGAGTGTATCCCCTGATATTCGCAACCTGTTAATTAAATTAAAATTCATAAGCTATGGATGGGGCTCATTTATAGTTGATGATTATGTCCAAGTCTTGAGATGTTATAAATGCACAGGCTACGGGCATATTGCAAAAGTCCGTGACTCGTCTGAAAGGTGTAGCCACTGTGCGAAGAAACATAAATACAAAGATTGCCCGAATAAGAAAGACGAGCCTAAATGTACAAACTGCAGTAAAGCAAACAAAAAAGAACAGGATGGATGCAAACAACAGACGAACCATAACGCCTTTTCAACAACCTGTCCCATACTTAAAAGTTATAAAAGACTCCTAGTGAAGCAAACACACTATGAATAATGTCTCTCTCGTCCCGATAACATATCTTTCTGCTATTTCATTTCCATGAACATAGACTATCCAATCTTCACTACTACTTTTTTTAGACCAAGAACTAATATAAAATACAGTAGAGCATCGATTATCCGACTCAATTGGGGACTGGGGTTGGTCGCATAACTGAAAAGTATGAGAAAATACATTATTAGTATAGTGTATTAGGCCTGGTTTAAATACTAGCCTCCCTTTCATGGTCGAGCCAGTGCTGCCAGCTAAAACATGCAAAAATTTAACAAAAATAATATTAAAGTAGCCAAGACATAACCAAGTATTGTAGTGCCACATCACTAGCGGACATTTGAATTTGCCAACTAGAACGCGGTCGGTTAATTGATGCTCTACTACTGTACATTGAGATTTGCTCTTTTAGTGTCCTGAATTTTTAAATATAACATATTTATTTCTATAATATTACCTAATCACTAGTGGACATTTTGTGTTTTACATAATTTACTAAGGACTTTAAATTATAATTTTAAATTACAGCAAAAAAGAAAAAAAAAGCCACAATTGTTTTCTACTTATGTATAGAGTCAAGAATAAAATTTAAATAGCTATACACACCAAATACTATTAGAAAACGATAATGTACACCACTGTCTGTCAGCATTACATAAAAAGTTCTTACATTACAGCAGCTTCAGCTAACATTCAATGATGATAAATACCATTATCCAACTAGCCCATATAGAATATTCATTAAATTTTTACGCAAAAATTAAATTGAATAAAATTTAAAACTAAAAAATGTACAGAAAATATATAAGCATGACAATCTAAAAAATAAAAAATATAAGGGGATCCATACTAATATATTCATACAGCAATGTCATATGTGAAAGAAAAAGGACTCATATGTGCCTAAAAAAAAGGACTCGCACAAATACACCATTTGTACATTGGAGGTATGCAGGAAAGATGCACAAAAAGGTTAAAGTTTGTAATTAATCTAGTGAGCAGTTTTCTAATAATAATTAATGTGGTGCACATATCTAAAACAGCAGCACATCTAGGATCCAAAGTTAGCAAGTCTTACACATTTATAATATTATAGTATCAAGAAACAAAGTGTATGTAAAATTGTTTCACCATTTAGATGGGGGCACTATTCATTAATTGTCTGATAGTCAGGATTTTTCCAGTGAACAAGCACATTTTTACAGAGTGCCCACTACACACAGTACCTGGTTGTGAATTCTTATTAATGGTGTCAGATATATTCCTTAACATGTTTCTGTAGTGTTCTATAAGTGGAGCCCACAGATTTCAGTTGTAAAGCGAGACATTATTCTGTTTTGGACCTAGTGTCGGTCTTGATTTATTTCGTGCTTCTTATCGTTCCGTTCACCTTATCACTGGTCCTTAAGATACCGTTTTGCTGGGGTGTGTGTTATTTATCATTTATTCTTACAATTATTTGTCCTTGTGTTGTGATTGCATGGTTTGCCATTCATGATGGCATCTTCCAAATTACCTCTTACTCAGACCAGCAGGCTACCTCACAAGAGGTACTTTGCTACTCTGAAGATACTATTCTTCACGAGGCCGGCCTACAACTGGTAAAAATATTGGACTTAGTTCAAGAGTCCTGCCGCCCTAACTTAAAAATTGTGGAGAAAATGGAACTCAGAGAGAGGGTTTCTCAACTTCATTCCCGTGTAGGCCAGTTCTTTGGGATTCTGCATGAGGTACGCTCAAAGCAGGAATCCACTTCTAGACCGAGTGAAAGAAGTGATATACAGCTATCTTATGCTGATATATTAAATAAAAACAATAACATCTGGCCAAGCAACACAACGAAAGCAATTAATCAAACTCTTGAAAAGAAAATAAACAAAGAATGCACAAGCAACCACAAGCACAGCATGGCATGTGAGGGTGACAATGAGTCCCAATCCAAGCCAGAAATTAAAAAAAGATTAAAGGCACCATAATGAAAAGCATGTAAACTTAAAGTAAGCACAGCAACTTAAAGTAAGTGTCAAATCAATAAGAGAAATAAGAAACGATGGCATCTGTATCCGGGTTGGTACCCAAGAGGAGAGTGAAACTCTCATGGCAGCAATTAACATCATCCCTGATATAAATCAAAAAAGTGTTCAACATCCAAAGGGAAGCAACCAAGAATTAGTCTGCCAAACGTGCCAAACTCTGTTGATGATGATGATGACGTCCTAACTTCATCCTATGGACAAAACAAAATGCTTCATGAGGTCAGCAGGGAGGATTTTCTTTCCAACTGCAAAATAAGCACTAGCCTTCATAAAGAGAGGGTAAAGGAAAATTGTTGGCATGTCATTATAGCAGTGTCACCACACATCACAAAGTTAATCATCTTGCACAAACATCTCTCCATTCCTTGAACCAATATCAAGGCAGATGATTACATCCCGATTGTCTACTGCTAGGCAACAATCACCACGCCAGCAAGTGTCCAGGAGAGCTTTAAGTCAAAAGGCCTGATGCCGGCATCAGGTCTTTTGACTTGTACAACTATAAAGAGCGAATTTACTTCCCTTAGACAAAACCAAACTTTTGTACCTAGACCATAGTATTTTTTTTGTGTTCATTGTTTTAGTATTAATCATATCATACTATTATATAAAAATATGAATCAGTCTTACAAGATATCTACCCTACATAAATCAAGTTCTTTTGTTTACTTTTTGGGCATACACAAGCGAGCGAGTCTCATCGGCAATAAAACGCCTAAAAGAAATTGCAGCCATCACAAGATGCACGGGTCAAGCATCCCTTATTTCATTCCCACCAACAGAAAAACAGGACATTCCAATTTTCAACAAGAGTGTCGAGTGTCGAAACCAACAATCTGACACCATCGACGACGTTCCAACTTTGAGCACGAAATGCTCAGTTCCCATAATTCTGTTCTCGACAAGACAAATTTCATTCAAATGTCACACCAATTACCCATAATTTGTCAGAGAGTAGCAGTCGACATATCTGTCGAGTCGGCGTCAACAACAGCGCCACTTCAATGTTGAAAATTGCAACATCTGGAAATCCTTTGACCAATTTACACCAAACTTTGCACAGTTACTCTCCGCCATCGTGAGAAACGTACCTACCTAATAACAAAGACCACTTGCTCTCTTCCCCAGTTCCTGGACAATGCTGCAGTGGCGTAGAAAACATAACTGGTGCCCCCCTCCAGAAACACACAGTTTGTCTTGGAGACCATTTGGGCGCCCCTCTGCGAGTGGCACCCGGTGCATGATACACCTCCTCACTACGCCACTGCAATGCTGGGCATTATTTGCCAGCCTTGATACAAAACTCCAATTCTTATCCTCATGTAATATCGATAAAACCAGAATGTTAATAAGAATCTACAGTAATGACTTTAATTTTCAAGTGTCTATTGAAAATAATGGTTATTTATGTAGTACAATCTTCGTGTCAGAAGTTATTTTGGTAAAAGGTTAATTCATTTATTCACATACAGTTTACACACGAAACACCCAAAAGACACTTCTACTCCAATGTTAATCGAAGCTTTTCGTGTCTAATCTCCACGATTATTAAATATTAAGATTATAAATCATTACTTACCCGCTATTATTATCGTAAGGATGAAACTGATGTTGCATCGTTTCATTCGTAAAGTTTTGCTGAGAAAGTACCGACATCATTTTGCTACAGTGTAAACTGCTAATTCATCGACAGCTACAAACACCGATTCAGCGCGTCACTCCGAAAACATTACGATACGACTAAACGAACCGAATTATCACATATTCTAAATATAACCCGTTAAAAGTAATTTTACGAAAATAAACTCGTTCTTAAATATTATATAAAAGTTATAAAACGTATTTAAATGTTTTTAATTTCATCCGCGCGAAATTTTAATTCGTATCACTTAATAAATTCCGTTAAACCGTATCGGTATGATAATCCCGTCGATGGAGTACGCACCGAAACGCATTTAAACTTGTTATAATAGAACGTAACCCGAGAAGTTAAATATTAAATATTTAAATTCTGTTTAATTATTTTATTTATTTAATCGATGTTGTAGTCATTAATATTATAATACAAATGTAATACTTTTTCTAATTAAAAATTTCTTAGAAAAAAGGCTTATTGGTTATAGAGAATGAGCGCGTGTATCTTTGACTGTCGAAAGCAAGCAAAATGGCACGTTTTGTTAACATTTATTACTATTTTTTTAATGAAAGAATCTTTCGTTAATTAATATTATCGAATTTTATTCTAGCTCTTCTATTCTTTTTTCAAGTCTTTAGTTGGTAAAGATGTTGTAGTTGAACTCAAGAATGACCTCAGGTAGGTTCATTTTATGTGTGTATTTCAGTTTTAATTATGAATTTTGTTCAAATTATTGAGATTTTACTTTATAATCATACATTCTAAGCTTAAATTTTATAAATTTCTGAAATATTGATACCTTTTCACAAAAAACTGATTATAGACTTTAATACTGGATAATCAAGTAGGCGTTACTTTTAGTTAAGTTGCACGTGTTTAAGTATATAGATTTCGACCTAAAAGTAACTTCTACTGATAATTTTCGGAAATTTATGAATACTTAAGTTTTACATGGGAAGTGTCATGAAGTGTGCCCTGGTAGACATGTATATCCACTAGAAGTAAGCGTCGGTATAAGCTCTACGTGGTCCTCGAGTTTAAATGATGGAAAATGGTGCATTCGGTTGTGTCAACAGCGGTAACCGAGCAAAGGTATTTCGGTCGGTAGCTGTTATGTACTTATGTCTGCTGAATGACGAGTGATGTGTGCGTTGGAACAGAAAGCAGCCGTCATTGGTCGGTTTCGGGTAGCGTAAATGAAAGACGCTACTAAATGTTACATCAAAATACCGAACATGTTCCTAAATGGTGCTACTGTTCGGCAGAAAAATACTCGATGGCTCCGGAACCGTTGAGTCTGCCAAACGCGGCCGATGGAAGAAGTCTGCGGCATCACCGGTTCTAATTTTAAAACTTCTGTTTTTAATTGGATTATTACTTTGTTGTTTTTAAAGAGAAGTTTTTAATTTTGACGGCCGAGTAGCCTATGAGAAAAGGTGGGTCGTCAAAAATATATTACAGAACTCTAAAGTTGAATAAAGTGTGATTTCTGTTTTGACGGACTGCATCTTTGATTTTTAATATTTAAAGTTAATTACCGTTTGGCATTATTCTGAACGGTAATTAACCAAATAATTGAACCAAAAGTTTGCTCTATTATAAAGAAATAAAACCAAAATGAGTTGGAATATGCTGTCAAAAATACTAGAAGAGAAATAAATGAAGGAAAATCCTAAAATTAGCACTTTGATACTGGCAAGTGACATTGTTTCAACATCTGGAAAAAGGTATGTGTAGAAACAGGAAGAAAATTGATTGGAAAAGGAAGATATAAAAGCAAAGAAGCATGTAAAACTATTTTTAAATGAACATAGCAGAATGGGTAAATGTCCAGGTTTTGCTACAGCTTCATAAACAAATGAATAGAGTACTGGAAATGTGTCGTAATTTAATGGAAAGTGCAAGACAAATAGGATGAGAGAACAATTTCATTTTTCAGCTGTACAACAATCCTAAACCTACTGCCAAGATTGTAAAAGAATGAATTCTTAAAAACAACTTACAGAATTACTGGAATGTATAATTTGCACTTGAGAACCTTAGGAGTCCAATAACAACAACACTAATGGATAACTAACATTTTTGACCATACTCCGGTCTTTATAAATGTGGCCAGAGGGTCGGCACCGGACTGGTGATGCCTACATTAGGACTGACACCACTGTATCCTTTAAGACTGATACAGAAACCTTCGGCTGCTATTCCAATTGAGCGTGAGCAGTCACGTCTATAGGCGGATTGAGTTGGGATGTTGACAGACCGAGAGACAACGCACCCAAAAGAAGTGCACACGCAAACTTATTTTTAAAAAAATACTCGTTTATTTATATAAATTATTCACATGTATATAGAACAACAGGGAGTTCTCTTTAGCTCCAAAGAGCGGCTTAAATCGGACAAAGCTATATAGCGTAACATGATTTCATATTTAAGTTAAAGAGTTCCTAGCCGAGAGAGAGCTTACAATATTATGCGCAATGCGAAATACTTTGATTGGAGAGAGGATTATCGAGGTCGTAGATTGAAGATCGTAGATAAATGGGATTGTCCTGGATCATGGAGAGAATTCAAGTTTGTTATGTTGGCTTGTCATATTTGGAGAACGGCAGAAACGATCAGGAATGGTGGTCAAGGGATTGGTGGAAGGTCGGACGAAAGGATCGGCGATGGAGCACTCACAAAAGGAGGTGGCTCGGCAAATTTTTGGACTCTCGACAACCTTCTTGTCCTCGAATTAATCCTTTTATATTGGGGGTCCTCCCCCTTTGGTTTCGATGCCCTATTTTTAGCCACATTACTAATTTCAACCAATTGTGAATATTTGTTGTTAGTTCCTGTTGACACATTCGGTGAGTCCCCTGGGAAAGGAAGTGATTCCGGGGAGAGAGATGCGATCGTCTTCCAGTAATTAAATTGAAAAAATTTTTGTTTTCGCTGGGTTTTGAACTAATTTAGCACTCGAAAGACAAAAAATTTTCTCTCAAAAATTTTGTCAAGTCCGGTCTCCACATAAATTAAATTTATAAGTTCTGACATTTACAAGTTATTTATGAATTCTGTATAAGTTAAAAAGAAAAAATTTTCTAATCCACATCAAAGTCTAGAAGTCAGTCCATTGAGAATTTGGCACATTTTGGATCTAACCATAAGAAAATACAAGATTTTTAACAAAAAATGATCTCGAGAAATATTTGACAAAAGAATGGGGAAAATCAAACAAAAATCTACTGTGAATTTAGTTTTGTCCATGCCAAAAAGGTTGTGAATGATTGAAAGAAAAGAATTTCATACAAAGTATTAAGGACTTTTTTGATTATAGTTTTTGTATTTTCTTCATATTGTTTGTGAAACTTTTGAGATAAAAATTATATTATTTTGTAAATTAGTATTATTTGTCATATTTAAAAAAAAATAATAATGTAAGAGAGTTTAAACATTTTTTCATTTACAATTGTAATGTACAAGGTGTCTGTAAAGTCTATGTCAAGTTTTAGAAATTATTTTTAAAACAGTGTGGAACTTACAGATGCAGTTCCTGCATCGAAAGGTAAGCAAACACAGTTTTAGTCAGCATGTCAGTACACTTCCGCACGCTGCACTTTTCGTCACCTGTAGTATATGTAGACCTGTGGTTCTCAGTTCATGGAACATGAAGTGGCTTCACAGAGCACCCAAGTGTTTTGTGAAAAACAAATATACAATTAGAAATTGTTGCAAAAGAAAAATCAATACAATGTAAAATAATTTTTGTATGGGAATGTAATCAGCAAAGGCCAATGACCTCATATACTTGACTCAGTGCACTCTTGATTTTAAAATGTTTGCCATCCCTACTTTAAAGCTGATGTATTTTAAGTGTTCCAGGAAAAAAATGTCAAAGTTTAGTGTGCCCCAACTTCAAAAAGATTGAGAACCACAGATCTAGAAAATACTCAGTTTTGTCAGCATATTCAATGTCATACTTGCAGTGACTTCCATGATTCACTTCTTTAATACATCCACATCTCTTATGCATATGACATATACTCTGCAGTTTCCTTAACGTAACCCACACAGAAAAAAAATCTAGAAGGGTTATGACAGTGAGATCAACCCAACCTATCCAGCAGTCAGGAAAGTGTGTGCAATTATTCCTTAATGCGGCAGCATGCAAGTAGTGAATGATATGTTGAGTGTATCTAAGCTGTGGCACCTGTCAGTAGCGCAAACCATGTCTGCAGAATAAACTTCTAAGACTTGACATATACATTACGGACAACAAAATTCAGGGCATGCAAATACAGTAGAGCGTCGATTATCCGAATTAATTGGGGACTGGGGTTGTTCGGAAAATCGATTTTTCAGATAACCGATTATGTACGAAAAAATATATTGACCTATTGCTTGTTGAAATTCGTTCAAATCCTGGCACGTCCTTAAGTACCCTCTCATGGTCGTGCCAGTGCTGCCAGCCAAAACACGCTCGCCAACAGAAATAACAGTAGCCCAAGACATAGCTGAAGATTGCAGCACCACAGCACTAGCAGAAATTTATTTGCTGACTGGAAAACTTTCGGTTGATCGACATTCGGATAATTGATGTCGTACTGTATTTTATTGACCCATTATATATGTATATTATCAATCTTATTAATATATTAAATTCAAAATTTTTTCTTAAATTATAGTATATGTGGAACTCTACATTCTGTGGATCAATACTTAAATATTAAATTAACAGATATTAGCGTAACAGATCCAGAGAAATATCCTCATATGGTAAGTAAACTTTGAAAAACTAATTAATTAATTAATTTCCATTTTTCCACATTTATAAGATGAATTTTTTTCAGTAAGTTTTTAAGAAATAATTTCCTTCTTTTATGTAAAATTTTAATCTTTTTAGTTATCAGTGAAGAATTGTTTCATCCGTGGTTCGGTCATTAGATATGTTCAATTACCAGCAGACGAAGTAGACACGCAATTACTACAAGATGCTGCCAGAAAAGAAGCGGCTCAAAACAAACAATAGCACAAGTCACATTATTATAATTGTTCTGTTAGTTGTTTACCATGTAAACTTTAAAAATATTTTATTAAAGTTTCGCCAAATACTTTCTCGTGATTTATTTTTCTTCTGTGACAAAGTAAAATGTCATTGAAAATATTCTGTAATTTCCTTATATCTGTTAATTTTTAATAATTTATTATTATGTTTTCAATCTAAAATACTTTTCTTTCTTTTGAAAATTAATTAAAAATATGTTTTAATTTTGGATCCAATTAAACATAAGAGAACTTTTCATAATTTTTAAAATAAAATAAAATTGTTTTTAAAACTTTTCATGCTTGGCCTTGTGACATTTTGTATTCACTCATATTGTAACATTTAATTGTTTTTACAACAGATTACATTATACAGGGTGCTTAATAAAGTCCTTACACACTGATATATGAGCAATGCACAATATACAACACAGTGAGGAGTGCAGCCCAAAGACAGGAAAATGAGAAATACACATTATATATATATATATATGTATAAACATATGGGAAACATACATTTTACTGTCTGTACTTGACATACACATTAGCATTTCTCACTTTGTGATTTTCATGTACTCGGGGTCCTTTTGTATTAAATCGATCATGCTCTACAACTTTGTAATTGATTTTATTTCTGTATCGTGCAACATTTTCTTTCGACGGTCGCATAGAAAGTGTTCAAAGAGGTTAACGTTACCTTAGGTAGCCAAGATGGCGGCTCATCTCTAATTCCAGCAAGGAAACAGTGGGACGCATGTTCTAACCTAACCTATTCTAATAATTATGGTAATTTATTAGAATAGGTTTTTTTTTTTAACTCTTTCCGCCCTGTGGGCACTAAGAGGGCCTCTTTTAGTAGGCCCATTATGGGTTCGGCCAGGCCCACAATGGGGCGACCGGGTGGTGAGGGACTGGGCCCGACATATCCGAACGGACCACCAACCGAAAAATTCCTGGGGATTAATCGACCCGTTCGGATTCGATCCCGGGTCCCCCAGAGCGGTAGGCTGCCACCTTTACCGCTCAGCCATCCAGCCGTCATTATTAGAATAGGAATAGGTTAGGTTAGGTTAGAACGTGCGTCCCACTGTTTCCTTGCTGGAATTGGAGACGAGCCACCATTTTGGCTACCTAAGGTAACATTAACCTTAAAAGATATATGGAATCATTAAATAAATCTCACTATGGATTATTAATGTATTGTCTGATGGCTGGATGACTGAGTGGTAAAGGTGACAGCCTATGCTCTGGGGACCAGAGATCGAATCCAGGTGGATTGAAAAACCTCAGGAATTTTTTTGGGGTTGTCTGTCTGGATAAATTGGGTCCAATTTCTCACCACTCAGCCAACCCATTGTGGGCTTGCTAAAAAGATTATCTTGGTGCCCAGAGGGTGAAAAGAGTTTCTAAAAAATGTATTGTCTAGGCTGTCTGTAGTAGTACCAGTGTCAATAAGCCACGCTGATGCTTTTGTTCAACAAAGGATCGAAAGATAGGGTTAACTGATAAGTGTTCACTTGTTAAAAATGAAGTGAATGATAATTAATTACTGTTAGTTAATTTCTACTTACACCATTTGTCGTGAATATGAGCATGAGATATCTGGATTTAAATCTTGGCAGGATCCTCAGATTTTTATGGATAGTTTGACCTAGTATCACAATATGATATTGTGATACTAGGTATTTCAGACATTATAATAGTCAATAAAACAGCTTACAAACTGGATTATAATATAAAACATCAATAATATTATAAAGCACTCAGCAAATCATTATAGATATATGTAAGCTTCATGAAGAATAAAATGTTTTTGATTGCCTTAAGCAATCATCATCAGGTTACAGAAATGCTCTAAATATGAATATAAATTTGGAACAGATGAATTTGAAAGGTTGGACTACATTTGATTGGTTAAAATTAAAAACCGACTTCAAATAATGAAACACTTGCTTTTGAAATGTGTTGTTATCCTTAAAATTGATCGATGTTTTCTCCCTTTAAGCTTTATAATTTTCAAATTTCTTCAGATGTTTGAGTTGGTTTAATTGGCCTGTATGGTATAAAAGTTTGGTTCTGTTGAGATGCACATGAACTTACTGATTCATTGCAAATATGGCCAGTGCTATAGAGTTGTGATTTTTTTTTCTTTTTCCAGTGATACTAAATACCCTTTTAAATGTTGAGTGAGTAGGTCATGTACTGCAAATTCTAGCCATCTCTGCTGTTTGTAATCAAAATAATAAATTCCTGGGAGTTGTAGTTAGAGGATCTTTAGAATTCTTCATGAGTATACTGTTAGGTTGCACCTAAAAGCAATAGAGATGTTAATGACTCATGAAATTTCTTTGTAAGTTCTTTTGAGTTGTTCAGTGTACCCCACTGACTTAAAAATACCATTGATGATTTTGGAGCTCAACATGGAGTAATTTTTGAAATAGATGAAGGATAGCATCTCTTAAAGCATTTTTTAATGTAATTTAATTTGACTATTCTGTTCTTACTGTTGGAAATAAGTGTATGTGTCCTTCCATCCATGCTCACATAAATGACCTGAAAGTAATCTGTTTATATGAGTGTGGATCTCTTGATACAGCTAGAATAACAATGGATTATATTTGGGCTTTCTGTATATCAGTGATGAGATAGTACCATCAATTGTGGAGAAATTGATGTCTAGGAAATAGGCAAACAAGATGTTTAACACACAGTTGCAGGCCAAAATAGATTTGAATTAATGGAATGCAAGAAATCCCTGATATGTGATCTATTATCCCATATAATAAGATCATCAATAACGTTTCTGGTGTACAGGGCTATTTACTGTTCAAACAAGGGAATAATTTTGTCCTCAAGTTGATGTATTACTAGCTCACACAATGTTCTGAAAATGAGGCTTCCCATTGGTACCTCTCTATTCCGATGGTAAACAACTTCTTCAAATAGAAAATACAAATTGAAGCATACCAAGTTAACTAGCTTGAAGTAGATGGTGGTGTG
The DNA here is from genome assembly GCF_030686945.1 of Centruroides vittatus. Classification (NCBI taxonomy): domain Eukaryota; kingdom Metazoa; phylum Arthropoda; class Arachnida; order Scorpiones; family Buthidae; genus Centruroides; species Centruroides vittatus. The sequence continues at coordinate 89,595 of NW_027122506.1, read as the reverse complement.
GTACCTGTGACCGCAGGGTTGGCACCTCTTTGGTACCCTGTCAGGATACACCACTGTGTCTTTGCGCACAGACACAGAAACTGTTCTTGTGCGAGCAGTCGCATATGTAGTATTTTGGGTTCGGAATGGAGACGGAAGATTTCCGGAAGAAGTGCACTCCACAATGTTGTTCGTTTAACAAATACCCATTTATTTAGGCTACATACAAGGTGGCTTATCAGTACAATTAATAAGGAGTTAAGAGAAATCTTGGCAGCTCGAGAGAGAGAGAGTCCTCCATGATGGATCTTCTCTGAGGTTGAGTTCAGGAGCTAGTTGGATAAGAGTTCAAGTGCTCGAGTTCAGGTGTTAATCCAAGTTGTGTTCAGGTACAAATCCAGGTTGATTTCAGGTACAATTCCGATGTAGGGTTAAGGAGCAATGATGGTGGGACACACGTCATCGCCCCCTTCTTCTTACACGGGCGTCTTCCTTGGGTTTTTCCCATTACTCCATTTGGAATTGTAGTATTTTAGGCCCACTCAACAAGTTTGCCCGTTGAGTCAGAGTGACAGATCAAATGTGTCACTCCCCACAAGGAACTAAGTCCGTAGGAAACAGTTTTAATTACCGGATTAATCAGATAATTTTTTGAATAACTAGAAAAAATGTTATAATTTATAAAGAAAAATTGTCTTAAAACGTTCCTTTAGTAGCAAAGGTTCAGTCCTCACAGTATCAGATAATTGGTTAAGGTAATTGAAAATGTTTGTTTTGTGTTAAATTTACATTTTCAAACTGGAGTTTTGGTGTTTGGTGGATGCTTTACATCATAATAATTGAATGAGGAAGCCAGATTTGGGCTTGGTTCGCTATATAGTCATTAGAATATAATAGTATTAGAACATATAATTAAAAAAATTTACTAACAGAATTTCAAAACTAATATGTAGTTTTCATATAGTTGTTTCTAAATTTCTTATCCTGCTAATTGAGAAAGATAATTCAGCAATAAACACATCTATCACAGAGCTTTTAAAAACACTGTGCATGAACCTGTGTATATGAATAAATTATAATGTACATTGAGTAATTTATACTCGTGAACTCAACCTTTTAGTATATTCTATTTACAAATAGAAACGGGTTCTGAATATTTCCCTTATAATTTTGGATTTAATGGACAAAAATTTCTTCTAAGGATTTCTGTGTTTTAGAGTTACATAATTAAAACAATTTTGAACTTTTAGATTGTTAATTTCTGTTTTAAATTAAGTATACCATTTTTATTTGGAATTTATGTAAAATTACAAAAAAGTCAATAATTTTTCCAGAAATCATATTTGGATATTTCATTTATATAAAAGTATCTAATATTTTAATGTATGCATTAATTTCTTTTGTAATAATTGCAATTTAATAGAAGTTAAAAATTTAACCATCTTGTAAAGAACTGCAAAATAATGATTGTGTAGACCAGATAAGAAACTCGGCTTGATGATGTTAATTTATTAAGTATAAACATCGGCAGCAGCCTTAATGATTGCGAGGCTCCAGACAGATCTTTGCGAGGCCCTTGTCCTTTGTGCAAAGTATGAGAATTGAAAATAGATATTTCTGATGATTGACGAGAAATGCAAAAGTTATAAATAAATAAATTTAGAGTGTTAAAATATTATATTAGAAGATTTATAAAAGTTAACAGTCATAAAGAAGACAAATTAGTAACGATGATAAACTAAGATACATAAATGCCTTAAAAGATATACACAGGGATTTAAAAATGATGTTTGTGGCTTACAACTAATAGCTAAGGATAAAATAAAAAGTTTTAAATATCAACTTTTTTTCTACTCGAGTTGTTGCGCGAGGCCTCGGGCAATTGCCCCGCTCGCCACTGATAAACATGTTTCGTAAACTACTACAAATCTACATTTCCAACATACACAAAAATATCTTTTGTCGGGAAAGGAGTTTAAAACAAATTTCAATTTATTTCACTTGCAAAAATTTAAATTTATTACAAATATAAAATAACTATATTCAGGGTTCCTACTCAAATTTTGTTTTAATTTCCATGACTTTTCCTGACCAACTTTTTACAAATTCTAGTGTTACCACCCATCTGGTTTTCACCTGGACAGTCCGGTTTTTAACTCATTGTCCGGGTTAACTATTAATTTTGTCCGGGATTTCATAGAAATCCTTCAACCTCTTTTTTTTTTTGCTTCTCTTCGCTCTGCCTGTAAAGCTAAATTATTTCATTTTTTAATTTAAGTTACTCCTACACCACAAGTCCTAACTGGTTTAGAACTGGCATACACGTTATTCTTTGCATGGTAAAATGACATTGTGCATGCGTCAGGGACTTAGATTTGAACAAACCTGACCCGCAGCAATTTTGAAAAAATGGCAACACTAACAAATTTCCTGTCACTCATGTCCCTTACAATATGGCTCATTGACAAAATAAGGCTGCATTTGACTTCCTATGCACATGTTTTGCTTCTCCAACATTTTAATTAGTTATTTTTTCTAATTAAGTTATATATTTTATATATTTTTTGTAATTGCTGCATTATTAAAATTCTGTTATTAATCCACAACCATAAATCTACAAGGCTGTGAAAACACATTTAGCTGGTAGCACATAGTTACCGTATTTACTCGCATATAAGATGAGGTTTTTTTAATCATTTTTCACTGCTTCAAAAACCTAGGTCGTCCTACATGCGCCAGCGAAGGATTCTTTTCGTTTTTGTATAAGTTTTGTAAACTGTGTATTTGCATTTTTTACCAGATTCTCACCTTCTGTGTTTAAAAACAAAATTATTTTATCTGGGTCGTTTGAATCGTTCTTATGTATTGTCAGGACTATAGATGAATACCAATAGGGGAAGCTAAGCTTTTGAATTGAATTCCAAAATTACACGAGAGCCCGATACAAGTTTTAATTCATTTCCACGTGAAAACAGATGATTATTTAGAAATCAGAATTCGAAGAAACTCGTAAGTGTAATCGACAAAGAGTGAATTCAACTGTTAAGAATTGGCAAAAAAGGTCCCGATTGTCCAAATTATGTTGTCGATTTTACAGATTTTTGCAGGACAATGCGTGCATTCGATATTTTACTTGTGATTAAACAAAATAGATTTATTAATACAATTCTAACTTTAATTTTCTTTATTTTGATCTTTAAAGTCACACCTCGTCCTATATGCGAGATCGTCTTATATTCGAGTAAATACGGTATACGAAATTGTAAAGAGCATATAAATATTTAAAATGAAAAGGCATAGAGTATTTTCACAATTTAAAAAACGAACTAAGCTGTTTTCATTTCCATCATGTCCAATTACCGGAAGAAAATAAAAGTCTTTCTTTGTAGAGATGATCTTTTCTTAGAAGCTATGTCTCTAAGAAAAGGTCATCTCTGCAAAGAAAGGTAAGACAGAAATAAAGACTACTTAGTTTCTTATGCGTTTTTTTTTTAACTGTAAAAATAGTCTGTTTTTTAATTAAAATTACATATATTTCTTAATTTTTTGGCTTATCATCAGTGAATGTTTTAACTGTTTTACATAATTTTGCATAAGCATAGCTCAAAAAGTCATCTCTGTGAAGAAAAATTGTTTCTGTTTCTGTTTATTGAACATGATGGAAATGAAGACAATTGTATTTTTTAAATTAGTAAACAAGTATTTTTACAGCTTTCCAAATTTTTAAAACATGCAGCCTATTGTACTCCAGGTCTTTTGGCTGATGATGCAATACTGTTTATTTGCTCTTGCATTGAGGTACACTGTAATGACAATGGCTTATTTTTTTGGATACTTCCATTAATGTGAAACTAAAGAAAAAGACAAATTAAACAAGATAAATATAGATAACAGTAATAATTCAGTGATTCTGATACTATAATTAGTAGTTTCTAAAATGATACATTAGTGTGGCTCATTTGTTTTCAATCACAAATAAGGAAACTAGTACACATCACAAGTATTTATATTGTATTATAAATTGCAAGTTGCAATTTATAATATATAATTTAAATAAAGAAATGAATCTGAAACTTTAAAATTAAAATAAATTTTTAATTAAAAATTTTATAAAAATATATGACATTATCTTTTTTTCTGACATTTCAAAATTTTTCGCCTAAGAGCAGCTAAGGAAACAAGTATTGCCTCTTCTGTTCTTATTGTGCGAGAACCTTGATCCGGACAAGTATTCAAATAATAATGGAATAAAAAACGTGGATCTTCGACTTTTAACATTTCATCAGACTCTAAGCTGGCTTCTATTCCACCAAGTCCACCAAAAACAACTAGCATATGTTTAAAAGGAAATAATTTTACTTTATCTACATTGTCGCCTTTGTCAGAAGTACCGACAATTATATCGTATCCATCTTTAAAAGGGCATTCGGCGATGGCCGCACTCAAACTCGAGGCCAATCTCACGCTGTAACCCCAGTAAATTCCAGCTTCCACTCTAGGTGCCGAAGGCGAGACCGCCACACCTTTCAAATGCTTTTTACTTTCCCGATCGGGTTCTAGACGAACCGTGACTCTGGTTCCGATTTCAAGAGCTTTATCTATTCGTGCTTCTTTTTTCAATCCCACTCTCACGTAAGATCCCTTTCCTTCTTTAATTGGCAAATTTGCAACGACGCCTTCACGATATCGGCATTCGTCCGTAGCTCTCAGATGGTGGGGAGCGTCGAGAGGATTCAACAATCCAGAATACTTTAAATCCGGATGCAACGGTATCAGTTCTTTCCTTAGATACTGCGGGCATTCTAAATACTGCAATATTCTTGATAACTGAATATTTGAATATCCCTTATCACCATAAATAAGTGTCTCGGCATTTTTTTCTGATTTATGTAATGAACCGGTTTCGTCAAACACAACAATTTCATCTACGTTGAATATAGTTGCAGCTCTTGCTATCTGACCAGCAAGTAAAGTTTGCAACTCTGCAGTTTGTGCATTATCAAGAATTGAGCCTGGAAGGGCAATGCTCAATGTGTAATCTCTTCCATTGTTACTTTCAGCCTTTAATTCTATTTCTTTCGATTTTTCGGCTTCCTCTCTCTTTCTCTTTTTCTCCAACTTCTTCAGCAATCTTTGCTCCTTCCATTTTTTATGCAATTGTTTTTTCTCGTGTCTCCATTCCTTCCAGCTAATATCTTTATCAGCATGATTTTTTTGCTCTCTATTTTCGTCAGACATCTCAAATAATTTAACAAATATCAATTCAAGGTAAAACTCGAGTAAACACATTCAATTCAAATAAACACGTGCCTCGCACGCCATATCTATAATTTCGGTTGGTCGTGTTGCCAACTCCGACGAAATTTAATTTTATTAAATTAAAATATTTTAAAATATAAATCATATTTTCTAAAACAATATTAATTTATTTAAAATATGTTTATTTTTATTCTCATGAAAATATTTAAATATACTTATTTAAAAAAAAACAATTGATTCATTGTCGGCCGGATGGCTGAAAAATAAAATGCAGCCAAGCGGTCCAGAATCCGGAAAAATCTAAAATCTCTATGAATTTTTTGGGGGTAGTCAGTCCGAATATGTCGAGCCCCGTCCCTCACCACCCGGTCACCCCATTGTCGGCATAGTCGAACCCATGATGAGCTTGATTAAAGAGCCTGCCCCTCATCACTCATCCGTCCCATTGTGGGTCTGGTTGAACTCACGATGGGCTTGATTAAGTGACCACATGACAGGACAAATTTTAAATATATATATATATATATATATATATATATATACAGTGGTGCCTCATATAACGTACTTAATCCATTCCAGGTGCACGTCCGTTAAGCAGTGGCGTGCCGTCATTGGAAGCGATGGAAGCGCCGATTCCACCTTCCAATGACCTTCACTTGTATTTTATAAAATATAAATTTTCATATTTTAGCGTACTTTGCATTAATTAAAATTAATATTTTATTATAACTGCATTATGTATCTTTTACAAATTTCTATACATGTGAAAAAAACGATAAGATTGCATTCAGTGGCGGAAGGAATGTCAAAACCAGGTGTTTCCAATCAGCCAGATTATACAGGCTTTGACACATGCGGTTTACAGAGCACCAACGTCACGGTTTAACTGGTAGAAGCAACACACGCTTAAAGCGTCCAATTTTATATCCCGAACCGGTTGTGGGCTGTTAGCCGCCTGCCTACTAGATATTCGGCCGCCCTCGCCCGATTATGTGAATCACGAGTAAACTAGATCAACGGCGGGCAACCCCGGCCCGCGGGCCAGCTACGGCTCGCGAAAAGTCTCTATCCGGCCCGCGAGATCTTTAATAGATTATTAAATTCTTTGTAATTTTCGAAAACGATAAGAGAAATAAATGTAGTAATTAACTTTTTATTTCTCTATTTCATATTTGCAGACTAAAAAAATTACGAGTTACAAGAAGGCGTCAATTAACTACTATAGCCCGCGGAAAAAACTTATTCTGGCCCATGTTATAAGAAAGGTCGCCCACTCTAGACTAGATTTATAACTTAACCCAACCGATAGGAATTTACTGGCATGTTTTTATGATAGTTCTGTATAGTCGACAGGAGTTTAAAAAAAATCCATTAAAATATTTAATATATTTATTTTGCGTTTATTCCGCTCTCCCATCTTATATTACTTACGGATTTCAATGTTAAACCGGTGATATTACGATTTAGTATGTCCCATCCGTAAGGGGATGCAGAAAAAACGTGTACAATTCTAGTACAGTGTTAAAAAATTAACTGTTACTTTGGCAGCATCATTTACAACCAAATTTAATGAATGAGACGTACAATGGTAGAAAAAAAGCTCTAGAATTTATTTTTCTTATTATTTTTTTTTATATTTTATTTTTATACATTAAAAGCATTTAATACAAAAATTTAACAGGAAAAGCTGAAGCGATTCACAGATGTGATTTCCATCTTCAAACGTCTCGAAAATAAAATTTTCTGAATAGGGACGTGCTCTCTATGTACTTTTTATTTTTGAAATTTGCATATTGTTAAGGCATTAACCCATCCATTCGAGAAACGTCATTTGATATAAAAATATATAATTTACTACGAAGAGAGTGCATTAATTATTGTATTATTACAAATCCCACAAATAACCAACTAAATTAAATATTGAAAAGTGACTTAGCACACACCCAGCCTATTTAATTATTATTATATATTCCGTTTTTTGTATGTCATCTAATTGATAAGGGCCAGTAGAGCCGAAATGCATTTTGGTTAAGTTAATTAAGTAGGTTGGGTGTGTAATAATCCTGTTCATTAGTCGTAAGTATCTAATTAGTTTTGTAATTAAATAATACAGGCATGAAGCTTATTAATACGTAGGAAGATGACGTTACGGCTGTCGAAACTGCTTGCCACAAATAATTTCGGTTTCTTTCAGTTGTAGAACCTGAATACTCGTTAGTTTCGAACAGACTATTGTAAGGAACAAGTGTCGTGACTACGGAGCTGTTTTATCTGTATACAGAAAATATTAGCTACATGATATAGTCGGTGTTTTAAAATTTCGTTAGGTTACGTTTTACAATTTAATGACTGGAAAATTAAATAAATAAGTTAGTTTTAAACTTTACTTTCTACATTACTCATTAAGTGTACTTTGTTTTCTGTGTTCACATCTAGTTATTCAATATTACAAACGTTTTATATTCGTTCACGTATGTAGTTATATAAAAACCAGCAGTATCTCGATCAGCTGCAGATCGTTTCGTTAGTTCAGATCAACGAACCTTCGTTGATTTTATGTATTCACGTTGAAACGTTCTCCATACTGCGATGCGTTCTGAATATTACTTGCGTTCAGCAAACTCGATGACGCACATTTCGTACTTTCGTTCTTCTTTGCCAATTGGATGAGTGCGGAGAGAATAGAGTAAACACTACTCATCATCTAAAATGAAGAATAGGAATGAAGATAAAATCAACAATAATAAATTAGAAAGGATTATTTAATCGAAACTCACTTTAATCGGGAAATCGCGTTTGACTCGAAAAAATCCACCCACGGAAATTCCGATGGGTGTTTTAGCGAATCTCTTCATGAAATTCAGCATCTGTTCGAAAAAGTATATAATTTTAGCATAAAATTTATCGATAAAAAATAAAACATTAGATTTATTTTTATTTTAAAAACTAAAAAGAATCTGCATGAGGAAAATTTATTAATCTCGTTGAAATTTCCATAAATCTGAAATATATATATTATACATTATACATTATATATTAATTTGGTGGTACAAGTATTAAACAAATCTTACCGAGGATGTAAATCTGGATAATCCGAATGAAATTATCATAAATACGAAAATTGTGGTTATGATCATGACAAATGCAACCAGTTTAAATTGTGCGGGTAAATCATAAAACAAAGAAATGGTTACCAGAATACAGAACCCATATAAATTACTGCAGTAACCAGCAGGAAAATACATTTCGAGTTGGTTATTGACGATTCGAACGTCTTCCATTAATTCTGTATGTTCTTCGATTATGTATACGATTAGATGTTTGATGTTGTTTCTTCCATGAGGAATCACATTCAGTTTGCTCGACAATGTGTTAAATCCATTAAACAATATGAGTAAATAATTATAAACAAGGAATTGCATGCAAGCAGTTTGTCCTACTAAAATAAATAACGATAATGCCCAATCTATATCGCAGAGAAGGAATTCCATTCTAGTTGCCTTTTCCATGGCAAAATATAGAGAATAGTCAAGCATGAGATAACATGTGACTTGCAATAAAGCAGTGACTGCAAAGAAAACTGCAAATTGAAATTCTATAGAAGAAATTAACGTTTCCTCGACTTTATAGCAAGTTTTACTACTAGGAAGATGTAAACGAATTCGTTTAATTAAAGAGAAAATAAAAGTCCAGCATACGATCATACCAATAACAAAAAACTGCATGATGTATTTGAAACCAACAAATGAGTTAAACAAGTTTCCGCATACGAATTTATCAGAAAATATCGTGGAGACTAATGCCAGAGTGTTCAGAATAAAAAAAAATTCGAGAAAATTTGAATAAAATTGAAAAAATCGAACATTCCATGAATTCTTATGACAATCACATTCACATGTTAATATTTTTAACCCGAGAATTTGCGATGCTGCATTTAAGGAATAAAGAAGCACTTCCATCTCATTACTTGTGTTTTCCATGATTTTAAATAATAAATATTTTGTTATTTTTCTTTGTTTAAACTTTCTGCTCTGTGGGAACTAACAGAATCAATATTTCGAAATTGAAAAAGTCAAACCTTTTAGCGTCGTTTCTGACAAAGACGTAAAAATTGTGCGTTGTTCGGAGGTGGCGTTGATTATAAATGATTATTCGGACCAAAAATGCATACAAAGTATTTGAATAATGGCTAGAAAAGGCTGTTTTTGAAGGTTCAGCTGAAATTTAGTGAAATATCTAACTTATTTCACATTTCAACTAAAGAATTATGTTCTGTTACATTTTAAATTTTCCCATTTAGTTGTAATAATATTTTGAAAATTTAGCGTTTAGTAAATTAGATTGATATTAAACTATCTATTTATGGGAAGATATATGCTTAGAAAACTGATTTTGAAAAAGTAATGTCAACAAATTTCAGTATAGCCTATGATAAAATTATCGTAGCCCTTCCCTACCTGTGCTACAGAGAGGGTAATCCTGCTTTAAATACGAATACATTTTACGAAAATTGATTCAAAGCATTGAAAATTTATCAAATTGTAAACACTGATAAATAAATAAGATATTTTTGAATGCTTAAGAACATTTCAATCCAGGGACATTAATCCAAACTTAATTTTAATACGTTAGATTGTCACTTGAAATAAATAGTGGCGTAGCGTGAGTGTCAGCCGCCCGGGACGGAGGAAAATTTCGCCGCCCCCTTATTTAGGTATTCTTACAAGATATTATTATTTATTGTGAAATTTTGCCGCCCCCCATAAGTGCCGCCCGGGGCGGGCCGCCCCTGCCGCCCCCACTATGCTACGCCACTGCTTGAAATAAATATTTTTCAGCCTTCCAAATTTAGAATACCTAATGTAAACTTAACCTGTCTAACAGCGGCCAAGGGGATAAAATCATTGAGCCCTAAGAGTTGTTCACGGGTTCGTGCCTCAGCTAGTTCTGACCACGTGAAGTTTACTAGAGTTTTTCACTTATCTAACACCTAAACAGGGAACAGTTTTTTCCATTGTCACCACCCGAATGATATTTCCCTGTTAGATCTCAGTGTGTTGTTGCTTTGTCTACCTCACCACTTCACTCCATTTAAGCTCAACTTTGATAGAACGTGTACTTTCCGTTCAAGAAAGTATTTTCTAAGTGCATTAAGTTATTAAGTTAACGGCATATTTCATGCAATGAATTTCGAAAATTAATTATCCTTAAGTATATATGAGTATGCATACTAAATTGTTTGATATGTTAGCTATTTTATTATAATGGTACAAAACACTGTTTTAACGACTACATATACTTCGATAAAGAATTTTAGTTAATTGCATCCTTCTCTAAATATGTTTTATATAACATAAGAAGTATGTGTTGTTTTAATCAATATATTGCTTTGGACATTGTATTGTGTAATTTCCTTGTGTTAGAAACAATTTAAGAAAATTACTAATTAGTAAATATTTCTGTTGTCTTCAGAAGCTGTATTTTTGAGTTTATAGATTAAATCTAAGATATTTCGAAATAAAATCCCTACATAATTTCAGTGTGATTTTAAAAAGGAAACATATTGAAAATTTTACTTATAATGAGAAACTTTTATAAAATATAGGAAATATTATATATTTTTCTTCAAAAGCTTATACTTTCTAGAAAGTTCATATGTCACCGAGTGTATAAAATCAAAAAGGTTACCTGTTTTCTTCGATTTTATACGGTCATTTGGCAGGTTTTCGCGTGACAAAATTCAAATGTGGAGTTTATCGGATTATCTCACGTGTCTGAAATCCAAATATAACGCAGAAGGACTTTTTATTTTGGATAGTCTTTCTTGGAGATAGCAACATGGCAAAACTTAGTTCATCAATTCAATCATTTGTAACTAAATTCGATTTTACTTGTATTTAACAGCTAAATATAAGCTGGAAGAATTTTCTTAAATGAAGACTATTTCCTTGAGGCAGTATTGTGAGAAGGCAGTTCATTTGTTGCATAGCCATTATCATTTCAATCATTTGTAAATGGCCGGAGTGCCGAACGGTCGAGGTGGTAGCCTACCGCTCTGTAAGACCCGGAATAGAATGCGGATAGGTCAAAAATTCCTAGGAATTTTTTAAGGGTAGTCCATCCGGATATGTCGGGTACTGTCTTTTTCTATTCGGCTTCCCGATTGCGGGTCTGGCCAAACTCATAATGGGCTTGCTAAAAAAGCCCTTCTCAGTACCCACAGGGCCAACCAGTGCGAAGCAGTTCCATTCCCTGAACATTGGCAGTTCGGTCGTGGGTTTTCGTTTCGGCAGGACAGGCTGGACCACATGGATTTTCCCGGGTTTTCTCCGTGTCTGTAACACCTGAATAGGGTCCAGATACCCTTAAAGCATTAATGTTTATAATTATATTTTTATAAAATAATTAGGTTATATCATTTACGTTTTAATATGACTTTCCATTGTGTTGTGAATTTTGTATACGAGAGACAGACTTTTGCTCACCGTTACCTGCAACGCAAGTTCACGTTGATTGTTCTTAGTTCCCTTTAATTCTTGCTGGTTTCCGAAGGTAAGAAGTAAAACCAACACAATCTTTATTAATATTTTTAGCTTTATCATGGATTTGATCGAACACATGACATGATCTAGAAATAACAGTTATTGGCAAAAATTAAAAAAATATGTATAGTACCTAATTTAAATAAACCTCTATTTAACTTCAAAAACAGACCAGTGCAATATTAAAGGATTCACTTCAGGATAAGAATAAAAAATAATACACTTTATGCTTGAGTGTAATAATTTACACACTTCTGTATGTTCACAGTTCACAATGATTACGATATGTAATTGTATACTATACAAATTGAGTTATGACCCATGTAAAACTTTATAGCAAGATATAGAAAATTTTAAAAATTATAATGATTCAAATACTTATCCAACTGTTGCAATTTCTGTATATCATCCTATATCTTCAATATGTTCTTCCACACGAGCGACTAATCCAGCCACTTTGGTACATATTTTGCATTGGACTCTGCATGCCAGTTTTCCCGGAATTACTTTGTACTATTATTAAGCCTGTTTCCTGCACTCATTTTTCACTTAACAAGTAACAACGACAATAATAATGTTTTTTACCATGCAAATAATATTACAATACATTAGCTGTATTGCTAACAGCATGAACTGGCATGCGCTGTCTCTTTGTGATAAAAGTCGTGTGTTACGTGCTTTCATGATCCATGAGAGTGAGAGAAATCCCCCATTTCCACTCCCACGTTTAGCTCAGAAGTCAGAAAAAGCTTATTTACTAAATTTATGTAATAAAATATTTTTAAAAAAATTTAAAACATTGTTTTAAAACAGTATTTTACAACGTAATATAAAACTATTTTAAAACAACAAAAAAAAAAAAAAAAAAATAATGAAGGTTTCTAAATAAAACGTGTATTGTTACTTTATCTCAAAATAAAACGAATTTCCCAACCCTGATTACTATCACACTGTAACTTTCTTAACCCCATAGAAATGTAATAAATACTTGCACATGTAATATAACAAAGCGGCTTATCATTACAGTTGCATTACACGTTGTTTCAACAAAGTTGTTATTTATAGATGTTTGTTATTTTAGGAAAGTTATAACATTTTCTAATTATGAAAAACCACTTTAATTTAAACTTTTTCTTTTTGGGGAGTTAATACCCTCTCTTTTTCTATGGCAGTATTTTTCAAAATGCATGATATTTACTTGTATCTATGTTTCTTTATATATTTTCTTCTAAATTAAAAAAAGTATGCATAATATCATTGATAAAGTCTATAGACTGAACTTCCGTAGTATTATGTGTTAGCATATATTCGTATATATATACGAATATACGTTAACACACACACACACACACACAAACACATATATATATCTATATATACAGTCAAACCTGTTTTTGTGCGGGGGATAGGGACCGCATAAAAAAAGTCTCACGTAGAAAATAACTCGAAACCGTACGAAATAACTAGGAATTGTTTTTTTAACTCCTTGGGCCTTTTTCTGCAACACCTAATGGGGAAAAAATCCTCTAAGAATTTTAATTTTTATATTAATTAATTATTTCCACTTAAATACGAATCTAACATTAAAAAGTTAAAAATAATCGTTAAATAATGATTTTATTTGATAAATATAGCTGCAGAAGTGTTATTTTATTTAACAAGGCGTGAAATTTCACACCTGCAGTCTAAAGCTGCAGGGGAGCTAACTTACCGCATCTGTTCAAATATAACATAATATTTATGGTTTTTATGCTATTAAAATAAGAGGGGACCGAAATAAACGTATGAGAAAAAAATTTTACTGAATAAAAAATGAAAAAACCTGCTGATGTCATAGAAAACAACCAATAGAGTTTTTAAAAATTTTACAGGAGTCAATTATGTTCCAATTTGATTGAAATTTTCATATACCGCACAAAACAAATCGCACAAATAAAAATCGCACAGAAAAAGACCGCACAAAAACAGGTTTGACTGTACTGTCTTATTGTTAACTTTTGAGATTAACATCTTAAGATCTATGGTTATATTTCATGTAGCATTAGAATTTATGTGAGAATATCAGATATTTTGGACATAAATAAAATTTATTTTTACTCAACACATCACTCATTATTTTGTAAAAGATTACTGTATAAAACAAAAGCGTATTTTCATGTATCATTTCACTATATATATTTATCAATAAAATTATGAAATCATTATATACTCTAATTTATTGCTATTATAAAATTAGTATGAAATGATTTCATAGGTTTCTTTTCATTTGCAAAACTGTATTAATTGTATTTTATTTTATCATTTTAGATAACATTTAATCACTACAGACATTGCAGACGATATCCCGGATTACGATAACGATATCGATCGCATCCAGGCTGTCGAAAAATACTGGAAAATTTTTGGAAGTTGTAGGTTCCGGTATTATCGGACCTTATTTAGGGCCTTGCCAATGTTATGGGAGATACAATTAATAGGCTGTGTTGATACCCACAGGGCAGAGGTCGAGAAATACAAAGGATGCGGCGTTACATTCACTATACACTGTATTCATTTACTTGACTGAATCTGTAATTCGAATACAGTCAAACCTGTTTTTATGCGGGGGATAGGGACCGCATTAAAAAAAACGCATAAAAAAATCTCACGAAACTTCACGAATGGCTGTAAATAATAGTTTTCGCAACACAATTAAAAAATATTTTTTATGCGGTCAACAGGAACCGCATAAAAAAAGTCTCACATAGAAAATAACTCAAAACCGTACGAAATAGAATTTATTGACAACAGATGTCGGCACTTGATTGCATCGTCTGGTCTATCGTCTGTTTTACATATTTTTGTCCAGGTGGTGTTTTGTTGACTTAAAAAGTAAATTATTTCATTTTTCGCATATTCATGCAATAATATTACTATAATAAGTGCATTTATGCTATAATAAGTTTATTTAGCTATAATAAGTCAACGTAAGACATGACGAATCGCACGAGACTAGTCGCCAACTATACCGCACAAATTAAAAATTCGCATTAAAAAAATCGCACAAATAAAAATCGCACATAAAAAGAGCGCCTAAAAACAGGTTTGACTGTACTTATAAATTTCAGATTTGGATTATTATTCTTTCTCCTAAATGTGATATACGCCCTCTCAGTTCTTGAGAAAAATGAAACGAAGTCAGGTAGAAGGGAAAACATTGTATTTTTCGGATAGTAAGAATAATTTCATATTTATGAAATAATTTAATACATTTTTAGAAAGAAAACAGAGGATTTTTGGAAGTGCAATTGCTGATGATGGAGAATTTCCTTATTTCGTATGTTTACTCATTTAAACTTTTATTAAACATCAGATATAATGATTTACCTTACAGATATAGAATTATTTAATTTAGGTAGCAGTATTCGGAAATAGAAAATTTTGTGAAGGATTTACATTAATAACAATACAAACAGTACTTGGAGCAGCACATGTTATAGACAGGTACGTTCACTTTAATTTTTATCGAACTCTTTAGAAGAAAATCGAATTTAATAAACAACATACTCGTTATTGTATTTATGATGATTAATATTAAACGAAGATCATTTAAATTCATTCATTTTTATTAAATCTTTAAATTCTAAACGCTTTGTTCTTTAACAATAAATAAAACGAACAGTATAAAGTGTCAACACATTCTCAATAACTGTTTAATAAATCAACAATGGCAAGAAATCAAATTGCAACACTATCAAGTAATACCTACTATGGATCGAAACATAAGTTTTACTCTGATCCAGACAGCGAGACTAGCCTGGAATAAATCACTAAAGACTAATTTATTAATTTGAGACGTGCCCTTAATTTATAATAAATAATGTTAATTTCAATTTATTTATTACAAATTAGGGGCAGCTTTTACAAACAAGTGATATTTTTCTGTTTTTCAGCAATCACTCTTAGCTAGAGTCTATACCTTCGATTTAATCAAATAAACTTAGGGGAAGTGCAACATGTCAGACCGCAGTTCGTTTTATATCCATAATAACAACAACAACAACAATTATTATTATTATTATCTAACACGTTAAACACACAATATGGTTACAATATCAGACATAAAAATCAACACAGTTCACACTGTCACATCTCAGGTATATGGACGACACATAAAACTTTATGTATTTACACAAAAACAACTTCATCAACTCCTACAAATCACACATTCATACACCAAAGACATACAAATGGTGTTTGGCCTAGACAAATGCAAAACACTTCACATATAAAAAGGAGTCGTGAACAGGGCAGACTTTGCACTTTGAAATGGAAATGCTATTGAATCCACGGAAGAGGGCGAGTTCTACAAGTATTTAGGATTTCAACATACACAAATAAAGCAAAGATTAATTAAAGAATTCCAAAGTAGGTTAAACGCTATTCTCAGAACACAGTTAAATGCAAAACACACAGTTAAAGCAATAAACACATATGTCACCCAAGTACTCACTTATTCTTTTAGAGTTATACATTAGACTCACACAGATCTCGAGCAACTTCAAAGGAAAACAAGAACAACACTTACTAAGCATAAACAACATCACCCTAAATCCGCCACAGAAAGATTAACCCTTCCGCATAAAGATAGCGGACGTAGTCTGATCGACATAACTAACCTTCACTACAAGCAAATGCAAGCACAATGACAGTTTTTCTGCAAAAAAAAAAAAAAACAAAAAACGTCACAGTTACATAAAGCAGTAACTCTAGCAGACTCGAATAACACACCATTAAATTTACACTCACAACATATAAAAAGCATAGACACCATTAAGCAATCATAGGCTCGAAAGGCGCTCCATGGCAGGCATCCCTATGACCTGGCCCAGGATTTTGTTGACATAACTGCGTCAAACAGCTGGTTAGCTCGAGGATGTCTCTTTGGGGAGACTGAAGGATTCATGATTGCCATAAAGGATCAGGTCATAAATACTAAAAACTACAGAAAACACATACTCAAAGATACAACACTCACAAATGACATATGCAGAAAATGTCACATCATGCCAGAAACTATACAACACATCACTTCTGGTTGCAAGCTTTTGGCACAGACAGATTATTTGCACAGACATATTCAAGTGGCAAATATAATACACCAAGAGCTTGCAAACAAACACAAATTATTAGACATCCGCGAATCATACTACAAATGCATTTCATAGACAGTACTGGAAAACAACACGCACAAAATGTACTACGACAAAGTCATAATCACAAATAAAACAATTTACCACAACAGACCAGACATCACACTCATTGACAAACACAATAAAATCACTTACGTTATAGACATATCTATTCCAAACACTCACAATGTACAAAACACATTCACTGAAAAAATTAGCAAATACACAGAACTCACCCAGGAAAAAAGGCATCTGTGAAAGATGGATAGGATGCTTATTGTACCTGTCGTTCTCTCCTCCACAGGTGTCATACCACACACATTACACAAAAGTCTGGGCACATTACAATTGAATAGAATACATATATCACACTACAGAAGACCACTATATTAAATACATGTCATATTGTGAGGAAATTCATGAATACAGACACACTCACTGAGACACTTCTTTAATTTTTGTTTTGGTTACTATGCCTTGACTTTGGTCCGGCATAGTACATAGCTACCGGTGTTAACCGGTGTTATGTGTATATCTCACATAACCCCAACATAATAATAATAATAGGTACAGTACAGTACAGGGCCAGTCAGAAGATTCTGGAATCTGAGCCAAAATACATATTAGAGGACCTACAACAACGAATGAAATTGTTATATGAAAGTAAAGAAAATAAACGAACAACACATGGTTTAGGCGCAATATTTTTTCAGAATTGTTGAACCTTTCCTGTATGTACAGTACATAATGGTTATAATTAAAGTTGCCCTAGTCAGACCTGTCTAGAGCTCGTTCTCTTGAACGTATTTTGATGAAACTTGGTATGTGTTATATGGACTATGGAGAAAAGAAAAATGCAAAAAAAAATTAGTTTGAATTTTTGCGTGAAAAACAAGAAACACGAAATGGAAACACGCAAAAGGTTTTTATTCACAACCTTTATTTAGTGTTCAATCCATTTGAATCAATTACATGTTCAAAATGCGTTACAACGCTGTAAGCCTTACGGCGTAAGGCGTTTTGAACACGACTGATGCAAATGGATTGCATTGTAAGCCGTTTGGACATGTAATTGATGCGAATAATTGCACATTGAACAAATGTTGTGAATAAAAATCGTTTGCGTGTTTCCATTTTGTGTTTCTTGTTCTTCATGCACCATTTTTTCACCTAGTGGTAAAAATTTGAACTAAATATTCTTTTTGCATTTTCCTTTTCCCTATAGTCCATATAACATAGATACCAAGTTTCATCAAAATACGTCCAAGAGAACGAGCTCTGGACAGGTCTCAGTAGAGCAACTTTAATTATAACCATCCCGTATATACAGAAAGACCTAGACACCTTACACTATATATATATACAGTCGTCATCGCATAAACCGACACCCCGAGGGGAAGTGGAAATGTGTCGAGTTATCCGATGTGACGACTAAACGAAGTGGGGAAAAAAACCACAAAACTACTATTAGGAAAATACAGTATTGCATTAAACAGTAGTATAGGTTTACAATACAATGTGTCCTCCATTTACAATTACTTTGTAGATGAAAAACTGAAAAATTCGTTTAATGTTGTTTGTTTTGAGCACTTAACTGTCTCGACTTTGTTTTTCAACGATCACGAACGCCTCGAAAACATCATCTTCGCAATTGTCAATTGTTGGCAAGTAACGTCTAAGGATTCTTAATGCCTCTAGCGTGAGAAAACGCTAAATTGGATTCTGATGGGACGTTGATGTAGATTGTATATTTTCTTTTTGTTTATCTGTTATTATTTTATACATAAAATGTTAAGACATTTTTATTAATATGTATATATATATTAATAATATTAATATATTACATTATTAAATATATTAATTATATATTAATAAATAAATCGACTCCCCTCCTGAAAAAAAACGAGTTTCCACCACACGTGCGGAGGAATTCATTTCTTCAGGAGGGGTGACGACTTATCGGAGTGTGGGACAGCTAAAGTATGTCGAGTTATCCAGGCGTCGACTTATGCGGAGTCGACTGTCGACTGTATGTATACAGTCAAACCTGTTTTTGTGCGGTCTTTTTCCGTGTGATTTTTATTTGTGCGATTTTTTTTGTGCGGTATATGAAAATTTCAATCAAATTGGAACAGAATTGACTCCTGTAAAATTTTTAAAGACTCTATTGGTTGTTTTCTATGACATCAGCAGGTTTTTTCATTTTTTATTCAGTAAAAGTTTTTTCTCATACGTCTATTTCGGTCCCCTCTTATTTTAATAGCATAAAAACCATAAATATTATGTTATATTTGAACAGATGCTGTAAGTTAGCTCCCCTGCAGCTTTAGACTGCAGGTGTGAAATTTCACGCCTTGTTAAATGAAATAACACTTCTTGCAGCTATATTTATCAAATAAAATCATTATTTAACGATTATTTCTAACTTTTTAATGTTAGATTCGTATTTAAGTGGGAATAATTAATTAATATAAAAATTAAAATTCTTAGAGGATTTTTTCCCATTAGAGAAAGGCCCAAGGAGTTAAAAAAAAACAATTCCTAGTTATTTCGTACGGTTTCGAGTTATTTTCTACGTGAGACTTTTTTTATGCAGTCCCTATTCACCGCATAAAAAAATATTTTTTTAATTGTGTTGCGAAAACTATTTTTTATAGCCACTCGTGAAGTTTCGCGCGATTTTTTTATGCATTTTCTTTTATGCAGTCCCTATCCCCCGCATAAAAACAGGTTTGACTGTATTTAGGTTACGTAGAGCCTCTTATGAATTTTTACTTTAAATTTTAATACGTATATTAGTTAAAAATGAAGATATTAAACGTTTACTTTCTTTTCTCAATAATCTACTGTCTTTAAAGTGATGAAAGAAAAGTTTATTGATTATTGCTAATGATAATTATTAATGGTTGCCATGGAAGTACTCTTTTAAAAACCAACTAGAAGTAATCGTTCGGTTTTAAATATACCATAGTCATAGAACTTATGGTCTTCATGGCACCACCTAGTTATTGTGGTTTTTAATATACATTAGTTATATGGTGTTAATTTACACTGTAGAAGTCACGATCGGGTGTATCAAACTGACTTGCTTATCCAGCTGTATTAATAAAAACTCAAGTCACCTACATAAATGATAGTTAGGCTAAACCTTTAAAAATGTAAGTCTGTACAGTATACTATAACACGGTATAAAAGTTCCGTGTTATATGAATCCGTGTTATACGAGTAACTTAAATACATGAGCCAATCACAGCTCGTGTGCCAGGCAGTGATTGGCTCATCTATTTAAGTGACTCGTACAACACGGATTCATGTAACACGGAACTTTTCTACCGTGTTATAGGAGGGGTCTACTGTAGTTGTCTTCACAGTTTTACATTAATTTAGAAAATAAGTATTAAACTGAAAATGAGTAAATGGATAGCCCGAGTCATAAGGAAGTGTCCACGAAAGTAATTTGCTCATTTATGATGAATCAATAACAATTATTATGATTAATGATTCACTTTACATCATTGAAGGATATTATATCAAACGGTATTTTTAGGGCAATTATCTAACCTCTTTATACTAGATCGACTGCCGGTCTGGATTAATAAACGTGGTTTAATTAAAAATTGAAATTTCTTGAAATAGTTTCATGTCTAATTATTTGTTTATAAGTTCTACTTTCGGCTATTATCGTCTACCTTAAATACTAGATTTGTAATTCTATTACGACTGATGTAATAAGTCTAGTATTTATAGCAGTGGATACAGGCAGTGGTGATATTCAGCGGGTTCGCACAGGTTCGGCCGAACCCGTTGTTAAAATTTTCAGTTTTTCGAACGAATTCGCCCGAACCCCTTGTTAAAATTTTCAGTTTTCCGAACTTTGTTAAACACACGGAACATTTCTCAGTGGTTTTGTTTTTTGTTTAAATATATTAAAATATACGTATTATACTCTGTAATACTACTAAACTAGAGCCTTATACTCCGTTCGCACCGAGCATTTTAATCTAAATTGTGAGCAAGGTCGGGGACTATGTCTTGGTGCGATCTCTCTCGACCGTTTCAATCTCGACCGAAACGAGGTTTAATCGCGATCGATTCAAGAGAGTTCTTGAAACTAGATTCAGTCATAAGAAAGATCCCACAATCTCACGTGCGCGAGATAATACAAGATGGCTGTGGAACACGTGTCGGGCTATGGATAGTGAAATAAAAAGGATATTGTATTTCGAGAGACGATGACATCTGTCTATTATCAGCAGTGCCATTCGGGGTGAAAAATTTCTCTGCCTAAAAAAAAAAAAAAAAAATCGACAGCACTAATATATTATTGTTACCTGGTCTTCGCCCAGGGCCCCTTACGTTTTAAATACGCCACTGATTATTAGATATGTCGCAAGATATGTCGCAAGATTGTATTTATTTCTAGCCAAAACTTCCATTTCGTTTGTCGGTGATTGTCAGGGAAAAATTTTCTGCTAGCGAACCCTTTGTTAACTATTTCGAATATCACCACTGGATACAGGACAACAGAACTTGTAAAAAACGTGTATATTACTTTACCATAGATATTGAGAAATTTGATCTTTTACCGATTTACTAATTCGCTTGTGCCAACGATCGATCTGACATCTACCGGTGTTAGCGCGAACTACATAATGGCGACTACTATGGGTATAATGTATGTCTGTGGACAGTAAGAATTAGAAAGTATTTAACCTACAATGGTAAATAATAAGTATTGCTGTGTATTTGGATGCAAGTCTAAAGGTACATCAAACTCAGTACATATGCACACATTCCCAAAAGATAAATTAGTGAGAAAAAAGTGGGAAATAAAACTAAAGTTAGGAAAGCAATCAACGAAATCTATGTACGTTTGCATTTTGACAAAGACGATTACTATTTGCCAGGTAATAAAAACATTTCTTATAAGTATATTTTAACTGTTATCACATATGGTACTTACGTTTTCATAGGTTTACCATGTGCTCGGCATTATTTAAAACCTAATTCGTATCCGACTAAAAACATACCGATAAGGAAGTTTGATACAACCACCTCAAAACAGATTGCTGAGCAAAGGTCCATTCGTGCCCAAAAAAGACAAGAAATACGGAATAAAGGTTTGTTTCTTAATTTTGTCAGATGCATTTCTTTAATAAGGCTATACCAAAACAAGATCTTATAATGATTGAAATCACTAAATTTTTAGGTTTGGAACCGGCAAATAAGAAAACTATCAAGGAAAAATCTACGTATCAATCTAATAATGACACCAACGTTTTGGAATTGTCACAGCCCAGTACATCCTGGTCTAAATCATCTATTGACTGCTGTGCATGCACAGATCAACAAATGACATCACAAATAGAGGAGGATGAAGATATGACATCAGTATCACAAGCAGAAAAAGATGCAGCTACAGCACTCTTAAATTTAAGTGAAAAATCCAACATTCAGGAGGAGAGGGATATTTTGATGGAAAAAGGAATTCAAGTGAATACACTTTTAGATTCAACCTTAAAATTTACTGTGTTTGACTTAATAAAATCAGACAATGAATTGAATATTCTCACAGGTTTAAACAGTTTTAAAATGCTTGATACCATCTCTGCCTGTGTTAGTGAGTTGCAGTCCAACAATACTGCTTATAAGCCTACTACAATATCTACTAAAGTCCAAATTGTTCTTGTTATGATGAAGTTAAAACTGGCCTTGCCCTTTGCTTGTGTTTCAGTTTTATTTCAAATTTCCATGACAACATGTAGAAGAATATTTTTCAATATTATTGCTTATCTGAGTCAAGTATTAGGTGCTGCGATTGTGTGGCCTTCCAAAGAAGAGATAATGAAAAACTTACCTTTGTGCTTTCAAAAATACAGCAAAGTTCGTGTGATTTTGGACTGCACTGAAGTTTTGGTTGAAAAACCAAAGTGTATTAGTTGCAGAATATTAACTTATTCCCATTACTATGGTAAGCATACTGTTAAAGTATTAGTTGGAATTGCCCCATCTGGTCTTATCACCTATTTAAGTAAAGCATATGGAGGTAGGGCATCTGACAAAGCCATATTTGAGGAATCAAATTTGTTAAATTTACTGGATCCTTATGCAGATCAAGTAATGACGGATAAAGGTTTTCATATAGAAGATGCTTGTTCTGCTAGAGCTATTGGTTTAGTACGTCCACCGTTTGTAAGAAAGCAAAATCAGTTAAGTAAGCATGATGCACTGGAGACTGCAGAAATAGCAAAGGCCAGGGTACATGTTGAACGTGCTATTCAGAGAATGAAACTATTTGCTATTTTAAAACAAAAATTAGACTGGACTTTACTGCCACATATTGACAAAATTCTAACCATTATTTGTGGTGTGGTAAATTTATCTAGACCAATATTGGGTGATGACAAATTTTGAAGAGTGGTGTGAGCATTTTCATTTTGACCCTATATAATGAAGCAGTATTAAACAGCAATTTAATACTGTTTTTATAATCTTATAGTTAATAAGGCTTACTCATTTTTGTTTTTCAATTTTTGTAAGATAAAGAACTCAAACACTAGTTAGGACAAAACATTTTATTCCAAAACAAAACATAACATAACATGTTTTATAAAATTATTAGTACTTAACTCTCTATAATTATTTTGCATAAATCTGTAAGAAAATATCTTTCTTTGCAAATTATGAATAAAATACTGAATAAAAGAAAATGACTTTATTTTAATTTGTTGTATTTGTTTAATTGGGTGCTAATATTGTTATAAGTTAATAAAATTCAAAGTAATGTGTATTTTCTTCTAAAAGTGATTTCTGATGGAAAAAGCAAGATTGTATTTAAGAATTATGACTGCATAGGTAAGGAAAAATAATTTTGGTAAAATCATTTAGTAGCTTTTCTGTCAATTTATAAATAAAACTATAGTCTGCTAAAACTTCAAGGGTTTTAAGGCTTTGGTCTTTACTACTGAATATTACAAAATCACATGAATTTAAATTTAATATAGCCAAACCTAATTGTACCTGTCCATAATACTTGTGATTTTATTTTAAGCTGTAATTGCCATGCCCATCGTGTACTATATACTTAAGAGATTGCACCATTTCTTCTGCAGATTTTTCTGCACCAATTTTGGGGCACTTTACTTCAAGCAGCTTGATAGGTTTTTCATCGTTAAATACAATCCCATCAGGAGAAAATGCAAAACATGTCAGTAATGGTGAAATTATCAAACCAAACTGTTTGACATCACAACCATAGAGTGTTCCATACAATGTGAGTGCTGTTTTTTCCCACTTTTTACCATACTCTGTATTTTCATTTCCCTTAAATTTGCTTCTAAATATATTTGTTAACTTCTTTTCCCAGTCTGCATTTTTCCTCCTTCCATAAGTATATAGTTCATAGCACACTGATCCTGTCACTCTAATACTTCTTTCTTCCATAAATCATTATTTTGTTCCATTGTCAAGTGGCAAATGTTTTCTATCTCTCTCTTATTTTTGTATATATTTTCTCTGTAGTACATTGAATCCTGAATAGGCATAAGATGATCACTTATATTAGGCAAATATTTATTACAGTCCATACAGTGTTCAATTACTTTTAATATTGACCAATGTGGTGCAATATTATCAGCTGAACTTTGTACAGCTTTGGCTACTAAGCATTTTCTTCCAATTGAATGCTTTGCTAAAGCAGAATCAGGCAACTCTTGAAAAAATCGTTCTCTGATAGCATCTCTTTGGCTTTCATTTAATGAAAGAATTTCTGTTTCCTTTGTCTGGACATGGCACAAATTTTCAACTTTACAAGCTCCATATCTCCCATCAGACCTGCTTGACATTTTGCTCCAATACTGCTCAAGATCAGTACAACTCAGATCTTCCAAAGTATTACCATACCTGCAAGAGAAAAGTACTTATTTATATCTTCATGCCAATACAACTAACCTATTAGTTAAATATTTGAGTGTTTTACCTGTTTACATGAAGCAGTGTCCCTATTGAATGCTTACAGTATCCTGCTTCTCCTGCTATGCAAGTACACTTTATAGATGTCATCAAATATTTATTGAGTTCTGAACTCCATTTGATATTTAACGTAATTTCGTGAGGTTTCTTTGAAACAATACTAGATAAGCAGAGAGCGAAAACTTCTATTTCGACTGGGCAACCATCGTCGTCATCTGTCTTATATATTTTTTCTTTAATGCCACAGCAAATTATCTGTTTTAGCATTTCCTCTCCTTCTATAAGACATCTTTTTCTATCACCCACATATTCTAAAATGTCACAAAGTGAAATCATTATGGTATTAATCCTAGTTGATTTCGTAGTTGTTTATATCGGACAAGAATGCGGATAAAACGTTTTCACTATAGAGAGAAAAGTTAACACACAAGTGACTCGCATTTGTAATTTCTATGTTGACAGGCACGCTATACCCTTTATGGCAGCCATCTTAGTCGATTCATACGCCACCTATAGTTAGTGGCACAAGCGAATAGTGTAGTCAAGACAGGAATTAGATTGTCGACACAAACGAGTAGAACGTAAAAGGTATCCTACAACAGTTGTCTAATGAAAATTTTCAGTTTATTTTAAAGTCTATTTAATTACATAAATTTGAATACAGAGAGAGTCGTTTATCCGAACACCGGTTATCCGAACACTTTCCAGTCCGACCGTATCCTGCTGAATCGAACATTTTTGATACTAGATTTACCTCTAAAGTATAATTTTTATGTTTTTTATATTTTTCAATATATTTATTTTGTTTGTACACAATAAAGAAATAGTTTTTAACGATACAATAGCCTCAATTATTATTATAAAAATTTTTGTTAGGTTTAAAATCGAAAAAAATTCAACACGAAGCGACACGCGACGGAAAAAAATTTGAACATCGGACAGGTTAATATATTTTTTCGTACATAATCGGTTATCCGAACAACACCAGTCCCCGATTTATTCGGATAAACGACTCTCTATTGTACTTTTTATTTTTGAAATTTGCATATTGTTAAGGCATTAACCCATCCATTCGAGAAACGTCATTTGATATAAAAATATATAATTTACTACGAAGAGAGTTATTTAATTATTGTATTATTACAAATCCCACAAATAACCAACTAAATTAAATATTGGAAAGTGACTTAGTGAACACCCAGCCTATTTAATTATCATTATATATTCCGTTTTTTGTATGCCATCTAATTGATAAGGGCCAGTAGGGCCGAAATGCATTTTGGTTAAGTTAATTAAGTAGGTTGAATGTGTAATAATCCTGTTCATTAGTCATAAGTATCTAATTAGTTTTGTAATTAAATAATACAGGCATGAAGCTTATTAATACGTAGGAAGATGACGTTACGGCTTTCGAAACTGCTTGCCACAAATGATTTCGGTTTCTTTCAGTTGTAGAACCTGAATACTCGTTAGTTTCCAACAGACTATTGTAAGGAACAAGTGTCGTGACTACGGAGCTGTTTTATCTGTATACAGAAAATATTAGCTGCATGATATAGTCGGTGTTTTAAAATTTCGTTAGGTTATGTTTTACAATTTAATGACTAGAAAATTAAATAAATAAGTTAGTTTTAAACTTTACTTTCTACATTACTCATCAAGTGTACTTTGTTTTCTGTGTTCACATCTAGTTATTCAATATTACAAACGTTTTATATTCGTTCACGCATGTAGTTATATAAAAACCAGCAGTATCTCGATCAGCTGCAGATCGTTTCGTTAGTTCAGATCAACGAACCTTCGTTGATTTTATGTATTCACGTTGAAACGTTCTCCATACTGCGATGCGTTCTGAATATTACTTGCATTCAGCAAACTCGATGACACACATTTCGTACTTTCGTTCTTCTTTGCCAATTGGATGAGTGCGGAGAGAATAGAGTAAACACTACTCATCATCTAAAATGAAGAATAGGAATGAAGATAAAATCAACAATAATAAATTAGAAAGGATTATTTAATCGAAACTCACTTTAATCAGGAAATTGCGTTTGACTCGAAAAAATCCACCCACGGAAATTCCGATGGGTGTTTTAGCGAATCTCTTCATGAAATTCAGCATCTGTTCGAAAAAGTATATAATTTTAGCATAAAATTTATCGATAACGTAAAAATAGAACACTCAATTTACCTTCAATTTAAAATCCACAGAGTATCTGCATGAAGAGAATTTATTAATCTCGATGAAATTTCCGTAAATCTGAAATAAATATTAAAGATTATAGATTACAAATTAATTTAGTGGTACAAGTATTAAATATATCTTACCGAGGATGTAAATCTGGATAATCCGAATGAACTTATTATAATTACGAAAATTACGTATATGATAATAACAAATGCACCCAGTTTAAGTTGTGCGGGTAAATCGTAAAACAAAGAAATGGTTACCAGGATACTGAACCCATACAAACTACTGCAGTAAATAGCAGGAAAATACATTTCCAGTTGGTTATTGACGTTTCGAACGGCTTCCATTAATTCTGTATGTTCTTCGATTATGTATACGATTAGATTTTTGACGTTGCTTCTTCCATGAGGAATTACATCGAGTTTGCTCGACAATGTGTTAAATCCATTAAACAATATGAGTAAATAATTATAAACAAAAAATAATATGTAAGCAGTTTGTCCTACTAAAAAAAATACTGATAATGACCAATCGATATTGCACAGATGGAATTCCATTACAGTTGCCTTTTCCATGGCAAAATATAGAGAAAAGTGAATCATGAAGTAACACGTGACTTGCAATAAAGCAGTGACTGCAAAGAAAACTGCAAACTGAAATTCTACAGTAGTAATTAACGTTTGCTCGACTTCATAGCAAGATTTACTGCTAGGAAGATGTAAACGAATTCGTTTAGATAATGAGAACAGAAAAGTCCAGCATACAATCATACCAATAACAAAAAACTGTATGATGTATTTGAAACCTACGAATAAGTTAAACAAGTCTCCGCATACGAATTTATCAGAAAATATCGTGGAGACTAATGCCAGAGTGTTCCAGAATAAGAAAAAATTCGAGAAAATTTGAATAAAATTGAAAAAATCGAACATTCCATGAATTCTTATGACAATCACATTCACATGTTAATATTTTTAACCCGAGAATTTGCGATGCTGCATTTAAGGAATAAAGAAGCACTTCCATCTCATTACTTGTGTTTTCCATGATTTTAAATAATAAATATTTTGTTATTTTTCTTTGTTTAAACTTTCTGCTCTGTGGGAACTAACAGAATCAATATTTCGAAATTGAAAAAGTCAAACTTTTTAGCGTCGGTTTCTGACAAAGACGTAAAAATTGTCTGTTGTTCGGAGGTGGCGTTCATTATAAATGATTATTCGGACCAAAAATGCGTACAAAGTGTTTGAAAAATGGCTAGAAAAGGCCGTTTTGGAAGGTTCAGCTGAAATTTAGTGAAATATCTAACTTATTTCACATTTCAACTAAAGAATTATGTTCTGTTACTTTTTAAATTTGCCCATTTAGTTGTAATAATATTTTGAAAATTTAGCGTTTAGTAAATTAGATTGATATTAAACTATCTATTTATGGGAAGATATATGCTTAGAAAACTGATTTCGAAGAAGTAATGTCAACAAATTTCAGTATAGCCTATGATAAAAATATTGTAGCCCTTCCCTACCTGTGCTACAGAGAGGGTAATCCTGATTTAAATACGAATACATTTTACGAAAATTGATTCAAAGCATTGAAAATTTATCAAATTGTAAACACTGATAAATAAATGAGATATTTTTGAATGCTTAAGAACATTTCAATCCAGGGACATTAATCCAAACTTAATTTTAATGCGTTAGATTGTCACTTGAAATAAATATTTTTCAGCCTTCCAAATTTAGAATACCTAATGTAAACTTAACCTGTCTAACAGCGGCCAAGGGGATAAAATCATTGAGCCCTAAGAGTTGTTCACGGGTTCGTGCCTCAGCTAGTTCTGACCACGTGAAGTTTACTAGAGTTTTTCACTTATCTAACACCTAAACAGGGAACAGTTTTTTCCATTGTCACCACCCGAATGATATTTCCCTGTTAGATCTCAGTGTGTTGTTGCTTTGTCTACCTCACCACTTCACTCCATTTAAGCTCAACTTTGATAGAACGTGTACTTTCCGTTCAAGAAAGTATTTTCTAAGTGCATTAAGTTATTAAGTTAACGGCATATTTCATGCAATGAATTTCGAAAATTAATTATCCTTAAGTATATATGAGTATGCATACTAAATTTTTTGATATGTTAGCTATTTTATCATAATGGTACAAAACACTGTTTTAACGACTACATATACTTCGATAAAGAATTTTAGTTAATTGCATCCTTCTCTAAATATGTTTTATATAACATAAGAAGTATGTGTTGTTTTAATCAATATATTGCTTTGGACATTGTATTGTGTAATTTCCTTGTGTTAGAAACAATTTAAGAAAATTACTAATTAGTAAATATTTCTGTTGTCTTCAGAAGCTGTATTTTTGAGTTTATAGATTAAATCTAAGATATTTCGAAATAAAATCCCTACATAATTTCAGTGTGATTTTAAAAAGGAAACATATTGAAAATTTTACTTATAATGAGAAACTTTTATAAAATATAGGAAATATTATATATTTTTCTTCAAAAGCTTATACTTTCTAGAAAGCCCATATGTCGCCGAGTGTATAAAATCAAAAAGGTTACCTGTTTTCTTCGATTTTATACGGTCATTTGGCAGGTTTTCGCGTGACAAAATTAAAATGTGGAGTTTATCGGATTATCTCACGTGTCTGAAATCCAAATATAACGCAGAAGGACTTTTTATTTTGGATAGTCTTTCTTGGAGGTAGCAACATGGCAAAACTTAGTTCATCAATTCAATCATTTGTAACTAAATTCGATATTACTTGTACACCTATCCCTCGTTTTACACGGTACTTCTTTTACACGTTTTCGCTTTTACACGGTTTAAAAAATAAATGTAGAAAATAAACTGGCTATGATCAAAAGGAACAATTTTTAACTCTAATCTACATCTATATTCCAATCCACCTTAATTATATGTTATAGTTGATATTTAGGATACTAGATGACAGTTTTATTTCAATCCATCAAATAGTAACTGATAAACCGATATAGGGTACACCCCCATAGGCATGAAGTTGCATTCATTGCACATAGTTTTAAACCAGAAAATTTTAATTTTTCATATTCATAAGTAACAAACGATTACATTATTTTTAATTACATTTTTTACATTACATTTACATTACACAATTACATTACATTTTTATGAATCTTTCAGATTTTATTTTTTGTTTTTTTATTAATTAAATACAAAGTACAAAGGAGAATATTTTTCTTTTTTGCCTTTCAATATTTTTGTTTGATTTATGTACCTTAAAAAATTGAAAAAAATTCATAATTAATAAACAACGAAATTATGCGTTTTTTGCATACCTTTCGATTTACACGGTTTTACATTCAAAAAGATACAAATTCGTTTTACACGTTTTTCTCAGGAACCTATCTTCCGTATAAATCGAGGGATAGGTGTATTTAACAGCTAAATAAAAGCTGAAAGAACTTTCTAAAATGAAGACTATTTCCTTGAGGCAGCATTGTGAGAAGGCATTTCATTTGTTGCATAGCCTTTATCATTTTAATCATTTGTAAATGGCCGGAGGGCCGAACGGTCAAGGTGGTAGCCTACCGCTTTGTAAGACCCGGAATAGAATGCGGACAGGTCGAAAATTCCTAGGAATTTTTTAAAGGTAGTCCATCCGGATATGTCGGGTACTGTCTTTTTCTATTCGGCTTCCCGATTGCGGGTCTGGCCAAACTCATAATGGGCTTGCTAAAAAAGCCCTTCTCAGTACCCACAGGAGCCAACCAGTGCGAAGCAATTCCATTCCCTGAACATTGGCAGTTCGGTCGTGGGTTTTCGTTTCGGCAGGACAGGCTAAACCACATGGATTTTCCCGGGTTTTCTCCGTGTCTGTAACACCTGAATAGGGTTCAGATACCCTTAATGCATTAATGTTTATAATTATATTTTTATAAAATAATTAGGTTATATCGTACATTTTAAAGGAAATTGTTACATTTCCGAAAATACAATTTAATTACACAAAATATTTTCATTAAATTAAAAATCTGACATCATAATTACGTAACGCACGACCTCTTATTGTGACACAATTTGAAATTGTTCTATTTCTAACTGACTGTCGCCATCTTCAAATAAGAAAAATTGTGGAAATTTCGACTTTTACTAGCTTCAATTCGTTGCTTTGCGGCAGAATTTGGTTTAAGAAAACTTCGGAAGAGTAATTAAATCTTTTGTTTATGTATAAAAATTAAAATTGGTAGTTAAATATAAAATTAGTTATTAGAATTAAAATCTTCTTGAAGATTTCCATTTAGGCTCATTTAAAATTAAATTAAATAAATTTATCAAATTTATAGAATATAGCCATACCCTTAGAGGCCTAGACGTTTGTTTATGACCTGGTGTATAGAGAAAACTACTTTATTATTTGTTTAATATATAATTAAGTAATATATTATTTATTATTAAATTATTATTTTGTTATAAACTGTTTTAACAGTAGAGGCATATACAAAAACAAAATATTAAAATAATTGTTTCCTGCAGGTCCAGGAAGCATGAGAAAGAAGACATTATTGGAAATTATCGCAATGTTTCTTTCTTGGTGTGAGAATGAATGTAACACACACAATTGGACGTTTGTGAACAGTACTGTACATAAGTATATGAGCCCCTTAAAGCCAAAGTGGTGTAAGTCCATTAAACACTGTTTTGAGATATAAAGACTTTTAGTAGAATAGTAGTTGAAAATTCCAGAGTACTAGCAAGCAAAAATTTTCCTACCCCATGTGTTCAAAGCTGATTATTTTAACCCATGTATGTGTTTTTTGCCCTTAATTCCACTTTAAAAGTAAGTTATAAGCACTTAAACTGACTTGCACCACTTTGGCTTTACATAGATTGAGAGTATGGTTTAAGAACGAACTTGCATAATCAAAAAAAAATTTTTTATTTTATTTTAAAAAAGTATATTACGTCAAAAAATGATATAAATCAATGTCATATAGTTAGATCTCAGCCACAACAGTTCTGCTATTCAACATCCCTAGTATCATCAGCAGGCAGTGGTCCATTGTCTTCAACAGAGTTAGAAGTGTGAAGGTTTAAATAGTATGCATGATGGATAGGGGAAATGTAGCCAAAAGGTCTTGCATATCTTTTTTTTCTTTTTTTCTTCTTTCACAGGCCTTGGTCCATTGTAGAGTTGAGACAAAGGTACATTTACCAGTGATAACGGTCGTCCTAGTATTCCTGGTTGTTTCATGTTCAGCTTGAAAAATGCCTGCTCATCAGACGTGTTCTCCTTGTAAAAGCTTGTATATGGATCAGATTTCTGATACTTAATCCATTGAATGCTTAGCCACAAAACTGGATGGTTTTCTTCATCAAGCTTTCTCTTGGTAATGGTTTTTTCCATATTTTGTGTAGCTAAAAACTCTTTGCCAGACATCACAGTAAGATGGAAAGGATTCTTTTTCCTTGCCTTTGTGATAACTCGATACGAGTCAGAAGGGCAAGAAATCTGTTGACTCTTACTGTACAGTTCAATTGAGCCAAAGTCTGAGTCATTCGGAAGATAGGAATGACCACTGGTAATAAACTTATGATCAATGGTTTCAATGTTGTTGTCTGCACTCAAAACTAGCCTCGATAAATTTAATGCCATCTTCCAGTTCTGGTTTTGTCCTGTGCATGTATCGCTGTATGATACAATGTGTTTTGCTGTTGGTGCTCTACATTTTATGTGTTTGACCACACATGCACTGATTTCCTGTGAGCCTCTAGATCCTACGATTTCATCTCAATACATGTAACCTAGTCCTGTTGATAACTCATGGCAACCTAAGTTATAAACGTATAAATTACGTTTATAATAAGCGATTTGGCATGTAAGTTTTGGAAATGGTGATGACTTTTCCAAATCAAATGAAAAACAGTAATAGGAGTTATCAGAAGCCGATTTTTCGGAGTTTTTTTCATAGCATGTCTTACCTTCTCAACCTTTCGTAGATGAAGTTCTCCAATTTCTTTGAGCTGAGAAAAATGCAAAAAATAACGTTTTTATTGCGTGCCGCATTTGTGTCAATATAAAAATATTTTACACTGTTTAAAAGTAGAGAAAATAAAGAAAACAAAGATGTAATAATAATTTTTGAAGCGAAGCCAGAAATTTTACAATTTTAAGATGAAAAATGGCGTCTGTTGGAGGCCTGGTGACTGACATTAAATCGAAAAATCATGTGACTGCAGAAGGGTTAAACTTGTTCTGTCTGTTTAAATGGTTAATTATTCGTGTATCGCCGACACCTTATCGACGACCTCGCTGACCCTCTCACTCGCGCTTAAATTACTTCATCTATAGACCACGTGAACGGGCTTAGCAATCTTTGTCGCTGATAAGAGGGATTAGGAGTTCCCTTCTCTACCCCCCCGGTTCTCATATATACCTCTATCCATGCCAAGATTCCTTTCTTAATCTTCGTGAAATAGATGCCCACACACATGTACACATATACAGAAAATTTTTGTCGTTTAAATTTTTGGGTTTAGGAGATTTCAAAACTCGAGATTTTCAAGAAACCCAAAAGAGAAATTTAACACCACTATAATAATTTCCCGTGTTTTAACAGTATGAAATGTAATGAGTTCTTATAATAGCGCTGAGGTAAATTCGTTTATTCGTAGTGTAAATACATAACCCAAATTCAACAATTTAACATGGATTTTTTTACGTTATATATAAAGGAAAATTAATTATATAATTAATACAATAAATAAATAGATAAAATTACCTAATACAAAAATTTTTTAGGTAATATAGGCACGGAAATGAAATATATTCACTGTTAATTATTGTTGAAATACGAACTATTTGCGAATAGAATTCAGATTTGATATAAATATTTTTTGAAGGGTATAATTTATCACCATATTTCAATTTTATACTTCTAAGTATGTGGGATGTCCGACGCTGTAAGTTTTTATAAAATCATAGTAAACACTGGTTGACATGTAAAAATCTGGTTCTTTAGTATTCTTGCCGCCGTTAGCCAGAATGCCGATAAGCATTTTTCTTTTTAACACATCTGTGAGCATCAGTGGTGAGCCAGAATCTCCCTGTAAGAAATAAAACTTTTATAAATAACAAGGTAACATTAACTATAACCATAATATCAAAAGTAATAACTGCTTTACTTCCAGGGCCGTTACTCCAGATGTCATTGTTGTTATAATTTCATTTAATGTGAAAAATAATAACTGCTTTACTTTCATGGCTTTTACTGTAGACGACATTGTTATAATTTCTTTGTAAGTTAATTTTACGTCAAATTTACGAGCCACATATTTTGGATCCACTAACTGTACTTTCGCTACTCGAAGAATGTCTGTGTCATCATCTTCATCTAAATTACATAAAATTTAATTCATATTATTTTTATTATTGCACGAAACTTTATATAACACAGAAAAATGAACTTACTAAAATCAGTTTTTCCCCAGCCGACAAACGTGGCGGGACCTTTAGTAAATCTTAAGTTTTTTCCAACTAAAGCAATCGGAAGTATATTTTTAATAGGTAATGCAAGAATCAGAAGCGCAATATCATCGTGATTAGTTTCTGGATCATAACGAGGATGTATAATCCTTCTCCCAAATAGCACTTCTTTCCCCGTGTTTTTGTTAACGTTTCCTATTCTTCCGCAATAATCTTTAAGTTCAGAGCTGAAACAAAATAAAATTTGGTTAATGTTACCTATGGTTCCAAAATGGCGGCTCGTCTCTGATTCAAGCAAATAGAAGAAAGGAAACAGTGGGGACGCACGTTCTAACCTATTCTAATAATTTTCCTAGTAATAATTATGGTAATTTATTAGAATAGGTTAGGTTAGTTTAGAACATGCGTCCCCACTGTTTCCTCTCTTCTATTTATAGGTAAGATTAACGTAAAATTTAAATAAATAATCATTAGATGAAACAATAGAAAAAAGCAATAAGTTATAAAATTACTTTCCAGGTATGTAATTACATCTTTTATTTTTATCTTCTACTTACACACATTGAAAACAGTTTTTTCAGAGAAGTAGAATAAGTTCCTGTATCTATGAAGATGTTGGAATATCCATTAGAGCCAATTAAGTGGATGACTGGAATGATAGGGAAATGCGTGTTCGCTTTGACTTGGTCAATCTGCCAAGTGAGTTTGCCTTCCGAGACGACTTACTACATTAATCTGGTCCATAATCTTATGGTTGCCACTTGAAGGAGGCTTTTCTAGTGCTTATTCTAACTAAAAACTATGCCATTAATTACATTATTTTTATTCATTTACACCGTTGAACTTCAGTAAAAATTGTCATTTGTAATATTGTCGCGGAGACAAATGGCAACCAGTCTTCAGGAACACAAAGGGGTGTTTATTCACTCAGAGAACGTACAATCACTGCAGCTTGCAGTGCTGAAACAATAACCGCTTTCAACCTGAGAGCTCGCGATTATATACTGTGAGGACGTGGTTGAAATATGTAAATAGTAACGAATTACCATGTGTTATCAGACCGGGAGAACGTACATACACACACACACAAAAACCACAACGAAGAGGTTCGAACCAGAAACCTTCTTCCGATGGGTAAAGATGCTAACCCCTGTACCATGCATGAATGACACGATGGGAAAAGTGAGCTGCGGCAATGTAATACTGTGCTTCTGCTTTATTTGACATCAACCAAGTTTATTATCTATACGTTATCACTGATTATATTCCTGTTTTATATGTTTTCCTTTTCATCTGTCTTTCGAGCAGTCTAGATATCGTATAAAAAGTTTATACATTATAAAATAAGCTTTTTTTACAGCCTGTACACAATCTTAAAATTTTGCGATTATCTAGTTATCTGCGATTATCCTGTTTGAACAACGCAATTGCAACAAACACGGTATTTGTGCAGTTGTAACGTTCATTTCATTGTTAATGTTGGGATTAAGTTTTAAGTATTCTGTCTTCTGGTAAATTTTCAGTTGAATTCTTATCGCTACTCAATATAAAGCAGTGAATATGAAGTGCATTCATTTATATTATTTTCTAAAGTTTTATTATCGTTGCCATATAGCAGCAGTGGAGCACGACTAGGAAGCATGGGAGCACTGCATTCTACAAAGGAATAGATGAACAAACACTAAAAAATTTTCATAAAATTTTCTCCTAATTGAAATTCGTTCTTTTATTTACATTATATTGTGTCGTGTCTTCTGTTAGTATACTACTTATGAATTAGTGCTCACATAAACATGAGAATTTTATTGAATTCGCAATAAAAATGTTTTTATCGTTCAATTCGACTCCTCAGAAATAGATACTAAGTTACCGTATCTCAATATTAAAACCTCGAAACAAATTTTTCTATAAAATGGATTAATCTGTTCCTACGTCACAAAACAGAATCCGTTTTCTTCTCTTTTAGTTGTATTCTATGAATAAAAAGTCTATATAGGAAATATAATACGGCGCTGCTCGGACAAAAACTAACGATAGTGAAGATTAAGATTATTAGATTATAGTCGATCTTACCCTAATTTTTTTACAGTGTGCAAAAATTAGGTTAACCCTCTTTCGAGACTACGTGTAATGAGAGAAGTTCTAGATGGTTCTAAAAATATGTTCGATTTCCCGCAAAAAACTCCATGTAAAATGGTTAAAATAATAAAGTAAAATCTGTATTCGGAGTAATCCTTAACCCTCTCCCTCTCCCCCGCGCGGGTGAATTTTAGAAAATCTCTTCTTTGTGTACATTCTCACGACATACCCTAACTGTGGACTAAATTTCAATTTTAAACTAACCGTTTAGGCTTTGCGGGTTTTTATTATTATTATGTTGGGTTTTGTGAGATATACTCGGTTGACACCGGTGGCAATGTACTATGCCGTACCAGAGTCAAGACATGGAAACCAAAAGAAAACAGAAATTAAGGAAGAGTGTCAGTGTGTGTGTCTGTATTCAGGAATTTTCTCACAATAAGATATGTATTCAATGTAGTAGACTTCTGTAGTGTAATGTATGTGTTTTTATTTAATTGTAATGTGCCCAGAATTTTGTCTAATGCGTATGGTATGACACCTGTACAGGAGAGAATAACAAGTATAATAAGCACCTTATCAATCCCCACAGATGCCTTATTTCCTGGGCGAGTTCTGTGTACTTGCTGATTTTTTCAGTGCATGTGTTTTGCATATTGTGAGTGTTTGGAATGGATATGTCTGTAATGTATGTGATTTTATTGTGTTTGTCAATGAGTGTGATGTCTGGTCTGTTTTGGTAAATTGTTTTATCGGTGATTACGGATCTGCCGTAGTACATTTTGTGCGTATTGTTTTCCAATACTGTCTGTGGAATGTATTTGTTGTATGGTTTGTGGATGTCTACTAATTTGTGTTTCTTTGCAAGCTCTTGGTGTATTATATTTGCTACTTGATTATGTCTGTGTAAATAATCTGTCTGTGCCAAGAGCTTGCAAGCAAAAGTTATGTATAGTTTCTGGCACGATGTGACATTTTCTGCATGTGTCATTTCTGAGTGTTGTATCTTTGAGCATGTGTTTTCTGTAGTTTTTAGTATTTATGACCCGATTATTATTATTATTATCAACCCATCTCGATTATATTATAAGATTTGTATATATTAAAAGCAAAATGATCTGTCAACATTAAACGAAACCAAAAGTAATATTTTACAAAATAAACCAACAACGAGTTGTTCAAGTTTCCCGGTAAAATTTTTCATTTTGGTGGCGCCGTCTGTTATCATTTTTATTTTTCATTAATTTTTTTTATATTTTTAACTATTATAAGATGGCACAAATCTTAATCTTCAGGGTAGGGATGCATTTTATAAAAAAATTGTAAATGCTAATTACGAGTAAAATCGTCATTCAGTCCGACCTACTGGAGATACACACGACCCCATTATCTCTCACTCCCTCCACCTTTAACCACGAAAATTTAATAACATCATTTCCGTAATAAACAAAACCCCGTGTAAAATTTCATAAATTTTCGATAAAATCACAGGAGTTATTATGTTCCAAAGGATGAACTAATTTCTGTTCCCACACACTAACATCCATACATACAGAAATTACCCCCGTATTCTTTTTCGCATTTCTTGGTGTCCTAAATCTTCGGGGCCACTTTTCAACCGATCGCCATTGTTTGCCTCTGTTATATATAACAACCGGAAAAGTAAAAGTGCTATAAGTATACTTTTCCTATTCATACTTTCATTATTAGCATGTTCCGTGCATCGCTCTCGTTGAGTTATCGGAAGAGCTCAGACTAGGTCCCCTGATTTATTTTACAAACGTTAGATAGACGAGACGATTGAAACCCATTTTTAAAGTTACTTCTACTAACAGATAGAAAATTAAAAATTTACTTATTCTTATTAAATTTTAAATCATATTTAATTTATGTTCACCATTAACTAAATTTATATCAAAATAATCATTGTCAAATAAAAGTCCTGAGAAAATTTCCAATTAAAATTAAAGTAAACATACCTTTCTACAATGTGTGCTGCTCCTACTAATGTTTGTGATGTGATTAACGTAAAAGCACCCTGAAAATTTCCACTTTCGAATATTGCTACCTGAATTATAGTAATTTTCCTTGTAAGTACAGTAGCAGGAGCTGAAATGTTTACACCTATGAACTCACCAGAAATGGAAATTCTCCATTTTCTGCCACCTTTCCTCCAATCATCCTACGTTTAATTACTAAAATTATTCAAATATTTTTGTCAGTTTGTTGCTTTTTTTACTTAGAAGGACATTAATTATCATTCTCACTCCTACCTGACGTACTCACGTATTTTTCAAAAGCACAAAAGAAATATTCAGCACTTAGAAAAAGCATTAATCCAACTCTGCCAATAGTGAGCATTTAAATGAAAAAGTTTGGAAACAGAAAAAATACAGTTGAAATTTAATAATAAATCAAATATTATACTTGAATAAATGCTCAGAGTTTTAAAATTTTACTACTCAGACACCTTATACCTCTGAGAAATTATTAATTTAATAATGCAAACGTTTTCCACCTGTTCCACAGGCTGTGGAACAGGTGGAAAACGTTTGCATTATTAAATTAACAATTTCTCAGAGGTATAAGGTGTCTGAGTAGTAAAATCAAATATTGCTATTAAGCTATAACTGTCTTAACAATTTAAACTAGTGATATAAATGCAAACTAATCTTTTTTCTCAATTATTAAACTACGAAAATATGAAAACACACCTTAAAAAGCTTTTCATACTTGGGATGTGTAGAGAATGAACTTTATTGAATGTGCTTGATAGAACCTGAAAGAAATTTACGTCGTTTACTCATCGGGCTGGTAATTTCAGGTGTAGATTTGACACAAAACCAAGGGCAAATACCAATTTCCTGCACTGGTCACTCAATAGGAGGTTTGCAGTAAAACAAACTTCTGGGAGTGAAGCGAAATTCGACTTCATTTTTTTTTTTCAATTTTTACTGAGCATTATAAATTATTTTTATATTTATCAAATATTTTATATCTTATGGAAATATTTTATATCTTTCTACTTTTTGAAACTTTATGTAATAAATAAATTCATTTTTACCAGTTTACATGGAAGTATATGATCACCAGTTCACCAGTCCAGTTCACTCTTTCTGTATCTCTCCACCTGTTGACCTTTAACTTAATTAATCACCAAAATTTAATACTGTTATTATACCTAATACACAAACCTAATTTCAGAAATTTAGGACAAAAAGTTTAGAGAGTTATTAAGCTTTAAATTGAATCAACAAAATCGTGCTACCACAAACATACACACTAACCTACGAAAACCCCTAATTATTTTTTATTTCTAGACGTTTTAAAAATCACTGAGTCTGAGAATATAAAGCTATTTCACAGTCACCACTGACAACCAACAAATCTTTTATTTGAAACTATGCTTCTGTAAAAAGACATGTTAATATGCTATGAAAACCATTCTGACAACGGTAGTGTGAAAACAAAAAGTCTTTTTTGTATTCTTCAATATATTTATACTAAGTAAATTATTGTCAGCCATTTTCAATTAAACTAGTGTTGAATTAAACTATCGGTTTAGGGAAAACTGTTGCATTTTTCTCTAATTTTATGAGTAATCTACACCAGTGTCCGTGCCAAACTGCATTTATTGCACACTCCAACTTTAGATGTCATATCTGAAAGTGTCTCCTGGCTGAGGTGACCAAAACGACACTCTCAGATATGTCTGCCTCAAACCGTCCGAATCGAAATAAATACACGACTTTAAAGAAATACATTTTAAATACCTTATTACAAATGTGTTTAAATCTATAAGTTGTTTCTTTAATATTTCGATAGACTTTACTTCACTATTTAGTACTAAGGCTTGGCAAACTAATATGAAAATCAGTTGGTCTGCAGTAGGTCATTTGGAAACAAGTATTTTATGCTGTAGTAAATACAGAAATATGTTTGTATGGATGCCATTTACGCCAGAC
This sequence comes from Centruroides vittatus, assembly GCF_030686945.1. Classification (NCBI taxonomy): domain Eukaryota; kingdom Metazoa; phylum Arthropoda; class Arachnida; order Scorpiones; family Buthidae; genus Centruroides; species Centruroides vittatus. Next base: position 48,956 of record NW_027122506.1, on the reverse strand, counting down.
TACAGCAATGAATCGATTTTACTTGTTAATAACAATCTTGACGCAGATTCAGATTCATAGAAGCGCAATGATTGAAATTGTTCATCCGGACAATAACTAATGTGTGTAATAATGTGTTCAAATAGAAATTGTCAGATTATACATTTCATAATGATAATTGAGACTCAAAAAGTCTAGCAACGAGTTGCGTAACTTTGTCAGTTGTTATGTGATTTTCTTTAAAAAATAACTTCTATACTATTAATCGTAATAAATAAATTAAATTGTGTGTGGCACCAACTGTTATGAGAGTTTGCAATAAAAAGTTTCTATATTTTCAATTATTATGAAATGAAAACGATTAATTTTTAAGGTAGAAGTGAATTTTATATAAAAACTGTAAATGCTAACAAGTAAAAACTCCAGGCCTTTAATTAATGAACAAAATTTAATAGTATCAATGTCCCTTATAAACAAGGTAGCGTGACAAATAGCCTCCTTTCTTAATCTTACCTGATCCTGATATATCAAACGAAATTGATGCCAACACACACATTCTCCCCACCCAAAAACATACACACATATACATACATACATATCCAAGGCATTTTTGCCGTATTGTTCGACTTTTAATGGGAAACTTGAAGATTCGCAAAACACTCCGAGAGTCAAATTTGACACGATTCCATTATTTTTCCTTATTATGTATACCTACCAGTCGAAAAAGTAAAGGGATTTTTCGAAATTATTAATGGATTTCAAAAATGTGCTGCTGGTGTAAAATCCTTAGTCCCCTCGGTGCATATATTAACGGTATGTAAACAGATACTACACATGTTCATATTCCATATAAGCTTACCTTTACAAAAGTAGCGATATTCTTTCACGTCTAGGGCAGGAAAAAGGAAACGCTATACGAAAGCTCTCAAAAATAACTAAATCAAAAGTACAGGAAATCGTCTATTTATTTACTATAAAATGTGGCTTGAATAACAAAAATCATGGTTATAAATGACTAGCAGTTATTTATTGTGACAACATTACAATGCGGATTGCAATTTTTTAATTTAAAATATACGCTTTTCACCTCAAATTAGTGACTCGCCACTGTACGTATTACTTTCTCTGTTAGCAAGCAACTTTACATCATACTTTTCCTAGTTGCAAATGAGTCATGCCGGTCTTCTATCTTACTCCTTTCAAGAGAAAATATTTGAATCGAAATAACATAACTTTCGGTTCGTATTCGAATCTCCTGTATAGATAATTGAGGCCTCTTGCCATTAGTTTTTCATACCCTGTTTCGACTTTCATCCATTTAACTCTGTTCACCAAATTAAGGACAGACAGTGGAAATTTATAGGTCTACAATTTTTTTAAATTGCAACCAAATAAAGGAATTTAAGATAATGACACAAAAACATGTAATAGAATACTATCACTATTTGATGCAGGTCAAAAGGCACTTCAAGGTAACAAGCAGCTATGTAAGTATGTAATTGAATGTAATAAGTATTAATAATAAAGATAATGATAATACAAATAGAGCCATATAGAGATTTACGAGAGTCTGGAAGAAAATACGTAATGGATGCCGTACAGCATGTGTAATTATTATATGAAACTAAACGTTAAAGCATCGTATAAGTGTGTCTATGTTTTTGTGGATCAGTACAATTTAGAGCCCTCTCAGTGTTTCTGTACACGTATATACAAGATGTCACATATTTTTGAAACGTATGACAATTATTATGTTTCCAGCTTTATTATATATAAATGAGGAAAAGTATGGCGAGCCGTCAAAAAACGACCACTCCAAGGGCTTACGGTTTTCAACCGTCGAAAAAATTCAAAAAATGGGGTTTCTTCTATATGTATGAATGTTAGTGTGTGTGGGGGGGATCAAGATTTACTTCTTTCCTTTGAAACTTAGTGACTCGTGTGGTTTTTGTCGAAAATTTCTGAAATTTGAAGGGAGGTTCGTTTATTAGGGGGATTGATGTTATTAAATTTTGGTGGTTAGGGTCGACGGGGTGAAGAATTAAAGGCGGGTCGTGTGTCGTTCCTGAAGTAGCGTCGGGCTTAATGACTATTTTCATTATTAGCATTTACAATTTTCTTTATAACCCATCCCTACCATGAAAATTAAGCTTTTGCCATTTCATAACTATTAAAAGTATAGAAACTTTCTAAGAATAAAATATAACAGTTGGCATCACACGCAGTTTTAAATGTTGCCGGAAAAGTGAAGCAACTTGTTGCTAGATTTATTTTCTACCGCCTCAGAAAAACTTTTAAAAATTTAAATGATTTAAGAATAATACAGAGTTTTCGCGCCATGTACTTTACTTTATAAAAAGGCCGTTATGACTTTATATTTAACGTACTGTACCAATGAAAGTGGAAGAAAAGCTTCGATTTAGAACTTTATTTTATAAAATTGCGGAACCAATTTTGATTCTTTAATAACGTCGATGCATCGTCGTCGATGCATCGTCGCATGTGTTTGTCGGCTGAATTTGTTTTGCTTCATACTTGTGTTTTTAATATTGCTTTTATTTATCGTGTGTTAATTACGATCAGCGTAAAAATCTCGATTAAAACTTTTGCAAGAAGTATCCAATATTGCGTACGAAGACAGGGCGAGCAGTGAAGAGTAGCAGAATATTCGTTGTACTGTTTTATGCCGAGACAGTTTGAGGTGTTAACTTATAACTAAAATAAATTTACGTAATATTTAAGTAGAAATTAATTGATCTTTAAATAAACCCCTTAGGTTTAAAATCCGTAGAGTACGACTGATGAAAGAATATACCTAGAACAGATTAGAATATTTGAAATGTTTGTTATATTTTTATAACATTACGCAAATGCCATCTAACGTTATGTGTTTATAATTGTAAGTTACGGTAAATATCTATAGTATAAAATCGATATCATTGCTAACGTCCTTAGACTGAATCTCTACTATCTTGATATAATATACAGTCTATTGTCGGTTAAATTTACCTATGGTAGTCAAAATGGCGGCTCGTCTCCGATTCCAGCAAACAGAAGAAAGGAAACAGTGGGGACGCACGTTCTAACCTAACCTAACCTAACTTATTCTAAAGAATTACCATAATTATTACTAACCAAATTATTAGATTAGGTTAGGTTAGGTTAGGTTAGGTTAGGTTAGGTTAGAACGTGCGTCCCCACTGTTTCCTTTCTTCTGTTTGCTGGAATCAGAGACGAGCCGCCATTTTGACTACTATAGGTAAATTTAACCCTATTGTTAGGCTGCAATCTGAAAAAATTTTAGACCGATAAATTCCCACTGTCGTCCATCTGTTTGTCAGGCTGTCTGTCTGTCATTACTTAATCTCGAGACATGAGATAGATGAATGAATGTTGAGAACTGACATGGAAAAATAGAGGGAAGTCGCCCCGATTAACTGTACATTTACTTCCGATCAACACTGGAAGTCACGTGGTTTCGGTTCAAAAATTTTTCCCTGAAAAGTGTTAGATAGATGACCGGCACGACTGTGTCGCTAACGAAAAAATATGATGCATACGGGCAAGATACTACTAATTACTACTAATTTAAACTATTTTAAATTAAATAGATTAAAAATTGCATCCCGGCATTGTGACCACGTCGCATAAAAAGTTGCTCGTTTTGCAATTATTGAGCAATAAATATCAAAATAAAATTAAATGTACTATAGAATAAAAATATTACTTAGTAGAACGTGTCACTAGTCACGTTAATGGTGACTAGTGTTTCATTATTTTTCGAATTGTTGTTTAGTCTATTTATTCGTTACAAATAATTTTTTGTTTATCATCGCTCTGATTTTGCGACATTCACATTTACACAAAATGTTCCGAAATTTGAATATGTCATATTTCTGTTTCAGGTGTTCTTCGTCGAAAACATAGAAATAGGCTTCTATCCCATATAGTTTTGGTGAGATGCCTAGTGGCTTTAAAAGCGAGATGCGTATTTTTTCTGAAATGTTTTATTATGAACTTAATTAAATTCATTAATTTTAGATGGTTACTGAGTACAAATAAGTGGAAATGGTGCCAATAGAGGAAAGTGAACTAAACAGGACTTAGTTCATTCATACTAATCGTCTAAATTACTTTCAAGAGAGCAAAGAAGTTAACATTTCATATCATACTCATCGCAGAAGAATTAAAGATACCAATTTTGCAAAGTGAGCGCTTGAATCAAATTCAATTTTAGGTACTGTACACAAAATAAAAACAATGAAGCAATGAGTTGCTTAACTTTTCCGGCAACATTTAAAATTGCGTTATAATATTTTATTATTAAAAACTTTTTATATTTTTAACTATTATAAAATGACAAAAATCTTGATTTTTAGGGTATAGACGGGCTTTGTAAAAAATTATTAATGCTAATAACGAGAAAAATCGTCGTTAAGTCCGATTCTATTGGAGATACATCCGACCCCTTTATCTTCTCACCCGTCGACCTTTAACCACGAAAACTTAAGAGTATCAATCCCTAATATACAAAAACTTCCGAATGAATCCTTAAGAATGTTTAATTGCATAAAATGCAGAATAAAGATACATTATGTAACCTTTATCTTTGTTCATTTAAAATTTACAATGGAATTATGTTATCGGACGTTTCAGATGGATTATTTTGATAACACGATAATATGACTTAGTGATTGAAATTGATGTTTTCAATTGAAGTTGACAATAAATAGGAATGGAACAAAGATCTTCTGTGTATTACTCCCGATACATACAGGTTAGCTAAGATTTATACTCAGATTCTAAAGAACAATAAATTGTTGGTAGATTTCTTAGGTATAGTAAGTATTGCAGTTGGTAGATTTCTAAAAAGCAGCCGGTAGTAGAGTGTTGTCTAATTTTAATCTTAGATGATTGTACAAAATGGGCTGTTATTCTTATTCAGTTACATAATAAATTTAGCATATTTTAATTGTAAGTTTAATTATATTTCGAAATTTAAAATAATGTAGAATAAATTAAATTAAATTCTTATTTCTACTCATATAAATTTGACTTTTGTTCGTAAATATCCGATAAAAGATGAAGTCAACGTACTGTACTTATTTATTAATACAACATGTGCTATTAATTATTTGTGTTTTAACGTAAAAGCATCACAAAATTTCTTATTTCCGAATATCGCTATCTAAATGATAGTAATTGAGCGTTCAGTTATTTTATGTACACTTTTTAAACAAGATTAAAAATTATTTTTAGTTAATCATTATTTTTTTAATGCATTATACGCTAATACGTTAATAATTGATTACGATATATTGTAAACAATGAAAAGTAGAAATGAATTAAATAAAAATAGGTTTAATAACGTTATAGTTTCGTTAAATCATAATATAATTTAACAAACATAATAAAACGAATTTGTTATGGTTAAATGGTAGAACTCATCAAATGTGTTTGATAAAAATGACTAGGACAATAAATATAAAGAGAAAATTTACAGTTGTTAAATAAACAATATTTTAAGTGTCTTCTCGCTTTGTCCCTTTCACACACCATCAAAAAATAATAGTCTTCGCCGTGAGATTTTTCTGAATTTATAATAAAAAATTACATATTAAATGTATTTTTAACGCTACTTTTAAAACAAATTTTAAAGGTGTTCGAATTATCCAATAATCCCAATTAATCAGACTCCACCGTACGTTGCAAAATTTTAGTGTATGACAAAACAATTAAATGCTACGTTTCTTTTATTTGAAATTCATTATATTGACAAGAAAAAGTTAACGTGCGACAAGGCAATATGAAACAGCAGGTTAAACAAAAATATTTTTACAAATATAGTGTCACTACATTATTAGTAATAATGATTTTTCAGTACATAATAATTAATTTAGGCAATTTATACGGCAATTAGAAATTAAGTAACCAAATTTTTAAGTATCATTGTGTTGACAGTTTCATTGTTCTCTGTAAGAATACGTTTGTTTTTGTAATAATACCGTTGCCTGTTTTTTCATTTAATTTCATTTATTCTTGCAGCATTATCTTATCTGAAAAATCTTGGTCACATGATATTATTCAACGGTTACTTTTTTACACGGTCTCCATTTCAGGCGGCCGACAACCTTCGTACAAATGTCTTTCTAGAGGCGGATTTAAGAGGATGAGTATAGCATAGCTGTTTCTTCTTCTAAGGGATTTACAAGTAAAGCTGGTACTTCAGATAGTTAATTTTTTAGTAAGATATATTGTTTTGTTTTTGTATCCCCACTTTAATGATTTCTAGATCTGCTATTTATTTTTTCGTACAAAAGAATTTGATTCCCATAGATGTCAGCCAGTGAGTTGGCCGAGGAGATTAGCGAACAACCCTGGGAAAACAGGTATCAAATTCGGGCGAGTCACACCTGCAATTTTCAATGATAGGTTGTTCTCGTCCGGATTCGTCCATCAATACCTAGCTGCACCCCCGTTGGGCCTGAACCATTATGGGTTTGCTAAAAAAGCCCTCTTAGTATCCACGAGCAAAAAGAGTTTAATAAAGTACTAAATGCTTCTATATGACTATGCACCTTATTCGTAGATAAAACATTTTAACTGAAATACAGTTCGAACATCGAATAGCAATCACGTCCAATAACAGCTCTCTTAGTACACTCAATAAACACAATATACACTTCTCAAAAGTGAAATCGCAACACCACAAATAAATGCGCATAGCCACATGAAATTTTCAGGACCAGTACAGGTTTCTTTTTAACTCTTTCCGCCCTGTGGGCACTAAGAGGGCCTCTTTTAGAAGGCCCATTATGGGTTCGGCCAGGCCCACAATGGGGCGACCGGGTGATAAGGGACGGTACAGGTGTCAATAATATGCAAATGATTTAGTTTGGTATAGCGGGTCACGTGGAACCCAGTTTCGGGCTATAAAGGCCAGCAGCCGACTCGAGCTGTAAATGCTATAAGCGACAGTGAGCCGCACTAAAACTTTCGAAGAAGTGTAGAAAAAGCCTCAGAGACGACAGCGAGCCGAATGCCAGCAGTTAATGGCTGGGGAATGAGACCGCATCCTGGAGCTGTACAAAGTCGGTTTTTCGATGCGCACGGTTGCCACGCTATTGGGCACAACGTGAGTACCATTCAGTGATGTGTCATACTATGAAACATTTGAAAACATCTGAAAACGTAGGAACACCGGAAAAACACTCCGAAGAAGGAGTGAATCATACAAGCACACGACAAAGCACACAGACCAATAGATTTGCTGAACGGTTCGTACGGGCCCGTTTGCCACAGCACGTGACTTCCGAATTCGAAAGTCTACGACATTTGTGTCCACCCATACTATTCGCAACGGATTGCATGAAGTCAGGCTGTACGCACGGCAATTAGCAATGAGGGTGCCATCAACCACCCAAGACAGGACTGCACGCCTGGTGTGGTGTCGTCTTCATCGCAACTGGACCACTAAATGGCATCAGTAATTGTATACGGATGAATCCCGTTTCTTTCTGTGGAGTAATGACGGCCGTGAACAGATGTGGCGGTATTCCGGCGAACGCTACGTGCCAGCCCTTTTCGCCTAGCGCCACATTTGTCCCACATCGGGCATCATGGTTTGGGCAGGCATCGCGTTCGTTCGGCGGACAGCCCTGGTTCACAATATACTCTGACAGAGGATCAGTACGTCACACGAATTGTGGGGCCTATGGTTCGGCCATTATTGCAGGCCGAACCCAACTAGGTGTTTCAGCATGATAATGCCTGACTGCACATCGCACGATGAAACCAGCCAGAACAGAATTCACATCCTTTCCTGTCCGGCAGCCTCGCTGGATATCTCTCCCATCGAACACCTGTGGGACTTCATCCTACATGAGATTCTCCTGGACCACTGCACATATCATAGGCAACATGCGCGCCACAGTAAACGCAGCTTGGCAAGGGATACCATTAATCGCTTTGGTGATATGTCTTGCAGTATAGCGGCCTGTCTAGCTCTTCGTGGGGACTACATTCATTCCTGAATAAACAGGTGTCTGTTGCATTTTCTTTTTTTAATAATTCGCATATCTCTATCGCCTCTACCGGTCCTGCAATGTCCATGTAGCTAAGCGCATTCCTTTGCAGTGTTTCGATTTTACTATTGAGGAGTGTAGTTTTTATTATCTTTTAATTAAAAGCAATAAGAATACATCACTTTTAGCTACAACATCAATTTTAAAAATAATATATGCTTTACAGTCCATTTACTTGTAAAACAAATGGACACCTTTTGTATAGTAGACAACTCGGAACTTGACACACATTATCAACTTTCATTGATAACTTTCTGTTATTATTATTATTTTAATATCTTAATCATATGACTGAAAAAGTAAACAGGGAGTAAAATGGGTTTTACAGAATTAGCCATGCCAAAAATCAATTAACATTAGTAGTATTATATAAATTAAACAAGTAATAAAACGAATGGGTAACTGGAATGGTTCTATTGATATACATTAATTCAATTGCCTTCATGTCTTTATATTATACATTATTATATTATTGTCAATTAAGAAAAAAACATATATAGGTGAAACCAAATGGAAATTAAAATTACATATAAAAGAACATATACGAGCAATAAAAGGAAATTATGCAATTTCGGCAGTGGCGGGACATTGTAACAGTAATGAATGTGAAATAAATTTAAATAGGTTTTAAAAATGATTTTAACACAGAAAGGTGTATTTAAATAAAATTATAATTGTGATTCTTCTGAATGTGATTTACACATACTCTGATGTAATCGGCTACAAGAAAACTGGAAATGAAATATATTATTGTCGGGTTTTAAAGTAATGTAATTTTTTAAAATGTTATATACTTGTTTTTAACACATCGTTACGGTAAACCTGCTGAAGAGTGTCCTAGTAGACCGAAACAGAAATATCATATATATTGTGTGTACAGAGAAGACAATAGGTAAAAATTAAAGAAAGAATTATTTTATCTAAATAAGAATTCCTCCTTGCAAAAATCGGCACACCAGTATAATAATCTTATTAATATGATTAGTTTTTAGTTGACAATAATATAATAGTCTACAGGTATACCTCGAGTTACGTCGCTCTCGAGTTATGTCGTTCCCGATTATACGTCGTTTGTCAAAAAAGTATATGGAAAAATAAAAATCAAGTTTAAGTCAGTTTATTCGACTTTAAATCCGTCCGTCACAAACATTGAAGTCGTAATATCACTAGAAAAGCGTTGAAAGCACATAAAATCACATTAAAATATGTACATTTACATTAAATGTTAATATAATCATCATAAATCCTAGAGAACAAACATGAAAACATCTGTGTTTCTGTGTTGTCGTTTTATTTAGCGGTCTTTAAGTGCTCATTATTGGCGTTTCCTCCATTATTAGCGTTTAGTTACGACGTAAGTCGAAACTACGACTTACGTCATAACTACACAAGTAAATTCGACTTACGTCGCCTCTCCTGGAACCGATTACCGACATAAGACGAGGTATACCTGTATTGATATACATTTAATGAACTAATATATATAGAGTATGTCTTTTGTTTTTCCTGGATCTTCGATTTGACTCTGCAGAGATTCCATTTATTATTGCTGAGTGCCCTTTCAATTATTTCAGTATCCATTGGCCAATCTCATCTTCATAGTTTTTTCTCAAGCATATGTTCAATAACAATATACCTTGAAAACATTATATTTTAATGACATCTGCTAAAGATCTTATGCAGAACCAGAGGCAAGAGACTAACCACGGCTTAACTGCACAGTCATCCCATCTTCCATCAGAAAAAATTTGAAGAATACCAAAATAATAATATGAGGATTGTATATTAATAGGTACGTTGCTGGAGATAATGTCTCCCGTTATGAATAGGCTTGACTGAAATTAGGGATTAGCTAACATTCCGAAGAAAGATAAATGACCTATTCCAAATAAGTTGAAAAAGTTAAAGAAATCATACCTCTGTATAACATGCGCTGATCCAATTAACGTTTGTTCTGTTATTAACGAAAAAGCTCTAACAAATTGTTTTCTTTTGAATATTGCTTCCTAAATTGTAATAATTATAATTACTTTTATAGACACGAAAGCCTGAAATGACCACAAAACGATAATCTCCAGTTGGGTTCGATCTTCCGGTCGTTGAGACAAAGCGTTAGCGAGGCCTCTTCTATGTGGCTTACAGAACTGTATTCGTTCTCAAAATCTGTTCGATCAGGTTTGATTAGACTTTTCCATTTTCTATTAATTACGACGAGAAACCCCAAAATATAATAAACCTTGAGGAACTAATTTTGATAATACTTTGGGATTTTCCATTAATTGCTTTCATGAACATGTTTTTCGTAGTAATGAAAAACAATAGTATACTTTTGGTAACTTTTGAACCTAACTCTGTCTTGCATTAGTCGTTTGTTTCGTATAGCACGGATTCGCATAACACGGCACTTTTCCGGACGGAACTACTGTGTTGTACAGTACGAAGGATACCTGTATTCCATTATAACTTGTTCAATGTCGTGTATACATTTTTTAGAAACAATATATAGTCGACTCCGCATAAGTCGACACCCCAAGGGGAAGTGGAAATGTGTCGAGTTATCCGATGTGACGACTAAACGAAGTTGGGAAAAAAAACCACAAAACTACAATTAGGAAAATACAGTATTGCGTTAAACAGTAGTATAGGCTTACAATACATTGTGTCCTCCATTTACAATTACTCTGTAGATGTAAAACTGAAAAATTCGTTTAGTGTTGTTTGTTTTGAGCACTTAACTGTCTCGACTTTGTTTTTCAACGATCACGAACGCCTCGAAAACATCATCTTCGCAATTGTCAAGTAACGTCTAAGGATTCTTAATGCCTCTAGCGTAAGAAAATGCAAAATTGGATTCTGGTGTGACGTTGATGTAAATTGTATATTTTCTTTTTGTTTATCTATTATTATTTTATACATAAAAATGCATAAAACGTTAAGGGATTTTTATTAATATGTATATATATATTAATAATATTAATATATTAAATATATTAATTATATATTAATAAATAAATCGACTCCCCTCCTGAAAAAATGAGTTTGCACCACATGTGTGGATGAATTCATTTTTTCAGGAGGGGGTGCCGACTTTTCAGAGTGTGGGACAGCAGAAGTATGTCGACTTATGTAGTGGTGACGAGTTAAACGGTGTCGAGTTTTTTTAACATTAATGCCTATGTAAGTCGGCCGGGACCACAGAAAACTGACTACTTAATTGATGGTGTCGACTTATGCGGACACGACTGTATTCAAACAATATAATATTCTAATGCAAAAATTGAAAACCATTCAGTCGCAAAATGTTCTGGATGTTCTGAAAAACTTATGTTTGATATTTGACCAAATTTTCGTGGACGTGGCTTCTTGAAGAATTTTAATTCTCCAATTACAATCGTTTACTTGAATTTCTGTAATTATTTACATATAATCAACTTGTATTCGAATACTAGGTCTAATCTAATATTTGCAAAAAATAGCAATTATTAGATTAAAAATTCAAATACAAAATAAAATATATTTATATTTTTAAATTTAAAGTTGAAAATTTTGCTGTCATTTTTAAAAATTCTCATATTTCATTAAAAATCGCTTTCCATTTCGCGCGAAGTGTGAAGACACGTAAGACAGTGACTGTATCGCTCTATGAATCATCAGGTAAGTAGAGAGGCTTCATTACAGTCGATAATGACGTCATATTACATGTGTGATGCAGGGATCATCCAGATAGTAGAGGTTCCGGTATAGATTAATAAGGGCTTTTTAAAAATTGACCCTAATTGTTTGTTTTAACAAATGACAAATTACTATTATTCACAAAGTGACATTATCGAATATTGTTACGAATATTTTTTACCGGTTTGTATACAGATTCCCAGAAAATAGTTGGTGTTTCAAAATTTAAAACTTCTGCATTAGTCAAACTTTAAGTAAGTAATAATTTAATTGCTGAAGTCCCAGAGATATTGCCTTGAAAAAAGCACAATTAAACGCATTCCATGTTTTTACTATGCGTACTTCATATACAATTTTGAAGCATAAAACATATAATTACGTTTATGGAAATGGAAAGTCAGGAAATGGAATTACGTTAAATGAAAGCACTTTTATATATATGAGTTGTGACTATTTTCAACTGTTTTCTGCAATAATTAAAGCATAAACGTTTATAAAAATTCAACGGTTATGCTACGGAAAATTTTAGCCAATATTGTCACGGTCCCGTTAATAGTATTTAATTTTTTCAAGATTTTGAGATTTTTGTGGCATATTCAACAGGTACTTTTAATTGCATTGTTTTATGTTTAGGTTCGAAAATATGACTGTTTATAAAAACAGACACGTTTATAAAGATAATTAAGACTTTGATACACCTAAATCGTGATAGAATGAATAAAATCACTGAATACGTGGATTCAACCTGACCAACGAGCTGATCATGTGAAGTTTTTAACATCTAAATTGGAGCCTGTTCCTATAGAAAGTACTCCCAGGAGTGGAGATTATAGATGCATTCCGTTGCTTAATTCGTTTAAATTTTAATTTAAAAAATAACGATTACATAATTGGACTGAAAATATAATTATTCATCATTCTAATTTTAATTATTGTTATCGAGAGTAAATTAAAACAGTGAAATTTATTTATAATTGAGAAATATATCCATATTTTTTAATTAATCAACGTACATCAACATATGTCGGGGTACCAATACTCTTATTTTGTATGAAATCAAAATAAGCACTGGTTGACATGTAAACGTCAGGTTCATGATCATCAGTGCTACAACTACTCAAAACACCAATGAGAATGTATCTTCCTAACTGATTCTGTTCTGTGATCATCAGTGGCGAACCGGAATCACCCTGTAAACAGAAATAAATTATTATATTTAGTAGAATACCATTAATAGTTACGTCAATATCAAAAATGTTAAGAATTTTACATTCATTCCATGAACACCAGGAGTTACTGTCATAATTTCTTTACCGGTTGAAGTAAAGTTAAACTTATTTGATGGTTGTTGAGGGTCCACTACGTTTACTTTTGCAAAACGAAGGAACGAGGTTTTATCTCCTTTTCCTGAAATAGATAAGACAATTATTTGTTTGCGTGTAGTTGCTGTTGTAGTGCCACGGTCCAATCCAAGTGGTTAATTAAAAAAGATCTTTGCTACCTGCAAGTATGTTTAAATACATTGATTGAACACATTTTTAAAATGTATAAAAAGTTGTAAATGAAACAAACTCCTTAAAATTTTAATATGAATGATAAACTTACTTCGACCAGTTAATCCCCAACCAGCAAACGTGGCATCCCCTTTAGTAAATTCTAAATTTCTTGGTGGTAAAGCAATTGGACTGATATTGTTAATACCAGTTTGAAGAATCAGAAGAGCAATGTCATTGTAAAATATCCCTGGAACGTAATCTGGATGTAAAATTCTACTAGCAAATTTTATTTTCTCTCCTCGATATTTATTAACGTTTCTTATTCTTCCAAATAAATCTACCATTCCATCTCTAGTAAAAAATATATTTTTAAATATATAATCATTAAGCTCTGTAAATATGTAATGCATAAATATTTATAAAATGATTTCATATATTTTTATTATTATTTTGATCTGTAAACATATTTCTGTAGTTGTATAAAATATGTAAGACTATCTATGCGGTGTTATATCGTTATTATTCTTTTTAAATATTTATTCATTTTTATATGAGTGCACACACATACACACACACAAAAGCATACGCAAATATACATGAACACACACCCCACATACAAACATAAATCCACATACTCCCCTACACGTATGATTACCAAACTTTCATTAAACAACTTGTTTTTGATGCTTCCAAATACAATCGCCTATGCATGAGAATTCTCATCTATACAGTAGAAGTTTGTTAAATCGGCACTGATAATTTGGCATCTTGTAAGACAGATTTATCCGATAATAATCCGGCATACTAATACTTCATGATTAGTAATTAGCGTAACGCATGTACAAACAAAAGATCTGGGCAGAAATACGTTATGTATCCGTAAAATGAATATTAAATGCACAGAATACAGTAGAGAGTCGTTAATTGGAACGTCGGTAATAGGAATGGCCGGTAATCGGCACGATTTTCAGTCGGACTGTGTCGTGCTGAATCGAACATTTTTGATACTAGATTTACTTCTAAAGTACAGTAGAGCGTCGAAAATTGGAGTCAATTGGGGACTGGGGTTGTTCCAATTAGTCATTTGTTCCGATTTCCGACTTTGTACGAAAAAATATATTAACCTGTCCGATGTTCAAATTTTTCTCCGTTGCGTGTCGCTTCGTGTTGAATTTTTCTCCGTTGCGTGTCGCTTCGTGTTGAATTTTCGTCGATTTTAAGCCTAACGAAAATTTTTATAATAATAATCGAGGCTATTGTATCGTTAAAAATTATTTCTGCATTTTGTACAAACAAAATAAATATATCGAAGAATATAAAAAACATGAAAATTATACTTTAGAAGTAAATCTAGTATCAAATTCAGCACGACACAGTCCGACTGAAAATCGTTCCGATTTCCGGCCATTTCGATTACCGACGTTCCAATTAACGACGCTCGAATGTATAATTTTCATGTTTTTTATATTCTTCAATATATTTATTTTGTTTGTACAAAATGCAGAAATAATTTTTAACGATACGATAGCCTCGATTATTATTATAAAAATTTTCGTTAGGCTTAAAATCGACGAAAATTCAACACGAAGCGACACGCAACGGAGAAAAGTTTGAACATCGGACAGGTTAATATATTTTTTCGTACAAAGTCGGTAATCGGAACAAATGACTAATCGGAACAACTCCAGTCCCCAATTGATTCCGATTTTCGACGCTCTACTGTATTAGAATCAACAACTGTAGTGCCTTTGACCGACGTGCTTCTTCTCTTTCTCTGTAAATTGCAAACGTTTTCGAACCTCGTTGGGTTCTTCCTCAGGCGTAACGAAATTCTGTTCTACAAAATTTAAATATCCCGTCGAAGTTGACCGTTGATTTATAAAAAATTGCATTTTGGAACGCTTTTGCGTGCAACCGATGTCGTCATATTAGACTTACGCGATGTGAGTATAGCGCTACTTCAGGGATCTGTTGAGAAAGGCTTCCCAAGCCGATGATAAGTTGACCTCCTTTTTAAAATTGATGCAGTGTGTGTTGCTGCGGGTGTTGAATAAGATGTATATAGCCTCAAGCCATTTGAGGTGATCTTGTCGAAACGTGGAGTGAATAATTGCGGCACGGGTGAAAAGAGGCTCTATTTCTGGGTCGGATTAATAGACTGCTAGGGCGGTGTTTTGTCTATGGTGTAATATGTCCGCTTTGTGCTCATTAATCCTCGTTTGTATGTTGCGTTTGGTGGATCCGATGTAGATGGCTTCGCTGTTATCCCTGTGGTCGGCGATGGGTATAGAGTATATTCCCGGAAGTCTGTTTCTATCCGGAGCGTCTTTTCCGTTCCTAAGCCACTCGAAAATCGTTGGGCATCTCCTGAAAGCTAAGCGGATATCCTTTTTCTTCGCTATTTGGTAGTATATGGCCTTCAGTGCCGGATTGTAGGTGATCGGTATATATTTAGGTGGGGAACCATTGGAAGGAGGGGTGTGGGTGGGAAGAAGTCGTAGGACCTCAAAGTTATTTTTGCGTGCAATGTCGTGATATCCGTGTTGTTTAGCTATACTCTTGATGTGCCGCATTTCCGAGTTGAAGGCAGCTTGTGAGGAGGAATGGGTGAGTGCCCTTTTGAGTAATGCCTTAAAGGCTGCCATCTTGTACTGCGGACGATCACAGGAGAATGCGGGAATATATAGAGGTTCGGTAGATGGTTTGTGATAGACTTGCGTATTGATGGAAGATCCTTCTATGGTGATGTAAATGTCGAAGAAGTGTGCTTGGGTATGGTGGGCTTGGTCCAGTTCTACTGTTAATCCATATGAGTTGTCGTTGAAAGTGTCAACTAAGGCTCGGATATTTGGGATGTCCTTCCATAATATAATGATAGCATCGATATACCTTTGGTAAAGGAGGATATGTGAGCGTTGAGAAGAAATGACTTCTGATTCCAGTTTTCTGACCACAAGCTCGCAGAGGTCTCCTGCGACTGGGCTTCCCATAGGTACACCCCGTTGTTGTTGGTACGTAACACCGTTGAATTTAAAGAACGAGTTAAAGCAGATCAGGTGTGCCATTTCTAGGATGTTAGGTTGTAACGTGCTGTCTTGAGTGATGCTCATGAGTGTATCCCTTATTGGCCAAAATACCGGTGGGAGTTTGATAGAAAATACCGGTATTTTGGCAATAAGGGATACACTCATGAGCATCACTCAAGACAGCACGTTACAACCTAACATCCTAGAAATGGCACACCTGATCTGCTTTAACTCGTTCTTTAAATTCAACGGTGTTACGTACCAACAACAACGGGGTGTACCTATGGGAAGCCCAGTCGCAGGAGACCTCTGCGAGCTTGTGGTCAGAAAACTGGAATCAGAAGTCATTTCTTCTCAACGCTCACATATCCTCCTTTACCAAAGGTATATCGATGCTATCATTATATTATGGAAGGACATCCCAAATATCCGAGCCTTAGTTGACACTTTCAACGACAACTCATATGGATTAACAGTAGAACTGGACCAAGCCCACCATACCCAAGCACACTTCTTCGACATTTACATCACCATAGAAGGATCTTCCATCAATACGCAAGTCTATCACAAACCATCTACCGAACCTCTATATATTCCCGCATTCTCCTGTGATCGTCCGCAGTACAAGATGGCAGCCTTTAAGGCATTACTCAAAAGGGCACTCACCCATTCCTCCTCACAAGCTGCCTTCAACTCGGAAATGCGGCACATCAAGAGTATAGCTAAACAACACGGATATCACGACATTGCACGCAAAAACAACTTTGAGGTCCTACGACTTCTTCCCACCCACACCCCTCCTTCCAATGGTTCCCCACCTAAATATATACCGATCACCTACAATCCGGCACTGAAGGCCATATACTACCAAATAGCGAAGAAAAAGGATATCCGCTTAGCTTTCAGGAGATGCCCAACGATTTTCGAGTGGCTTAGGAACGGAAAAGACGCTCCGGATAGAAACAGACTTCCGGGAATATACTCTATACCCATCGCCGACCACAGGGATAACAGCGAAGCCATCTACATCGGATCCACCAAACGCAACATACAAACGAGGATTAATGAGCACAAAGCGGACATATTACACCATAGACAAAACACCGCCCTAGCAGTCTATTAATCCGACCCAGAAATAGAGCCTCTTTTCACCCGTGCCGCAATTATTCACTCCACGTTTTGACAAGATCACCTCAAATGGCTTGAGGCTATATACATCTTACTCAACACCCGCAGCAACACACACTGCATCAATTTTAAAAAGGAGGTCAACTTATCATCGGCTTGGGAAGCCTTTCTCAACAGATCCCTGAAGTAGCGCTATACTCACATCGCGCAAGTCTAATATGACGACATCGGCTGCATGCAACAGCGTTCCAGAATGCAATTTTTTATAAATCAACGGTCAACTTCGACGAGATATTTAAATTTTGTAGAACAGAATTCCGTTACGCCTGAGGAAGAACCCAACGAGGTTCGAAAACGTTTGCAATTTACAGAGAAAGAGAAGAAGCACGTCGGTCAAAGGCACTACAGTTGTTGATTCTAATACAGTAGAGCGTCGAAAATCGGAATCAATTGGGGACTGGAGTTGTTCCGATTAGTCATTTGTTCCGATTACCGACTTTGTACGAAAAAATATATTAACCTGTCCGATGTTCAAATTTTTCTCCGTTGCGTGTCGCTTCGTGTTGAATTTTCGTCGATTTTATGCCTAACGAAAATTTTTATAATAATAATCGAGGCTATCGTATCGTTAAAAATTATTTCTGCATTTTGTACAAACAAAATAAATATATTGAAAAATATAAAAACATAAAAATTATACTTTAGAAGTAAATCTAGTATCAAAAAAGTTCGATTCGGCACGACACAGTCCGACTGGAAAGCGTTCGGATAACCAACGTTTCGGATAACCGGGTTCGGATTAACGACTCTCTACTGTATCTCATAATATCAAATGTAATGATGTCCTTTGTCAATTATACTTTGTACCAACATTGACCCAGGGAGCTGCAGCAAGAACTACATCACGGAGAGAAGATAAAAATATTCAGGCAGAAGAAATGAAATCAGAAGCATGCTAAATAAGACAAGAAGAGACAGGATAAGAAATGAAAAAAATATGGAAAAGAACAGGAATAGAAAATTAGGGAACGAGGTAGAAAAAATTAGACTGAGATGGTTATAACATACCAAGTGAATAGCAAAGTTGAGGGAATGAGGAAATACCCAGATAAAGA
Organism: Centruroides vittatus; assembly: GCF_030686945.1. Classification (NCBI taxonomy): domain Eukaryota; kingdom Metazoa; phylum Arthropoda; class Arachnida; order Scorpiones; family Buthidae; genus Centruroides; species Centruroides vittatus. The sequence continues at coordinate 30,456 of NW_027122506.1, read as the reverse complement.
GGGATGGACAAGATAGCTGAAGACCCAAGAAAAAGAATTGAAGATGTAATAGTGGCGTTTGTATAGTAGTAGTAGAAAGACACAAAATTATAGAGGCGTTTGGTCCGTGGTTCAACTCAGGCTTCACTGGATTAAGGGCAAGGAAGAAGAAGAAGAATACATGGTGCCACACATAATTCTAACTTTGAGCTATATTCACCATTTTCCGTCTATAATGATTTATTTTCAACCTTAAATATTTTTTATTTTGAAAAGTAACCCTTGGCACTGTTTTGCTACTGGAGTGCCAGAAAATCGTGCAAGAAGGTCTTCGTCAACTTTATTTTTCAACTGAAGGAGTGTAGTCAGTTTTTATAAAATCAAAACCTAATATAAGAGGTAGTTTTGAATTTGAAACACTATTAGATAATCCTGGCCTCATGAATGATTATGTAAATAATCCTTAGTGTATAATTAGACAGTCTTGTCTACAAAAAATGAGGTTTGCCAAAATTTGTATTTGAATCGCATAGGTAGGAGTAGCACATATCGTTGTTAGTTTGTTCAGACAGTTAAGTTGTTCCAATTCAAATCATATTCCTATTTTTATTGTATTTATTACGAATATTCTTAAAAATTTTAAATAGAATTGAATTGATATCTAACACTAACCAAAAAGTATCAAAATATTCATCGTCTAATTAGAGTTTTATTCATTAATATTAAAGTAAACGTGGAGTACCTATCTATAACATGCGCTGCTCCAACTAATGTCTTCGATGTTATTAACGAAAATCCACCACGAAATTTATTTTTTCTGAATATGGCTACCTAAACCATAAATTTATTTATAGATAAAGAATTATTTGTATAAAACTTGAAGAAGCGATTAAAAAAAACTCACTAAGAATGGGAATTGTTCCTTTTTTGCAAGCGAACCGCCAACCATCCTACGTACAATTCCTAAAAATATTCAAAAAAATGAGTTTTCAGTCAATCACGATTATTTTCATTTAGTTGTGTATTAATTAATACTGTTGCTCTTACCTGACTTTTCATTTTTCTCACAAGAACACAAAAAATATTTAGCACTTAAGAAGAAAAGTAATAGTCCAAAGCTATAATTTGTAAATATTCAAATGATAATATAGTTTACACTCAATAAAAAAACTTTATATTATTACAGTGTTCTCAACATGTCTATGACAAAAACTGAAATATATATACTATAAAAATATAAGAACATACCTGAAGAAACTCTTCATAGTTATCATCCGAGAAAAACGTTGAAGCTTTACCACTGATTGTTGACAGCAACAGAAACATAAATATTCTGAAAATAAAGGTTCTTTTTGATTTTTCTATCTATCGGCCTCTCGAGAAAAAATACTAGTCGAACCGTCCAAAAGTACTAAGTTTAACCATAGAATTTCCCTGTATTGAAATAACCAATCGAAAGGTAAATTATAAATCACGTCATACCCATCGAAGTGACCAATCATATATACATTTCATAATAAGTTATTTTAATACTAATTAGCAATTAATCAGTAATTAATACTACAAACAAATATCACCCGATTGAAACAGGAGTGAAGTAAAGTTACTCCGTCTTTCTCTATTTGTTCATCATGTACCATAAAAAAGAATCTAGTAACCAGTTGCTTAACTTTCCCGGAAATACTTAAAACTGCGTGTGGCGCGCTCTGTTATAATATTTTATTTATTTACTTGATTAATTTTAAAATAACTTAGAAAATTCATACGGCATAATGAATTAGATTGATGGAATAAAACAATGTAGTATATGAGCGATCTGCTTATGATGATGATTTCTCTACGGAAAAAATTCTATGGGTATTTGACCCGTGTTTAAGTAACAAAGACATGATGTAAATCTTAAAAATCTTTACGTTGCCAAAGCGTTAATGAGGTTCAAACCCGCAACCATATTACCATATTCAGTTGTTTCATCAACTCTGCCACTGGTGGGCATGAACTAATTCCATCACAATTAATAAAAGACGATACGGATGTAGTCAAAAGAACATCTTTTAGTAGTGGCTAGCAGCAACAACTCTAAGCAAATCCAGAACAGAAGTATGGCGGTACTTATCACAACAATGCCTCATAAATTTAACCTTTTATACGTTCATAGCAATGAATTATACTTGTTCTAAAACTTACTTTCTGCAGTAGAAGCGATGATTTAAACAATTTCTACACTAGGACGAACGTAACGAAATGTTGAAAACTACATAAATAACAGAGAGGATGCCACTCTACTTCATTTAATGTGACAAAAAAGATAAATAAGTTTATGTCAGTGTAAGGAATTTGATCCAAAAGCATCATATTCATTAAAAATACGACAGATAAATGCTTTTATTTAATAATATTGATTGTTGTATATTCGATACCCTGTATATATTGAATGTACATCATTTTTTCCTGAAAAACATATTACATTTTTTTTTTTAAATTGATACTTCAGTTTAGTATTACGAATACATTACTTTAGGTATCATGACTAGAGATAAAGCAAAAAATACCTAGTCTTTTTCTACTAGCTTTGTTTATGATTCTTGTAATTTTTGTCTGGACTTGCTAATTTGTATTATTAAATTTCGAAAATGAAAATATTGTAAAAGATACTTTAAAATTTGTTTTCTTTATGTTTTAGTTTTACGAAAAGGTACAAATATTAGAGAAAAGTTGACAGGTTTCTTCAAAAATATCGTTATGCGAAAAATTACACGTATATACGAATTTTGAGTCAACGCTGTTATATAAAGGAATTTATATAAGATTTTAGTACTTAGATGTAATAAATAGAAAAAGGTTTGAAAAATTATTAGAGAATTAACGAATTAAAAATCTCGAATAGCTGTTCCAACTAAATTTCAGAATTTCAAATATCCGAATACAAGAGAAATTTACAGTATATATGCAAGCACACATACACACTTTCTGTATATTCGCTTCCAACAGTTTTGTATGTAATTCCTTATTATTTTAATTCTGCTTTTTATCATCTTAATATTTATTTTATTATTATTTTTTGATATTCTGTTAACTGGTTTTAAATTTAAAATTTCTCTTGTATTCTGCAATTTCAAATTTTGGAATTTGATTGAAACGGCTGTTCAAATATTAATGTGTTAATCTATGGACGTTAACATTAATTATTTCAATATTTATAAAAAATGTTTTATGCACTTTCAAAAAATACTTGTTGGCTTATACATAAGCCTAGAGGAATGCCGTGCGGAGGAGAAAACCAGGAAATTGCTCTAGGCCACGAAAAAGTAGTAGCCTTTCAGCCTATACGCTAGAGGTTTTTCAACCTTTCTGGACCTACTGTCTACCTTCAGAATTTATTTTATCTTTCTCCCATCAAATTTGATGAGAGTTCATGTATTGCTGATTAATTACGAAAAACCACTATAATTCAAACTTTCTTATGGGAGTTAATACCTTTTTCCTTTTCGTGGCAGTATTTTTTAAAATGCATGATAATACTCCTTTCTGTTTATATATATATATACTAGCTGCAAGTACCCGCTTTGCTGAGTTTTTTTTTGGTTCGTACAGTACATTTATATGTAATATAGCTTTTTTAATATAAAAGACATGCGTAAAAAGACTTTTCTTTTTTGTATAAATATCTTAGATACTAAGTATACACAAATATCTTACATGTGCTAAATAATTTTATTAAAATACAATCTTATACACTACATTTGATGTTTTGTTGTATGGTGCATACTGTTTACCGCTAAAGCCGTTATAAAGCCGTTAATGTGTACATTACCTAGCTAATCTCCAGATTAACTAGGGTGATCTGTGTTTTTTATTTTTTAGGATCCATAGAACGAATTAATCAAATTCCCATAAAAATCTATGGTAAATCAGTAATCGGTTACCGAACAATTAGGATAGCGAACAAAGTCTTGGAACAGATTATATTTGTTAACCGATCACACACTGTATATAAACTTAAATGAATCGGATTAAAATGTATTATATATGAATAAAACTAACCAGAGTTATGATACGGCTATAATTTAAATCGAAAAAATAAGTATTAATTTACAATTACATCAATTTAATTTTACATTTATGATCTAAATTTAAAATGCTTAAGAGCGACCTAGCGGCACTAAACACTGGTAATTGGCCGCGGGTTCGCGCCTCACTAAACGGCTTGCAACCTGAAGTTTGCAAGTGTGAAAAGCTGAGGGGCGTAGAGAACTCTAAACCTCATTTAACGGCAACGGTTCGGCGGGTCCGCTCATAAAGACTATGGTAGATCTATTCGAAGTAACTTCTGGGTGGCCCATAGACGAGAGGGGCGAAAAGTCACAATTCACCAAGTCAAATCTACTCCTCAGGGACTGATCGCCCAGACAGTTAGGTGCGCTGTCGTTATGTAGGTATTTAGCGTGGGAATCAGATCAGGTGACCGCTTGTTTGTCAGCGATTGTTTATAGATTTCCTCCCTATACAGTCAAACCTGTTTTTATGCGGGGGATAGGGACCGCATTAAAAAAAACGCATAAAAAAATCTCACGAAACTTCACGAATGGCTGTAAATAATAGTTTTCGCAAAACAATTAAAAAAATAATTTTTTTATGCGGTCAACAGGGACCGCATAAAAAAGTCTCACATAGAAAATAACTCAAAACCGTACGAAATAGAATTTATTGACAACAGATGTCAGCACTTGACTGCATCGTCTGGTCTATCGTCTGTTTTACATATTTTTGTCCAGGTGGTGTTTTGTTGACTTAAAAAGTAAATTATTTCATTTTTTCGCATATTCATGCAATAATATTACTATAATAAGTGCATTTATGCTATAATAAGTTTATTTAGCTATAATAAGTCAACGTGAGACATGACGAATCGCACGAGACTAGTCGCCAACTATACCGCACAAATAAAAATCGCACAGAAAAAACCGCACAAATTAAAATTCGCATTAAAAAAATCGCACAAATAAAAATCGCACATAAAAAGACCGCATAAAAACAGGTTTGACTGTACTAAGTTAATCATCAGCTTTCTCACATTTGATAGTCGACCATTATAACATATTTTTGTTAGTTTCGTGGGTCGATGCAAAGCTATAAATTGTAAATATTCAAATGATAATATAGTTTACACTCAATAAAAAAACTTTATATTATTACAGTGTTCCTAACATGTCTATGACAAAAACGGAAATACAGTCAAACCTGTTTTTATGCGCTCTTTTTATGTCCGATTTTTATTTGTGCGATTTTTTTAATGCGAATTTTTAATTTGTGCGGTATAGTTGGCGACTAGTCTCGTGCGATTCGTCATGTCTCACGTTGACTTATTATAGCTAAATAAACTTATTATAGCATAAATGCACTTATTATAGTAATATTATTGCATGAATATGCGAAAAATGAAATAATTTACTTTTTAAGTCAACTAACAACACCACCTGGACAAAAATATGTAAAACAGACGATAGACGAGATGATGCAGTCAAGTGCTGACATCTGTTGTCAATAAATTCTATTTCGTACGGTTTTGAGTTATTTTCTATGTGAGACTTTTTTTATGCGGTCCCTGTTGACCGCATAAAAAAAATATTTTTTAAATTGTGTTGCGAAAACTATTTTTTACAGCCAATCGTGAAGTTTCGTGCGATTTTTTTTAATGCGTTTTTTTTAATGCGGTCCCTATCCACCGCATAAAAACAGGTTTGACTGTATTTATACTATAAAATTATAAGAACATACCTGAAGAAACTGTTCATAGTTATCATCCGAGAAGAACGTTGAAGCTTTACCACTGATTGTTGACAGTAACAGAAACATAAATACAGTACAGAACCGAAAATCGGAATCAATTGGGGTCTGGGGTTGTTTAGATTAGTGATTTGTTCCGATTACCGATTATGTACGAATAAATATATTAACCTATCTAATGTTCGAATTTTTCTCCGTTGCGTGTCGCTACATGTTGAATTTTTGTCAATTTTAAGCCTAACGAAAATTTTTATAATAATAATCGAGGCTATTCTATCGTTAAAAATTATTTCTTTATTTTGTACAAACAAAATAAATATATTGAAAAATATAAAAACATAAAAAATTATGCTTTAGAAGTTAATCTAGTATCAAAAACGTTCGATTCGGCACGACACAGTCCGATTGAAAATCCTTCCGATTACTGGCGATTCCGATTACCGGGGTTCCGATTAACGAGTCTCTACTGTATTCTGAAAATAAAGGTTCTTTTTCATTTTTCAATCTATCAGCCTCTTGAGAAAAAATACTAGTCGAACCGTCCAACAGTACTAAGTTTAACCATAGAATTTCCCTGTATTGAAATGACCAATGAAAAGGTAAATTATGAATCACGTCATACCCATCGAAGTGACCAATCATATATACATTTCATAATAAGTTATTTTCATACTAATTAGCAATTAATCAGTAATTAATACTACAAACAAATATTACAAGGAATTGTTGAGAGTTACGTTAATATTTAATATTTTCCCAGTTCTTATTCCGTGGGATTTCCGTATTCTTCCGTTTTTAATTTAAGTAACGTCTACGCCGAAGTATTACAGGCCATTTTTTATTAACATGCTACTATTAAACAAAATGGAAACTAGATAAAGCTATTGAAAAAGAGTCGAAAAGCAAAATGCATGGTTAATTCTTTAGTTGTTTGTGAATAATTGTTTCGTTTTTCAAACAGTTTTAGGATAGTTTAAACATTCCTATAGTTTATTAAAGTGTTCGTTATATCATATACTGTATTTATATTATAATATAAGTTATATATTGATTGTAATGATTATTCTTCTGTCCACTACTTCTTTTAGACTGTGTTTCAGCAATTGCAAATTTACTAACCGCTCATTTTACTTGTATTCTGAAAGGCAATCATTTTCTCTTCAAACTTAGCTATTTATGGATTATATAGTGCGATCGTGCAGTCTCTCTGCAGTGGGCCATCCCTAAGTAGCTGGGCTGAATTGCCGACGTCATAATTTACTTTATGTCTTACGTAATTATTTCGTTTCTGGAAGCATCTGTCGTTTCCCACGCCCAGTGCGGACGGAATTTAAATCGCACTGTATTATCAGTGTGTCTACTAAATACTAAAATGATAAGATTTATGTTAATTTCTTTATAGATAGATAATAGTTTTGAGCAAAGTTTTTTTTTATCACTTATGGAAAACAGAATATGTAAAAGAATATTTTTGCAACGATAGCAATAAAGTGGAGATTTACGTCATCACCACTCATGGTCTCGCCTCCATAATAAAGAGTTTCGAAAGAATATAGAATTTAAAGTAAAAGAGCAATAGGGATTTTGTGGAATCGTTTATAGAAGAGATTAAAAAATATTCTCGGCCATTGACACAAGACATACCAATTAAATGCTACAACAGCGTTTTCCTCCACCTTGAACACATCGGCTCTGATGTCATTACAATAAAAGCTGTGAGAAATCGAACTTCAACGTAAACAATTTAACGTTGTAACATCAACTTTCATACCGTGGGAGTAAATCGTTTGTCAAGTTCTCACTAGTAAAAGCGACGCTTTCTCATAACCTTCCAACCTACTATCTCAATTTTTTTAAGTCAATATAACAAGAGACTGAAAAGTGAAGTCAGCTGTCGCCAGTCCCTTACAAAGAAATTACACGGTAGCACGTACTCGGATTACAGAACAACACAGACACACGATTTATTAATTTACAGAACATTAAGTGCGGAGAGAACACCGGTGATCCGTTTGAGGTTAAATTGAAAAATACCCAAACATCTTGGTTTATACATTGTCGCAAAAACAACTGTACAATTAATAAAGATTAGTTAATTAATATTTACATTGAAAATGCCGAAATTATATGTTCACAAAAGGAAACTATGTGGAACCTCTTCACATAGCTATCTGTAAAAATTATATTTTAATATTGACGTAACAGTAATTTTAATTCAAAATATCACAATATATTGACAACCTTTAGTATTGTTTTCAAAAACATCATTTCGTAATACAGTAATACCTCGGTTTTCGTTGACTTCGGTTAGCGTCGGTTTCGGTTTTCTTCGATTTTTATCGCGAAAAATTTGTCTCGGTTTTCGTCGATTGCCTCGAATTTCGTCAGCGTGCTCAAGTGACCTCGCTGCAAATTTTGCAAAAACAAAGGGCGACCCATGCGTTTTTCGACACAATGTGACGTTATCTCTCGTTGTGTGAACATTACCCCGCGATGGCCCACCATTGACCAACGGTTCCGTTCCTTGAACACTGAGAGTTCTGTCGTGGGTTCGCGCTTCGGCCGGGTGGGCTGGGCCAGCCCTGCCGTAGTTTTGTCGGGTTTTTTCCACGTCTGTAACGCCTGAATAAGGCGTTAGAGAGGTGGAGAAAACCGTAAACGGATTTTCCAGAAGGCATTATTTCCCTCGATACGATCATCAAAAACGCATACAACTACTATTACATGACAATTACGTCATATTTTACCACAGGGCGATACAGGCCAGAAGCTCACGTTTAACTAGCTTCTACAAGACAAGACATTACCCCGCGTATCTAACCGAACAATTCCATTGCTTTCATATTAATGCTAATTATCTTATCTTTACTCTTAATGCTTTTATCTTTTAGCTAATTAGTCTTTTATGTTAATTTTTTATTGCTTGTTGTATTTAACGCTATATTATTTTTCTATAAAATGTGTTTTTGGTATGTATTGTGAAGTGTCTAGAACGAATTAATTGGATTTACATTGATTCATATGGCCTCGGTTTTCAATCGGTTTCGAATTTCTCTGATTGTTTTCGGACAGATTATAGAAGAAAACAGAGGTATCACTGTACTGTACATTGCTATCTTATTAAAGTTTATATATATATATATATATATATATATATATAAACATTTTATATTTTGTATTATTGCTATTACTCACTTGTATTACGTAAAAATTTCATATTTTTTTTGCAATCTCATCTGCAAAAGTATAAACATTATATTGCACTCTATTAAAACCGTTTAATATTAATATTTTACGTTTCAACAACTAGTTAACATTTCTTTGGCAACTGCAAAATGAAAGACTTTTTAAGGTATGATTTATTTCAATATTTTATGAATTAAGTTTGATTTTAATTATCTGATCCGACCAAGTAATTAACTAAATTCAATACAAAGTAAAACTGAAAAAAGATTTTTAAGTATAATGTGGGTAGTGATATGGAATTGACAGTGGAATGGATGAGGTAATTACGACAACATACCGTACTGGGGTGCACAGGATCGAATTTGGGCCACCCATCCCATAAATTTTCATGAATTGCAATGGGGCATGAATAATGAGGTATGGGGCTATTATATACCGATTGGCCCCATCTCTTATCACTCAGCCCCATTGTGACGGTGGTGTCAAATCGATTATAGATATGATAGGCCTTCGGGAGGGAGTTAAAACACGAAAAATAAACGTGATGTTGAATTTTATTAACTGTATTTTGTGTTGATGTGCTTGATTAAATATTTAAATTAGAACTTATAAATTACAGATTCGGTCTATTATACTTTCTTCCAGCTGTGGTATACGCCTTTTCATTCCCCCAGAAGAATGAAATCAAATCAGGTAGAAGAAAAGCTTTTGGAGTTTATTACTATTAAGCAAAAATTAATGTTTAACTGAAAGTTAAATTAAAATGCTTTTAGGAAAAGAACGTAGGATGATTGGAGGGTCAATTGCTGATGATGGAGAATTTCCTTTTATGGTATATTTATTCATTTCAATTCTTCTGTTAAAAATTAGATAAATAATTCTATATCTGTAAGGAAAATCATTATAATTTAGGTAGCTATATTCAGGACAAGAAAATTTTGCGGGGGTTTTACGTTAATAACAACACAAACAGTACTTGGAGCAGCACATGTTATAGATAGGTACGTTCACTCTAATTTTTATTTCAATTTTTCTTTTAGTAAAATTTTTTCGAAGAGTGATTTACAACGGAACATTGTTTATTAAATGCTAAAAAATTAAGAAAAAATTATTTTTAAAATATAAATTTATTAGTGTTATGAAATAGTAAAATTAGTAAATCGAACAGTATAATATGAAAACCTTTACAATAATCATTGATTAAATCTAAAGCCATATATCATTTAAAGACAGCACTATAAGGCCTACTCTGGGATCCAGGAATTACCGAGTGAATGAAGCCACGATACATAATAGTGGGTTCCGGGTTACAGTCCCACCAAAGGGCTAGTCACGTGAAGTTTTCAAGTTTTTTAATACATACCGTAAATAGAAGCAAGTTTCCCGTAAAAGTCTTCCAGTGAGGCACTCTTCCTTATCACCCATATGCTACAATATCTTATCCCATCTCTTCACTTCACTCCTAATGGGCGTCAGATTATCCTAACATCCATAATTTGTGTTAAACACTATTTGTCAGACTGTTTTCGTCCCTAACAAAAAAAAAAAAAAAAACAATGTGCCGTAAAGAAACACATTTAACTCTCGTTCCTCAACGAAGAAATTTGAGTTCCGTTCCACACTAAAAATATCTCGAAAAAATAATAAGGCATTTAGATTATGGATATTCGTGGCATTCGTTTAATGCTCTTCTGATATATATAGCAGAACACCGCAACTGATATACATGAGTGTATTAATTGTACTTTTTACTATAAGGATTTGTATTTCAACAAATATTGAAAACTATAATGAAACCATTCACTTCCTTCACTAGCGACTTTCCTGAAGTCCTAAATAAATAAGTTCTCGATGCACCAGCGCTAAAAAGGCACAGAGGTGGAAAAAACCAAATTTTTGAGAACCACGTTGGGAACTTGAGAGAGTATCAGAATATTCTGCGCAATCCGAGCTGTCGGCAACATTTTTCAGTTAAAAAATTAAGAAAAATCACAAAAACAAAATCAAAAACTGCTCTCCATTAGGATTCATATGCAGTGAGCTACACTACCGAATTCATCTGGAAAGCACAGTTAATTAGAAAACGAAAATATCAGGAAAATTTGAAACCATTCCTTTGTGAGACGAAACCTGTTGGATGTTCTGTGGTTTTATAAATAAGTGGACCGCTCAAAGCTCACAATTATCAATAATATAAGCTTAATAATTTCCCACCTTTGTATATTAAAACTTTGAAAGTCACAATATTCATTTATTTCTGCTAATAAGCTATATATATAAAGGTGGATGTTATTCTGCTTGTTCGATACGCACGCCTAGGCCGTTCGACCATTTGCTACGTAACTCAGCAGTTTCCTATAATTTGAGGACATTTCTCACCTCAAATAATCGATGAATTGTTTTATACTCCACCAATGAAATTGTACCATTTTGTACTATCTGAGTATCGCGATAAACGTGACAATGGTAGGCTGAAATAACCAAACTCATTATATAGTTTTCATTTTAATATTTGTTATAACATATTAATAGAATAATTAGAAGAACGATATAATCTAATATTCTTAATGTTTGAACTTATTCTTTTACCCTGGAAACATCGAGTTTACCTGCTAGTTATATATATAATTTATTTTCCATTAGATACAAAGTTGAAGGTTTATATGGAAGAGTCGGTAAAGTTAACAAATATGAAGGGAAAAAAGTATACTTTAGCAGAAAAATTTTACATCCACGCTACGCTCGGAAAACATTTCTTAATGATATCGCTCTTTTAATTCTTAGTAATGCTGTTGAACATTCATCTAATGTTCAACCAATAGCTTTACTTAGAGACAACAAAGTAGTTTCTTCTGGTGATGCCATGCTTATCGGTTGGGGGAGAATCGGAACAAGTAAGTTCATTTTTATTTTTATTTATAAAGAGTTAAAGTCTATAAATAATGTTTAAAAAATAAAAGATTCTTTGCAAAATATTTAAATATACAACATTTTATTTTCCTGGCTTTGTTATAATATACAACGGAAGGAAAAAAATGGCAATCGGTCGAAAAATTCAACTCCTAAGATTTTTACAGTTTTGACTCAGGTGACCTTAAAACGTCAAAAAATGCAAAAAATTGACGTTTTTTTTATGTATGGGTGGATGTTAGTGTTTTATGTGTCTGTATGCAAGTGAATGGCACGATTTTGTTCACCCTCTTTAAAGCTTATTAACTCTTGTGCCTTTCCTCCAAAATTTCAGAAATTTTTGATAGAAAGCAATTTCTATTAGGAGAATTGATGCTACTAACTTTTGCTGATTAAAGGTCAACTGGATGAAGAGATAATAATCGTGTGTGGTATATCTGGAGTAGGGTCGGATTTAATGACGATTTTGCTTCGTTATAAGCATTTGAAATTTTTTATAAGAGTGCATTCCTACCCTCAAAATTAAGCATTTTGCCATTTTATAGTAATTATAAAATGGCAAAATGCTTTAATATTAAAAATCATAACAGATGGTGCCACACACACAGTTTTAAGTGTTGCCGGGAAAGTTAAGCAACTCATTGCTGACATTTTTCATAAATAATTTAGAATGAAAGTATGTCTTGATTGATGCTTAATATAAACCTGAAATAAGGAAAAACAATTTTTGTCTTACCTGTATTTTAGGTATGAACCCATTTATTACGTGTGCTTTTAATCTTTACTTATCACATATAATACATTATTTACTTTATTTTTATATACTTGAATTATATGATTAGTGATCCGTTACCATAATAGTAAGCAAAAATACTTTTACTTTCCTGCCTGTTATATATGTATAACAGGGGGAGAGTATGGCGATATGCCAGAAAAATGTCACTAGAATTTCTATATTTTGGGACTGAGGGAACCTTGAAACATTGACAAATTTTAAAACATTGGTGATTTTTATTATGTTTTTGGATCTTAATGGATATTTGCGGCCGATCGAATGGCCAAGCGGTCAAGGTAGCAACCTACTGTTCTGTGAAAACCAAAATCGAATCAAGACAGGTCATAATAATCTCGAGGAGTTTTTGGGAATAATCCATTCGGATATGTCGGATCCCATTCCTCACCACACAGCTGTCTCCATTGTGGCCCTGGCCGAACCCGTAAGGGGCTGTTGAAAAAAGGCCTTAGTGCCTACAGCAGGGGTCCCCAACCTTTTTGTACCTAAGAGCACATTTTAGAATACCGGTCGGACGGCGGGCACCATTTATTTTTTCAAGGTGAATTTAGAATTGGACATAGTTAATAATACATACACATGATATACAAAAAACATTTAATTCCAAAAATGTAATTTAACATACAAAAATATTAACAATAATTTTTATAAAACAAGTAATTACTAAACAATGCATGCAAAATCTACAAAGTATAAAAATTCTTTATAAAAGATATAAATCTCAAAGTCAATGTGATTTTTGGCATTTCATTTCATTGGCCATTGCTTTGTAATTAGAAGAGTGTGGTGTTATTCCTGCTCGTAAGCAATCATCAATGTGTTCATCTGTACGTCGTGATCTGTACTTTGATTTTATAATGTTCATTGTCGAAAACAATGATTCACACAAGTATGTGGAACCGAAAAACGATTTTATTTTATATGTTGCTTTTTTCAAGAATGTTTCTTTCAACTATATTCCAGAAATTCTCATCTGATAAAATGAATTTTAGGATAATGTCGTTCTCAAGATCCAAAATTTTTATTTCTACCACTCCAGCCTACTCCCTCTGGAGGGACCCGGGATCAAATCCGATCGGGTCGAAAAATCCCCAGGAATTTTTCTGGATGGTCCAAGCGGATATGTCAGGCTCTGTTCCTCATCACCTGTCCGCCCAATTGTATGGTGGCCGAATACATAATGGGCTTGCTTAAAAAGGCCTTAGTACCTACAGGGGGGGGAAGTTTAAAAAAGGAAAAGTTAAAATTGCTTAAAATATCTTTTAAAACAGAAAAACTTAAAACCAAATTGATGAAGGGGCATGATATATGCAAAATGCACATATTAGTTTAATAAAGAAATGTCAGTCAACTTTCAAATTAAATAACTGTGGTTTGAGAAGTTCTTTGGAATAGGAAAATTATTATTATTTTTGTTCTACTTTTATTATTTAAGGATTAACATGTCTAGATTATAATAATAAGTATTAAAATTTTGTCACAAAAAAGAATATTTAAAAAAATTACTTTTACAGACACTTTCAATTTTTACTTAAAAATAGATATATTCATTAAGGAGACAAACAAAAATGTATTTAAAAAAAAAGCATAATTTGAAAAACATAATAAAACAAATATTTGTTTTATGTGGGTCTGTAATTAATCAAAAACGACAAAACACCATTTTAAAGTGATTTTTATTCAAGTAATATATTTATAAATAATATGTAGCCAAAAGTGTAGCCATGTCAAATTTATGTAACCCAAAAAGTAGCCAATGCGCCAAATGATATTTTTTACGCGAAACTAAAAAAAGGGTAGCCAAATTTGGGGCAAAGTGGCCAAATATGGCAACGCTGGATGACCTCCAGACAAATGTCTGCATTGTCACAGCAACAATAGAAACGGTCCGATTCATTTCATTTTAGGTATGGAAAATTTGGTTGGCGAAAATTTCGCGCGAGGGGAAAAAGAGATCGGTCGCATTTCGCTTTGTGCTTTTATCTGTGTTGGATGCCATTTCTACTTTTGTGTGGTTAATCATTAAAAATGAAAAAACTTTTACATAGCATTTTATTGAAAACTGAAATATTTTTATTTTTATTGTGGTCGCACAGCGGCGGGCACACACAAAACGATCGGCGGGCGCTATGGTGCCCGCGGGCATAGGGTTGGGGACCCCTGGCCTACAGGGTGGAAGAAGTTTAAAAAATGTATGCTTGAGCATGTGAGTTGCAGGATTTTCTTCACTTAATTTAACGCTTAATAACTCCTGTTCCTTTTGTGAAAAATTTCTGAAATTTTGCAATGAGATTTTCATATTAGGGGATTAATGCTATTAAAGTTTAGTAGATAAACGTGAAAGGGTGGCGAGATTCAGGAAGTCGCTTGTTATATGTTAAGTGGAGTCGAATTTAATAATGTTTTACTCGTTATTAGCATTTCCAATTTTTCGTAAAACTCATTCCTCTGCCATTTTATATAAACTAATAATAGAAAAAATGTTTTATAAAATCTCATAACAGATGACACCACACCCAATCTAACTGTTGTTGGGAAAGTGACGCAA
The DNA here is from genome assembly GCF_030686945.1 of Centruroides vittatus. Lineage (NCBI taxonomy): Eukaryota > Metazoa > Arthropoda > Arachnida > Scorpiones > Buthidae > Centruroides > Centruroides vittatus. Next base: position 15,253 of record NW_027122506.1, on the reverse strand, counting down.
CTTGTTGCTAGATTTAATTTTTATTTTGTTTTTGTGTGTATTTTAGGTCAAGACGACGTGAGTGAATGCCTTCACTCAGCAGAAGTAAGGATAGTGGACCCAGAAGATGAAAGTTTAGATGCGTACGATATTAGAATAACCGGTAAAGAAATTATAACAATAACACCTGGAGTGATTTCAATGAAGGTATAACGGTTAGGTTTTTCGTCAGGTGACGTTATAATTAATCTACTAATTATAAAAATGTGCATTTGTTTGTAGGGTGATTCTGGTTCACCACTGATAATCAAAGATGATTCAGGAAGAGACATTGTAATTGGGCTCCTGAGTAGAGGTGGCAATGATGTTAACGAACCTGATATATACATGTCAACTTGTGCTTATTCTACTTTCATAAGAAGAAACACCGTTGGTAACCTCACATATTTCTGATGTAAATTTTCTAGTCTAAAAGCTAAATCCCTACCGCAAATACATTTTAACAGAGCAGTAGAGAAGAACAAATACCACTAAAAATATGTAATTTTTGTACTGTCCCATATGTCTTTTTGATGAATAATATTTAATTTGCGTGAAGAATCAAATTTATCTCAAAGAATTTCATGAAAAAATACTTTTTTTAAATATTTTCGCACAGAATTTGGGTTTGGAGATGCGACATATCATGTTATTAATATATACGTAGAGTAAACCAATTTAGTTCTGGCAGTTTTCAGTATCAAAACATAAAAATGACCAGAAAACTCTAATATTGAGAGTTTAGAAACTTTTGAAAAACATCTTAAAGCAAATACATTAATTTTCTGTTAAAGAGAAACTTGAAGTAAAATCATTTACACAACGAAACATTTTGAGATATGACCCTCACCACGTTATTATCTCCAGATCCCACGGTCCGATTTTCATGAAAATTTCTTCTAACACTTCTCCGTAATATGCAAACCGCATTGAAAAATTTCAAAAATTTTCGGCAAAAGGAACAAGAGTTATTAAGCTTTAAAGTGCGCGAGAAATAATTTCTCCACACACAAGTTTCGAAAAATTTATAATTTTTGGGAGTAATTTTTTCACCAATCACAATACTTATACACTATTAATGACTTGAAACCGTGTCGTACTTAATGTTGTAAATTATGAAACACAATATAGTGCTTTGACGATCACTTGGCTTTCTTTCACCTTTATTTTAGCTGATACGCGCGTAAATCTCGCGTTTCGGGCTTAATACGCCCCTCTTCAGTCAACTAAAAATGTTAAGTCAATAATATTTTACAGCCTATACTTAAAAGGATATTTATAATTGCTTAAAAAAGATGTACATCAATTAACCAACATACTTTAATATCACGGGTTCGGCAACCTGAACAAGGGTTTGCATACATTCAACATGCACGCAACTAACATGCATATTCTGGCATGTCTGTTTCGACAAATGTATACTATTAATTATGTTATCAACTGTTATATATTTCTACATATTCTCTAATTATATTGTTAACTATTACATTATTCAGCATATTCGCCATTAACATACCTTAATCAGTTTATGTTTTTTTTTTTACACACAGCCAAATCACGATAAGGAGGAATTTACGATATGCGAGACATCTTGTTTTGTTTAAAATTTCAATTTCAACTAAATTTCAATTTTAAATTGAGTTACAATTATACGTTTGTATAAAAATATTCTCGCGTGATAACATACCTGTTATAAACTTGTATTCTTTATGTTCACAATAATTTAAGAGGCCGCAGGACCAAAAGATTTGTGGTACACTAATTAATTGTTTTGGCACAAATTCCACTTGTATTGTTGTTGTTGTTAGTATATAGCGGGTGATCCGCGAAAAATGTTTTCTTCCTATGGGAAACTGGACCAATTCAGGTGATACAAACGTGAAGAAAACCGGAAAATTCCACGCGGCCAGACCGTTGATAAGGTTCTAATCCACGACCAAATAACCACCAGTGTTCAGTGATTTTATGCACTCCGAAATTTAATTGTAATCTAAACACTGGAAATATTTCAGAATAATGAATTGTTTATGAAATAATTCGTCAATTGGTCAAGTTATTTTGACATAAATTATTTTATGTTAAAGCAGAGATCAGCTGTAGAAAGCGTAAGGGAAAACAAATAACCCATTAGTGTAGAAGCTGACTGCAATTGTTAATTAATCCTGAATAAAAGATATGAAGAGACGGAACAAAACCGGTTAAGTGCCATTTAATTCGACTGGCAGTGAAGCTCATTGAACGTGGTGTAACTAACAATTTGTATGTTACTTTGAATTTCTCAATGTCTAGTGTAATCTAATAACTCGATGTTATGATTTATTTTTAATTTCAGGATTTATAAGGTAGGGTCTTAAGTAATTATCAATATTGTAGTTTTTTAATTCATATCAATTGTATTAACTAAATAAAAAACAATGTCGTTTAAAAATACCAATGTTTTTTATTTTTACAATATTTATTACAAAAGTTAAATTTTGTAAAGTTGCATGTTTTCATTCAAAACAATATACGTTGATAATTATCCTAGACACACCTCACTTCAAATTTACACAATTAAAATAAATTTTAATGTAGAACTTCTATTATCACAACATCGAGTTATTCCTGCATTTTCTTGCCTAAAATTATAAATAATGTACATGCTGCACACGGTAAAATTAAACATTTTAACTTACTCTATCCTATATTACCTCAAAGTTTTCAATCTATAAATATTTAAATAATATTAAACGCCTTATTTACACTAAACATACAAAGCGCTATAAACATGTTTTCGTTTATATAATAATAATACTATTATATATTGTCATCTGTATTCTTGAAATTGTAAACAACACCCATGTACACCGCGCAGAACAAGGTGATATTGACGAACAGTTAAAATCTCTAAGTATAATTATTGTAAATTATCTTTTCGAAACATGGAGTTTATCCTAAGGTAACATTTTTTTTAGTTTCTTATAGTTTTTATATATACAAATTATTTTCAGGATATTATGGAAAATTATTAACAGGTGTAATTATTTCTTAGATACATTGTTATGGGTTTTAGGTTAGAAAAAAATATATGTACGCTTCTAGATCATAATTTTAACTTTCTTGATCTGAAAATGTCTATGGAAAAAACAATTTCTACTTTCTTCCAAGTAAACACGAAAGGAATAAGGTTGTTTAATTTTGCTACATATCTTTATAAAACAAACCTATCTCTTAAACAAAGGTTCAAAAAGTGAGTAGGTATTAAACCGGTATTCACTGGAAGATTGGGTAATTTACATAGCTATGCCGGCCAAAATATACAATTTCTTTTGTTCTTTTGTTCTTTTAACCTGAAGCAGACCTGGAGTGAGGCCGAAAACGCTTGTTTTGTGGAGAGTAAAAAAAAAACCTATCTCTCTTTGTTTCTTCCTACCTATTTGTTTTAAAATTGTTTCATTTGAAATACTTATCAATCCAGAACCTTGACGTAAAGGATTTTTAAAGAAAGTCAGCAAAAGAAATACGTTGAACAAACTACAATGCCTTCACATTTCATCATGTTTCATCACCAGGAACAAGCACTCTTCCATGAGCAAAGGCATAGCCTTTAATAAAAAGTCGTCTCCTCAATGGAAGACTGTTCCTGGTAATGGAACACGACAAAAAGTAAAAACGTATCTTTTACTGTGTAAACATCGTCAACCATTTTTATTTGGAAAAATTAACACACAAATCCTGATGAAAATAAACGCAGTACGCTATAACTTCGATTTATGACTGTCCTATTCTTGATGTTTCTCGTAAATTGCATGTTATTACTGCATTAACCCATCCATCCCACATACTCCTACTCATTACAAGAAAAGTACACTAAGTGTCAGTGTCACGAAGGGCATTCGGGTGAATCCTCATCACTGAAGTAATAACGCTGGGTGAGGCGACTGTCTCTTAGGCAAAATCATACGAGGCTTCTTCTCGTTTGTTCTTGGCAGGCTCGATATCACAATTCTATTACTTGATCTCGTGCAACTTATTGGTAGTCTGATTATTCCAAGAACGTTGCCATAAATTTTATAGTTTGGCCTTTATGATGGTTTTTAAATCAAAGTGTGATATTGCACAACCGAATGAGGTGGCTGACTTTACTCATCTTGTTTCTCCTTATGCCTACGTGTCTCGAAACCAAAGAAAATCTTCCACTTCCTTTATCAAATTGTCCGCAACTACCCTAGTATTTTTGTCACTTTCCAAATCCGACACTAACACAAATCAATCCGTATCACTCATAATGCTATAACTTTAAAAAAACAACAATTACTGTCAACAAACAAAACAGAGAAGTCAACGTGTTCTAAGCGAAATGGCTCAAAATTCGTGATAACAGATACGATCTACGTCGAACATCTAAGCCAAAAACTTATTTTATGTAATAGGCATTTGACTGAGTTGATTTTACCTTTATGCTTACTTTAGTCTCGCGTAACTAAAATTACATTGGTTTATCCCCATAATAGTGTCTCGTGTCAGAGAAGAAGTTTGAAGTTTGGATTATTTCTGGTGTTCTTAAAATACTCGTCATTAAGTTTTCAATAACTAAGCATTTACAAAATTTCACATCAGTTACCATCATAAAACTTATGTAATAAATTTGACGTAATAATTGTGTAATTACGTAAACGTACTAATGCCAACAGCAAATATTTAGAAAACCTAATATAAACACTTTGCACAACTGCATAAATTACGCCAAAAATAAATAATTTAAACAACAATATCGCTAAAAATAAAAATATTACAATTTACTTTAACTGTAAAGTGATATTTAATCTGAATCAGGGGTTTTTACAGATGATTTTCAAATATTTTTTTACGATCATATTTTTAAAACATTTTTGAAAGTCACTCTGATACAGGAAATACTTCTAAAATACAATTTAAATTATTAAATATTTACTTGAAATTATACTTTCAGAAAAACATTAGAGTATATAAGAATAATTATAGTGTAATTCAAGATTATCATTCGTATCCTTCGTGCTTTTTGTCAGTTGGTGTCAACAGTAACATGAATACTCATCTCAAGTAAGACTTGTAGAAACATATTTATATATTCATTAAGTGAATTGAAATTACTTTAGGCCTACTTACATATATTTATTGTCAGTCATTTTTTGTAGAGTTTTAAATCAAGCTTTGAGGGTCTTCGATGTATTGCTTACAATGCTCTGTTGCAGTGCAAATGCAGAGAAAAATGAAAATAAACGGCGTGAGTTAACAATATTATTTTTTGTTTAGAAATGTTTAGTAATTTTGACGATTTCGTGGCATCTGTAGGAAATTGTACGAAGGATGATCGGTGGTAAGGATGTTGAAATTAAGGATTATCCATTTATGGTGAACTAAATATTATTTGTTTTATTTTATAACTTAGTTATAATAATCAAAATAAATATTATTTTGTGTCTAGATTGCCCTGTTTTTAAAAGTAAGTGATACAGATGATGAAGATGAAGATTCTTTTCTTGCATGTTACTCATTGATAACAACTAAAACTGCATTGGGTGCTGCTCACCCAATAGCTAAGTATGCATTTTCTAATTAATTACGATGAATAAAAATGCTTTAAAATTTGTATAATATTTATAAAAGTAAAAATGTAATAATTTATGCTATATATATTTAAATCAAGTTTTAATATATTCATATCTTATCTGTATATCATAGCAAGGAACCCGATGAAATATATGGGACGATTGGTAACAAAGATAAATTCCTTGGACAGAAAGTGTATTTCAAAGAATTGATTCCACATCCGTACTATAAAGGCGCGCTATTCCTTTATGACATAGCACTTTTAATACTAGACAGCGCCGTTTCTTTATCGAGTGGTTCTCTTCCTCCATATGTACTACAAACAATTGCTTTACCACGTACCGATAAAGAATACTATTCAGGAATGGGAACGATGGTTGGATGGGGAATCATTGGAACAGGTTAGTATATATTGAATTTTGAGAAATATTTATAACAATTTTAAATGATATTACTACTTTTCCTTGTTTTAAATGTCATGGAAAACATTATGAAGAAGTATACAAATGTCTTGTTAAATAAAGTTTCAGGTAAAGAATATGAAATTTTGGTGTATGATTTATACACCGAAACTGTCACGAATAGGCAGAAAATATAACAAAATATTTTCTCAAATAAAATCACTGTTTACTTTCATATTTTCGATAATATTACACCCAATTTTAATTGTTAAAATGTATTTTATATTTAGAAAACATTTATTTTTATAATGATTTTCCATTATATTATACAGTGTAATATTAAGTTTAGATTTATATTCCATAATAGAATCGAAATAATTTTTCAATCATCCGTTGAATAATAATTTAGATTCTCTGTACGAGAAATTAATTTATATAATATATTTTACGAGTCACTTCAGTCATTAATTTCTGAATAGTGAAAATTAAAGTGTGTTTTTATCAGGAATGTTGTTATTATAACGTTATAAATATTTCAATCTTCTAGGCGAAGTATTATTGTACGATGAAACAAAATTTGGCATAGTAACTTATACTAGTTATTATGCCAAATGCATAAGGTGTATTGATCCTTACACCTTGGTAGTTATAAGTAAAGAGGTGCAGAAAGAGAAAGGTTGTGTGTCATATCTCTTGTAGGATCAGACTTATTGACAATTTTGCTCGTTATTGGCATATACAATTTTAAACAAATCACCTTTACTGTAAAAATTAAGCTTTTTGCTTTTTTATAGTAATTAATAATATAAAAGTTATTTTTAAATATTGATAAAGTATAAAAGTGTACATTATTTTAAAATTACTGTATTTTTGAAATTGGATGATATTAAATAATATATAAAAATAACAATAACTGCAAGCTAATTGTAAATTTCATGTCTATGAAGACCGGAAGGACACAACACGTTTCCTAAAAGCGGCCTCAGTTAGTATAGTGAACGCTAGCGACACTATTTATAAAGATAATCCGTTGTACGTATGCAGATCAGTAGTCCTCACTCAGCAAGCTGATATTTCCATGATGCCAGTAAGTACAAACCTATGTAACGTATACACTATAATCATATAGACGAACGTTAAAACAAGAAATTTTTAAAATATTATTCTAGGGTGATTCTGGTGGTCCCCTTGTATATGAGAAAGATGATGGAAAACGGGTCCAAATTGGTGTGTTAAGTACAGGTCAGATGATACCGGATGGGGTTAACGTTTATGTTTCTACAAGTTTCTTTCTTGATTTTATAAAAGAAAATTGCGAAGGAGATATGATATTTGCGTAATTGTAAATAACTTCATAATTACTTTTGAATTGTATTTGAGAACTTCCTAAATTCTTTCGTTTTTGTTTTTCAGGAAAAATAGCTTTCAATGGTCACGAAATTTAAAAACTGATGATAATGAAAGAATTGAAGAAGATATTCTGTTAAACAACCCAAGTATACAGCAGTAACAATCAGGAGTTGCATCAGTTTTACTTGCATGATTAAACTGAAGGCATAAAATCTTTTTTTATAGACGGGTGTCGAAAAAGCAATAATAAAATAAAAATAAAATGTACAAAATTTTGTAATTGTAGAATTTTAAACGGTATATTGCTGGAATTTCAGGTGAGAATGTTTGCATTCCTTCACATGTCATGAGTTGAAGATAGGTGAAGAAGAACCCAAATATGTTTTTTAAATATTTTCAGGTACTACGAAATGTAAAAATTTTGGTAAATGAATGAATTGTCAATTATTCATTCAAGATTTGTAGCTTGTCGTAAAAAAATAGCAATCAAAATTTTTATCCGATTTTAAAATACTATATGTCGTTCTGGGTGGGTGTCCAATTGCGTACATAAGTGAAGCAATTCATTGCCTCAGCCCAAAAGTTTTTTGGCAGTTCTGCTTCTATCAGTAGCGCAGTAGTGTCCTCGACAAGAGTTCTATTGGATTTTTCTGCCACAGACGTTTTGAACAGGGAAAGAGTAATTAGTCAGTTGGTTAATACCATTGTATTTTAAAAATGTCCTTAGGTTTTCGTTAAGGAATTCTCCGCCGTCACCAGATCTGATTTGTTTGACCTTTCTCGAAGTTGTTTTTGACTTTTTTTTTTTATAAAATCTGTGATTGCTTCCGCTGTTTCAGATTTATTTCTTAAAAATTTGGCAAAAGTTTTCTTGAGTAGTCGTCTACAATGATGAGTACATACTTTGCTCCTCCCATTGATTCGTCTCTAAAGGGTTCGACTAAGTCAAAATGTAGGAGATCGAAAGGATTTTTTTGATTGTTTTATGATCACTAGTTTACAGGGATTTCTGGTGAACGTCGCCTTTATGCAGGCATCGCATACAGGTGTGTTGGATTGTGGTACGTGTGAGAATTTGTGTACTAACTCGTTCTTGGCTAAAATGTTCATGTACTGTACTTTCCATTAATATGGCAGATTCGCTTATGCCAGGTTTCCCAGTCATTATGGAGGAATTTTCTACTGTATTCATGGCTGGGCTTCTTGAGTCTTAGGCTGTATAGGTCTCTTTACTTTTTGCTCGACATGATGACATTATCTCTTTCATGAACTATTTTACAATTTATTTTATTTATAGGTGTCGAAGATTAGTTTGATTCCCGTTTTTGCCAGTTTAATTACAAAAATTAGGTTGTTGCTCAGATCTGGTGTATATAGTACGTCTTCGAGGAGTAATCTATTAGAGTCGTCGTCTCTTATTTCTGCGACTCCTATGCCTTCTGAGTGAATGACATTATTATTGGCCATAGTAATTGATTTTCAAACTTCTCTCATGTTCTCTAACCATTGGCGATTTGAAGTCATGTGACTGGTCGCCCCACTGTCTATCATGTATCTGGCTCATCGTTTGTGTTTAGTCATTACTCTGTGTCGGTTTTTACCCTCATTAGTTGGTTTTTCTCTTTCTGTTGGCTACCGTCTTCTCTAGGTGAGTTTTCCCGAGCTATTTTAGTAGTTTTGAAATTTGAACTTCGGTTATCGAAATCGAAGTTGTTGTCCCGTTTGTCTCTATTCCTTGCTTTGTTAATCGGTTTCAACCAGCATTCAATTGCCTAGTGATTTGGTTTATGGCAGATGTAGCATAGCATTTCTCTTGTTCGAAATTTTCTTTGTGCATTGTCTTTTGGGTTTTGTAATTCGGTGGGTGATATGCTTTGTAGGCTGCAAGATTTTCCCTCTGTTCGAGCCCATTTTTTTCTTCATATCTTTCGAAAGTTTTTCTCACATTGAAGATCTTGGTGTCTTTTAGGTTGTCGAATTGCCTCGCTATTAAGTTGCACTTTCGCGGTAAATTTTTCAATAGTATAATGAAGAATTCTTTTTCTACTATCTTAGCATTCTCTAGGAGTTTTCCTACTCTTACTTAATAGATAATCTTGGTTTGTTTTTTCAAGGTTCATTACTAATCTTGTCACATTGTTTCTGACCTCTATTGCTTTGTCTTCTTAAATCCCCTTCATATTTTTCTTTTATGTGGGTCCAACTTTGTTTTGTAGTTCTACACGTTAAGATAAATGCCACTTGTTTGTTGTCCATTCCACATGTTAACTCTCCTCCGTTCGCAATCATGATACTTGTACTCCTGGGCACACTGGGAGCAACTTTGTCCATCTGTGCAATTTCTGGCCAGATGGCCGAATCTACAACATCTGTAACTCCTGATGATTGGCAAGAACTAATCAATTTTACCATCCATCCAGATATATTTTTTACTTCTTGAGTGTATTTCTAATTTGTGGTGCCACAGGCAAAACGATGTGTCGACATCCTCTTGTACTCTCTCTTTATTAAATTTTAATTTCACGTTACACGAGTTTAAGAAGGTTTCTTTATTTATTGTAGCACAACATTTATTCTGTTTCTGTATAGTTTCGGTTATTTGTTTATCTTCGATACTTTGTAGCACGTTTAGTAATATCACACGAGGCTTCTTGCTCTCTGCGGTCTTACAGGTTACTTTTGTGTTTATTTCAGAGCGGGTTGAAATAGCTTTCGTTAGTTTTTTTGCTTTTTTGTTTACTACCAACCCTGACGAACAGATTGTTGTTTCCAACTCTTCTGTCATTCTTAATGTTTAGTTTCAACTTATGTGGCTCATTTCCTTCATGATTGTTGCTGTCATGTTATCCATGTCTGTCAGTTGTCTCTCATCGTCTTCCTTTGGATAGATAGTAACCGCATAATTGCCACCCAGTCCTTCTTGATTAATTTTATGTATGGATTTCGTGATCACCTTTGTTGTCAAACTTGGCTTCGTCCCTGTCAATACTACCTCTTCGTAGGTTCTAGTTTGCATTAGTAAACTATCTTACCTAGTACTGTTATGCTCATTTCTCAATTTTTTTGATGATTCCTATTGTCTGATTTAGAAATCCGAATAGCCCTGTAACACTGTCTCTAATTTCTTCTCTTTTGTGTTTCTTCATTGTTGTGTACGAGGTTACAGGGCACAAGTGTATAACTCTGCTCATTCTGCGTCCGGCTTCTCTCAGAATTGTGTCTTCCAATTGTTATATCAACAGTGTTGGTTGTTCCATTCCGATCGATGATGAGTGTACTAACCCTATTCCAAACCAACGTAATAAGTGTAACACTTATGTATATGTGTGACCTAGCCCAAAAGATAAAAAAGTGTTTGGATAAGAGCCCAGTTGGAGACGTTGCACTGTTAAGCCGTAGCTCCACCGTGCAGAGGGAAAGAATAGCAATACAAAAGACTAACCTAGTGGAGCAGCTAAAGCTGGTCCTCCTTCTGATACTGCAAGACTCAAAGAAAATTTAATTGATACAACTATAAATAAAAAATATCACCAGCGCATTGGCCGTCAGTAGGCAACGTTAATCTAACGAAAAAGCAAGCGTTAAGAAGATTACAAACTAATTTAGCTAATTAATTCGCCGTTTAAAGTAGCCATTAACCCCCGTTACAGTACGTAAGGAGAGATCGAAAATGAACAGCGCATAAAAGTGCTGTAACCAAAACGGAAAAGCGAAAAGCACGCTTTATGACAAAGACACGCTTTACAACCGGAAGCCAGTAATACAACGCTTAAACGAAAAACGGAATTGAGGTACAAAAAGTAACTAGAAATTCTAAAATAATTAAAAGAAGACTCCAAACTAAAAAGTTAACGACATAAAAGCTAGAAAGCGAATCAAAAGCTAACAAGTTACTTAATAATAACATAACAATGACTTCTTCCAGAGAACGTTACAACCGTTATAGTTATAACGGCAGTTAGATTCAAACACTATTAACTAAAACTAAAAATAACAACAAAATAAACTAAAAAGAAAGAAATTAATTGATGACTATTCGACATTAAAGAAAACATTAAAATAACAAAAAAGGAAACAAAAACGTTGTAAAAAAATAACTTTTACCAACTAATAGTGTGCCGAAAAGCGGCATTTAGACGGCCGTAAAAAACGATCGGCGAATCCTACAGCCACAAAAATTAGTGAACATTTATAACAGCTGATCAGTAATCAATCCTACATAATCGCCGTAAAGAAAAAATATTAAAAAACCCTCGAGTTATATTGATCGAAATATGAGTCACGAAAACACACTTAAACACGTCTTGCTTCTTCAACGTCTGGACGCCCTCAGCCAACTAAAAACGATTTAAAGAACTTGGAATGCTCACGATTCGAAATCGTGAAAAAACTACATTATTAAAAGTAGCTTTAAAATCGTGATTCATTTTACTTTCCCTACTGTTAATTACATATAACGAAAGAAATTTTGGGAATCTTGCAAAAAATTCACACAGTCAAATTTGACACATCCTACGTTCTCAGACCTCCTGAATCTTATAACTAAAAAACCAAACAACAAAAAAATTCCGTGGATGTGTATATGTGTACGTTTGCATCTATTTTGCTTAATAGAGAGTTTGCGGCGCAAGTACAAACGTTACTTCTAAACGGCAAACAGAAGTCCACGTCTTACGTTTTAACTCTAAGAAAAAATCGTTGCGGCGCACGTTCACATCATGTGACTCCGTGAACGTCGAGCATTGACTCACGGAAAATTTGTTGAAAAAAATGGCGGATACATTTAACATCGAGGGTTACCAGCAAAGGTAAATAAAGAAATTAAACTGTTTAAAAGTATTTATAAAATGTTTAATAACACTAAATAATTATTTTTATTTAGCGTGGTTTCTACTACCGTACGATCGGACGATAAGACTACCTCATACTTTTGTCGATAGAAGTAGTGGCTTCGAAAGCATCTCGGAAAATTAATTTTAGAAAATTTACAAACGTGTTACGCTGTTGATAGTAGAAGACGCCGTAGAAGAACAAACCTACATAAGATAAGCTATTATGAAGACAAATATATGTAAATTCTATAGGCCCTTCACATCACTTGCTAAAAAATTGAATAATAAATAATTTCTGGATTAAAATCGTGTGTTTCTTTACAATATTATTCGAAAATGCTTAAATAATCATTTTAATAAAAAATGTAATAATTTTAACAACAAATACAAAAAAATGAAGCAGTTTAAACCGATCTTCTGCTCGACATGCTAGACGTAGCGAACGCCATTATCGACCGTCTAGAATTGCCAGATGGCGGCGCTCGGCCGTCCGCCGTTCACGTTTCGGGCTGAAAACGACGGCCACAACAACTCTAATGTTAATAACGAATAAAATCTTTATTTACATTTTCTTTTTCAATAAAACTCACTCCTTACTTTGAAAATTAAGCTTTTTGCCATCTAATAGTAATTAAAACTATCAGATATTGTTATAAAACTTTTTTATAACAGATGGCGCCAAACACAATTATATTATTTTTTCTAAAAAACACTGATAACAGCAGGGAGAGTGACGTAACTCTCGTTGCTAGTTTTTTAATCGAACATAACATAAGATTAAAAAATAATATATTACAATTAAAAACAAAAATTTTGATGCTGTAGTTTGCGTGTAGTTTTGAATTCTTAACTATTAATAGTATACAGCTGCATTTAGTATGGACAGCCCATACTTTACAAGATCTGTCATGTCCTACCATAGTTATAAAAAATAAAGAAAATGCCCGGCATTTTATACAGGTCGCTCAGTTAGTAGTTAAATCATAAGCTCACTAAATTTAAATCTGGCAAAAAATGATAAATTTTTGACAATTATTATTGTATTTGTTTGGCTAGGTGGCAACATTGTATAAGCAAATATTGAGGCTCTGTTGCTTAGAGAACGCGCACGTTCATTACAACGGCTTTTTTAATTAGCTAACTCGATAATACTTGTAGTATAAATGGTAAAATAGTTTTCTTATATTTAAAATTACATTTTGTGCCTCAAAGAAAAGTATAAATTGGAACTTTATATTATATGCCTACATTTACTAGATTAAAAAATATGAATAAATTCCTTTTATTTTGCCCGTCTCTGTGCGAGAACTTTGTAAGCAAAATTATAGACAGATTAGCATTAAATTATTATAATAACGCTAGTAATAATAGAAACGTAATTTTAGGCAATAAAAAAATCATCCACTCTGTAATGCTATTAAAAACATGTATTTGTTTTTACAAATCACTTATGTTCAATTTATTTATGAAAAAATAATTTCATAACTAAAATTAGATTTAATACACTGACAAAAGGTGAACATTTAGAATACAAAAGAAAAAGAATTCCATTCATAAAGTATACTGGACAATACAGAAATTACGGAATTTTTGATAAAAATAAGATTTTATTACAAAGGCTAAAAAGTAATTACAGTTGGAGTTTACATATTCAGCATAATGAATTTTAAAATTAAAAACTCCCACCGCTGAAAACATGACACATCAGAACTTAAAGGCTGTTGCTGGCTATAAAATTACGATAAACACTAGCTTATGTATACTGTATATATCAGTATATGTATATAAGCTAATGTTATTCATTATTAAATAAATAACTCTAGCTTATTAAATCATTGCAACCTTTGCAACCGTTAATTACCCATTAAACAAATACAATTAACTTATTGATTAGAAAAATGTACAGTACATCATCACCTTCGAAGAAGGTAACCGTTTTACCTTCATTGAAGTCTCTCCAGGTGTTACTGTATTATTTCTTGACTAGTTATTTTATAACAAAGGTAAGTTATCCAACCACCTTTGGCATCAACTAACTTTACTCTGTCCAGTGGAAATAAGCAGTTTTGTCTTTTCACCTGAATTACACTTTGAGAATCTAAAAGTGTGAGAGTAAAGCTCTAAACCCTTTTTTCAACGCGGATCCGGTGAATACCGCTCAAGTGTCAGGGGATGGCTTTATGAAGTTAGAATTTAGTAGAAGGGCATTTCTATTAGCGAGGGGAGAGGTGAGATGAGTCTGACGATTGGATGACCGTTTCTCCGAGTAAAGAAAGTGGACAGGTAAACAAAATATAACAATTTAATAGCTAAAGCAAAAAGTAAATTGAAACGCACTAAGTCTATATACAAAAACGATCATCATTTCTAATCGACATTACATCTAAGATACAAACTATTTTATATTTACCGTATTTACTCACGTATAAGACTACCTGGCATATAAGACGACACGTGACTTTAGAAAACGAAATAAAGACAATTAAATTGATTAATATAATTCGAATTTTATTTCGTTTACTCACAAATAAAATATTATCAAATGCACGTATTAAGGTAAACAACCATGTTTGCCTTAATACGCGATGAATGAAAAAAAAAAAAAAAAAACATTATAATAGGCATGACCGAAGAAAAGTTACTTTTAATGATGTGTTAATATTCGTTGAAATAGCAATTTAACTAATATGAAATAACCACATTTATAATCATTAGTAATAAATCTGTATTTAATTAATGGTTTTATAAATAACGAAAAATCATTTTATGCGAACAAATAAGGTGCAAAGCAACAACATGCAAAGTACTAACAAACATTTTTGTGTTTAAAATAAAAGATTTCTGAAATAATTATCGAAATAATAAATGCACAACACAGTAAAAACCACACATTAATGAAACGAAAGAAAAAAATCTCAGAAGTAAACATTTGCAAATTTTTTCCATACGTTAAAAGAATTTAGTCAAAAATATTTAATAGGAAAAGCTGTAAAAAATAAACGAATTATACTGCCACCGCGATTCACGAGTATAATTTATTTCATTGTTGAAACGTATCGAAAATAAAATTTCTTTAATAGA